>NC_092156.1:47349843-47682065 GCF_045791955.1 Oncorhynchus clarkii lewisi | reverse complement strand
AACGTTTCTGACTCTTGCGTGCCGTAATTGTCATATAGTAGACAGGTCTGACACACAAACACATTAAAACACTCCCAAATCCAGGATAAATGAGGCCGCATTGCCGTTGTAGTCCAGATGACATAGTAGCTAAGGGTGGAACACTGGCACAGCATCATTTGCACATTCGTCCTCATACCTATCAAAGCTTTAGTGAGTGACAAATGTTCTGAAATGCCTGCTTCAGTCTAAATGCCTCTTTCAGACACAAAGCCTGAAACATTAGCATCTGTGTGTGCGCATGTGTCTGTTGGTTACCTGGTGGCTGTGGAGAGCTCCTTGATTTTCCTCCCCTCCAGAGAGGCCAAATGCTGCTCCAAAGCTTCCAGGAGGCTGCTAGGGGCCTGGGGGGGGGGGGGGGGGGGGGTATGGGGAAACATTAATGCACCAAGTGAGGATAGCACTGTGTAGAACAATTGGGAAAACAATCACGCGTGCGCACACACACACACTGCATTTGCATACACTCGCGTACAGGCACACAGACATTTGGCACCGGCGCAAGCGCAGACACAAGCCCGCGCAGACACACGTGCCCGCACACACACACACCACACACACACACAGCGGCCAAGTGGCACATTGTCCTAAGCTTTATTCATGTTCAGTCTAGTCTCCATATTTGCAGGTATTTTACGTAAGACAATACATCTGGTATAATTAGGTTTGGCTCCAAGCCAGACATGCACAGATCAGTCCTCTCTCATGCAAGCAAGTACACAGGCCTGGGAGGTCATTTGTACAGTGTGTCAGCTCCTGTGGGGTTCAGAACACATCACATCGTCTGTTGGCATATGGAAAGGAGCTTAGAAGCCCATTCACAGGTGTGTATAAATGCTCTCTCACACACACACACACACACACATCCCAGTGCATAAATTGTGAGTTAACCAATGGATTCCGTTTCCTATAATCATTTGGGTAACTATTCATTCATGAATATCACATTTCATAAATGTATTTTACAGGTTAGAGTAGAAATTCTACTAGCAGACGGTCAAATTTGGTCATTAGCTTTAGTGTCTAGTTCAAAAAGGTTTGGAAGCCGAACGAGTTGACTCACAGAAAGGCAAAACGTCTGATGAAAATGAGGTACACGCACTTGGGAAATGAACTTTGTATTTTATAAAGACATAACAAAATGATGGTTAAATAAACCAAGGATCAGTGAATTCAATTCCCCACACGTGATACCCAGGTTTCAACCCAACATTTGCGTTTCATTACAGAATGCAATCTTAACACGTGCAGTAACTTGCAAAAATAAGAATTTCCATATACTTATTTTGGGGTAATAAGAGAGAATAATGAGAATTCTGGATATCCTTCTTCTGAGAAATCTAGAATATACTAAAAGTTTCAAATAAGCAGAAAGAAAAAAAAATCTACAGCTCAGAAAAGACATGGGTTACTATTTAGTTGAACAGGGATACAGAAGATCTTCATAAGCACTGCAAACATGACATAAATTGACAGAAACATTTGTTCATGTTTATTGTGGAGGGAAACACCATTAGTGTCATTGAAGAAAGCTTCAACCAGTGTTTGTAGCATCACGTCAGATGTTACGCAAGTGCTTAGGATTGCATTATGTATACCATTCAAGTAATATTTGCAGAAACCTATTTGGTAGAAACCATTCACTGCTCTCCCCACAGCTATTTTGATGGGACATCTTTTCCGGGAAAAAAAGATATACAAATAGTGTTCATTTTGAAGCAACGCAAAGTTAAACTGCGAGAGAAATCAAGAGCTTGAACTCTATCAAGAGATGTCATCCCTTAACGTACAAAAGGCTTATATGGGCCTGACACAAGCACCATACGCCCATATTCGTTAGGACAGAGGCTGAAGAGGTGCCTGACTTTTCAGCACCATTTCAAAATCAAACAAAAAAAAATTTTTTTTGTGGGTTAACTTTCAAAAACTGCGACTCAACTACACAAGCGGCTCAACTATACAAAAGACTCAAGTCTAAGTAAAGACATAAAGGATCGGTCTACCTAAAAATCTGCCAAAAGACATAAGACGGTGTTTTGCACAATCTCCAAAATGAGGAAACGAAATATGGGGCAGCAGAATCCAAGGTTCACATATTAGGAAGCCATTTTTTGGAAGTAGGCCCTCTCTACCCTAGAGCTCAGAGAGAGGGAGGTAAAATCAGGGAGAAAAGGAGGGGGCGGTTGGAAGCCTGTAGGGTGAGTAGGGAATGGGAGCGTTCAGAATGGAGCTACATGGGAGATATTGAGATGAAATGCACCACTGACCTGTGTGAGATCGGGGATGTCACCCTGATCAATTCCAACTTGCTGTGTCACAAAAAAAAAAAGGGAGGGGGGGGGGCAAACAAAAACCAAACATAATAAACAAACGAACACAACCACAGAATAAAAAAAGGGGGAGGGGTAGGTGTGTGGAGGAGGGAGAAAGAAGAATCAAACCAAAGAATCCATTACTCCATGCAGTGACTAGAAACAAAACAACAAAAAGACAACAGGCAGGGGAATTGGCATGCCCACACACGTACTCACACACATACGTACTCACGCACAGGATCTGAAGACTTGGGTTTGAAATGAATGTTTACACACTGAAATGCCACTGACAGGTGTGCCGGGTACATTGGGCTGTAATAGTCATGTGACTGCAAGGTGAGAAACATCCAAAACAACAGCAACACACAACTAATGTTGACTTTGAACAACAAACGACAAAAAAAAGGCTGGGGAACAAATGACAAACACATTGTTAGACGAGTAAATGAAATGGGCCCTTAAAGTCAACGTTAGTCCGTTTTTGGATAGAAACACACCCCCATCACCCCAAACCTTCCTCCAAATAGTTACCAAATCAGTAAAGACAGCAAGAACGCCTTTCAATAAAATAATGCACGAGAAATGAGAAAACTACAGAGAGATACGGATTATCTTTGCAATAGGGCCTTGTGAATTGCGAGTAGTACTTTACGTGGATAACAGCAGAC
This sequence comes from Oncorhynchus clarkii lewisi, assembly GCF_045791955.1. NCBI lineage: Eukaryota > Metazoa > Chordata > Actinopteri > Salmoniformes > Salmonidae > Oncorhynchus > Oncorhynchus clarkii. The sequence goes on along the minus strand of NC_092156.1, from coordinate 47,679,043 downwards.
ATTCATCATTGAAAAAGAGAGAAAGGGAAGGAAAGAGTAAGGGGGAAAAAAAACTCTTGCTAAGACATGCAACGCAGGCATCAGAACAGGCAGCACATGGAGGGGCCTTCACCTTGAGCTTTTCAGGCTCACTAATAGGCCAACCTCTGCATTCATGACCAGCATTAGCCTCCACCACACGGCAACAGAGAGAGCGAGAGAGAGAAAGGGGGAGAGGAGCAGAGGTCCGGGAGAAGAGCCCCACCTTCTTGCTGGATCTATCTGACACCTTCCTTTCCTCAAAACAAGTGGAAAAGGGAAAACATTACCTCTGCAACTTTGAGAAACTCTGACAGCTTGGTCATTCTGTTCAGAAACGTCTTATAAATCTCCAGGGCGTCTTTGCATTGGTTCTTCTTCATATCAAAATATTTCTCTTTAGGGTACAAAAAAAGAAGATAGGTTAACTGAAAAAAAGAAAAAAAGGACTTGGGCTATTTCTTTTATATAGCGTACACTTACAAACAGCATAGTGGCATAGCGGCACCATAGTTATCTAACAGATATAGAGTGTACTTACCCAGCATGTTGATGACTCCTTCATTGTACGCGGCAAAGAGGCGGATGGAGTCTTTGAAGAGCAGCATGAAGGCGCTGTTGATGACGCCATTGGTCAGTTCGTTAGAGTTAGCCTGGGAAAACAGCAGATCGAGAGACCACACATTGAGAGTTCATGCAGAGAGCTCAAGGTCATCTTGTTGCCCGTGTTCATTTAAGGACCACCAACGCCAAGACCATGGACCCCTGCAGCCTACCTGAAAGTCCAGCAGTGCATCCAGCTGATTCTGAATGATCGGTAGAGTCTTGATCAGCTTCTCAACCGTCATGGTGCGCATCACACCGTCGACCCTGTCGACAAGAGGCACGGAGGACCGCTTTAACGGGGCAAGCGACGGACAAAACGCGAACAGATCAAGCATCTCCGTGTCAATCATGCTGAAACTCAATATAAGGCACACAATTTCCAAAGTGTCTGCTGAAATGAGTTGGCCAGTTGAGCTGAGTTACCGTGACTCCATTTAAGACCCGCCTCCACTGATGTAGCTTACTGATGCATTTTAGTGTGACACAGGGGAGGTGTTCCACGCTAGCCACAAACAGGACATCTTACCCTCTCTTCATCTTGGTGAAGTCCACAGCCACCAGTCTGTAGGACATGGCCTTCTCATTCAGATACCTGCTGTAGCGTCTGATGAACGTTGACATGTCATAACCTGGCAGAGAGGGAGCACTTGTATTACTATGCGTGTAAGTGCTAGCTGGTGGCTTACAGAGCCAAACCTCTGCAACGCGTTCAGAACGACGGTTTGAATTTTTGAACTGGGGCATTTTTTGTTCATGCATTGCACGTTTCTACGTTGTTTTGTACCTGTGACTTATGTACAGTGTGGCGTGGAATTGCTTCCACGGACAAATTCCCAACAGTACCTTGTAATGCTCCCTTATCCAAGAAGTTGTTCAGGTTAAAAAGTGTGTTTCTGGACGCCAGATACTGGATTAATCGCTGGTGAAACAAAGAGAGAGAGAAACAAAGAGAGAGAGAAACAAAGAGAGAGACAGAGAGACAGAGACAGACAGAGAGAGAGAGACAGAGAGAGAGAGACAGAGAGAGAGAGACAGAGAGAGAGAGAGACAGAGAGAGACAGAGAGAGACAGAGAGAGACAGAGAGAGACAGAGAGAGACAGAGAGAGACAGAGAGAGACAGAGAGAGACAGAGAGAGACAGAGAGAGACAGAGAGAGACAGAGAGAGACAGAGAGAGACAGAGAGAGACAGAGAGAGACAGAGAGAGACAGAGAGAGAGAGAGAGAGAGAGCAGCAGCGTGGTCATAAACAGTAAGAAGAAAGATTAAATCAGTGAATAACATCTAATAATACACTGTAACCCATTTAACAGATAATTTTATCCAAAGTGATTTACAGTCGTGCGTGCATACATTTTCTTTGTACGGGTGGTCCCGTGAATTGAACCCACTGTTCTGGCGCTACGAGCGCCATGCTCTGCCAGCTGAGCGACAAGAGGACCACTTTTAACAGTGAAGCCAGTCTGTCAGCGGGTGACTCACCTCGTTGCCGTACATCATGAGGTGGTGCGTGGTGACGAGGGCCTTGAACACCACCACCCAGCTGTTGTTGGCCGTCCTCTCAAACAACGTGTCAGCCAGGTGGGGGACACTCACGTTCAGCTCGTTGGTGCAGTGGATCAGGTCTGCCGACGACACAGAATGGTGACATTAGAAAAATGTGATAGTGCTTAAGAAGTGCTGTACTCTACTCTACACTGAGGCTGACCAACTCAGTTCCCTCTTCACTGAAGACGATGTGGGCGATGAAACTACGGGAAACCATTCATTCCCAATGGAAGCGAAGTGGGCGGAGGCCCATTTTGACGACGCGAGCCTGGGCGACAAACGTGAACAGGGTGGGACCAGAGTCGGGGAAGCTGAACTTCATGCAAACACTCTGCGATGTCGATGAGCTAGACCAATCGAGGCTCACTATGGCTTGCCCCCCCCCCTCCCTGCTAGATAGGCTGCTGATACCTAGCACTACCCAGCTTGCTTGCACCCACACAAGGGCAAAGCTTGTGTGGCGAGGCTGAACACAAGTGTTAGTGAAAACATTGTCATGCTGAAAATTCCTAGCAGCAGTTGGAATCTCTGCTCGGCCCCCTCACACCCTTCAAAAAGAGACATTCTTTTACTAGTGAATTAACTCCCATTTATTATGCCTTAAATTACAGCGACTAAGCCTGCAATTAACATTTCAAATTGGAAATCTGATTGTAAAACAGACAGTCATAAACAAAATAAACCTCATACGATTGTGTCGTCAGTCCTTCAAGACATTTCACTGTAGGAGGAGTCTAAGCTTATGCTAAACCTTAAAAGGGAACATAAAGGAAACATAAACGGAATATCAAGGCATCCGGGATAATCCAGAGGAATTACACTCTTTAACTAAATTGCAGTCGGGTACCACATTTTTAAATCACATTTGAAAGTCTTCCCAAATGCCACTCAGAGAAATGGCAGTTTTATATGACTACAAGATTTTAGCTTATGTAATTCCACTCTGCGTGACTCTAAGGTGACTAAAATGTTCACAATTGGATTACTTTGGATAGAGGTTGGGCAAAGAATTGTACAATTAAAACATTCCTTCCTCAGAAAATAATCAAACTGGCAGCCCATGATGAGACCTGGGACCCAACGAGCCTACCTTGTTTCACTGAACCAATAACCCTCTGGGTCTATGGCATTTGTTGCAGCCCAGAACCGGGACTGATTGATCTTAATTGATTGACTGGACACAATGTTGACTGTGTCATGTCATCATTTGGGTATAAAGCCACCTAACCATCAGTAGTTAAACGTGGAGAAAACACTTTCGACCCAATAATTGCTCCAGTTCCACACAGATCAACACACACGTTGAGATCAAGATGGTCTATGACGCTGCTGCCACTGAATAAATATGAATGACCCATGGACACCAGCTCATCACAAACTGAAGTAGCTGAGAAACTCAAAGGCTACATACACCACAATATACTAAGGTATTAATCCTAAATTAGACACATTTTAATCTAGAACTCAGTAGGAAATTAAGAAATGGTTTGCAATAGGTAGACTGAATCCAATTGTGCTTCTTTAAACCTACGCTGCCATGAACATTTTCATAGCCTATAAAAAGGGACATTTACAAAATTATTACTGCATACAGTGCTGAACAAAGTGTAGTAGGCTATGTGGGCATTTGCATCTGATTTGCTTGCTGTTTGGGGTTTTAGGATGGGTCTCTCTCTGTGCAGCACTTTCTGACATCTGCTGATGTAAAAAGGGCTTTATAAATAAATACATTTGATTTTCTTGTATGACACTCAGTAATAATAATATTTGTCTCATCGTGTTCAGACTACAACACGGAAGACTACCGTAGGATAATGACACTGTATGATAATGATTGACTACTGAGCTGTTGAAGCCTATGATGCGCAATTATTCATAGCCCAATAGAATCATTTCGATAAACCCTTGGCCATACCAAACATGATGTACATAACGACAAATAAAGGTCGTCTTGAATATTCAATGTAACCAATGCTTTTGTCGCTAATATGTAACAACGGCGGTGCACTGGTGGTGTACTTAACCTACAGTCAAGGTGTTTCTTCTTGGGTCCGCTGACTTCATGCGTCGTGGCCTTGCAGACGGCTTTGCTTATAGCGGATCCGGTCATGCTGTGTTGAGCCGCAGCGATCCGATCCGTGATAGACTGTCCAGACATATTCCAGAAGCAGTGATTGGGGAATCAGAAATCAAATTGTCTTCAGCTGTGATAGAGAGGGTGCCCTCTAAACAAACTGCCCGTCTGAAAACAAAAACGTACACTGACGCGAATCCGATGTGAGAATTCATACGGCGGCCAAATAAAATTGACGGCTACATTCAGTCAACGAAATGGCAATCCAATTGTCCTCACAAATACAAAAACCTAAACCAAACGACCCACACCAATATCAGCTCAGAATGATTCGTTCGGAGGTCGCGATGCTACAATGTATCCGCGTAATAGCTTTCCAATGGTGATTCCGGTTAGAGTGTACAGCCGCAACAGTAGCCTGCATGAATACAATTGAGCATCAGGAGAGAGACAATCATTGATTAGTTAGCCTACCAATCCTCGGTCGGTGATCACGCGACGTTCTCTCTGGTTATGATTGGGGCTAGACTAATTTTGAAGACGTTACAAAATAGCATATGAATGTATTTTCTCTCAAGCTCCCCTCTGTTGGTGTCGAAGTCTTGTAACAGTGACTCCTCCTCGTTTTTCCATGTCCTTTAATTGACGTGCTCCATATGGTTTATTCTGAATGCATTTAATCTTTCTACAATTTATTTTTTTTGTTAGGTAGTCGATTATTCTTTTTTTTTTCTCACTTAAACTTCATGTGTAAAATGGCAGTGTAGCCTATGAATCAGGTGACTTAGAAAGGGGTTGATTGGGCAACACAGAAAGGGTCCGGGGAGGGCACCTTAAAGCGGAACACCGCAACTGAATATTAGGCAGCTGCTTCTTGATTTGAAGTGGATGGAATCTGTCCGACTCTGCAGTACTGTCCAATCAGATCCAGACACATCTGAAGACAACCCCCTGGGTTAGTATGCTATTGATGTTAATACCATTGTCATTGGACTATAACAACAACCTTTCACAAAGCACCAGCTTCTCAGTTTCCTGCAGCTCTCTATAGGAATGTAGGACATACAGTACATGTAATGTCTAGGCATATTGTCCCAAATGTGACTCTACTCGGCCTGCAAGTGAGATAAAATCCTTAATATGAGTCGGATTTGGCATTGAGATGTCTTCCTCTATTTTACAAATGCTGTACAGGATGTATATGCCTTTTCATAGGCTACCAACTGTATGAAAAGGTTTGAAATTCACTGGTTCTCCTCCCTTTCTGGTCCAGCCTCGTCCTGGGATCAACTCATGGTGGAGGATGCAGATTAGGATGAGAGGAGAACTGACATCAATGCTATCCTTTTATACCTGTGTAGGAATAATACAATGACATAGTAACAATGTTGCACTAACATGCTATGTTGGACAACTGACATGGTCAAAATAGGCTACAAAAATGGACAAGACAACTCACATCAAAGCCATTTTAATGAAGTTAAAGCTATAAGCCTACACTGCATGTACATTATAGGTACACAAAGGCACTGTGGCAGTGTTGTCCCTCTCCTATAAACAGAAACACCCCTTTTGTATCAGTCTGATGTCAATCAAACGACATCTTTATATCACACGGTCATATATCCTTGGTTATACAACTGTAGACGTCACAATGTGTGTCATCTCGTTGCTGATATTCTCTGCTTTGTCATTTAGTTGTCTGAGGGACTGAAATGAGGGGGAGCCCTGCTTTCACAATGTAGAGAGGTGGTTCACACCAAGAAGTTACAATAATGTATTTCTTGTGAATAGAAAAATGTTCCACTCATTATATTACTATTTTACAATTTCCCACACAAACATGATCATAAATCCACATAGAGAAATACACCACGTCTCTCTCATAACATATTTTTTCCCATGGCCCCTCTCAGCTTCTCTTGAAGATGTTCTTTAATTGGACCGGTCCGACAGACTACAGAGAGACACGTACAGACCCTTGAAGATCTTCCTCTTTCTCCATTCTCTTTGATGGGTCAGAATTTGTTACATGATCCACAGCGAACTCTTTCTTTAACACTGCTGTTGAACCCAGGCAGAACCTGCACATCTGGGTCTGAATCCAAGACTGTACTCTCTTCATTGGCCAGGATATGTTCAACCAGACATCTCGCTGCAGCTTCAATGTTAGTGTTCTCCTACAAGATGAAACAGAAGACACTCATGTACAGCTAAATGACAAATAGACATTAGAATGACCTCAGATGGGAAGTATTCCCTGGCCAGATCTGCTCAGGATTCAAAATCCTCTTACCTCAGGCAGAAGGATGTTGCTAATATTCCATCATTATTATGGGGCGGCAGGGTAGCCTAGTGGTTAGAGCGTTGGAATAGTAACTGAAAGGTTGCAAGTACAAACCCCCGAGCTGACAAGGTACAAATCTGTTGTTCTACCCCTGAACAGGCAGTAAACCCACTGTTCCTAGGCCATCATTGAAAATAAGAATTTGTTCTTAACCGACTTGCCTAAATAAATAAATAAAGGTAAAAATAAATTAATGTAAGCTACCAGTTGGGTATTCACCCAATCAGCCTTCACACCCAACTGGTGAACCTGAGAGGAAGGGGACACTCACAGCCACTCTCTAATGAGTTACTCAGTTGGGTGTGAAGGCTGATTGGGTGAATACCCAACTCGTCTGTGAGAAGGGAACACACCTTTCACAGCCTTCTGGACCATTTCACACGTTCCTGTTCACATTCCCCACGGCTAATTAGCCTGTAGTCCTTATACCCCAGGGTATGCTAACATTTCATTCCAACTGATCTCATGTATTTATCAGCCGAGTGTGATTGCATTTCATTGAACACATTAAAGTAACCCAAGCTGACAATCAAAGGCTGTTGTCAAGCTCTTTATATGCTCTTTATAATTTCATTTGTTTTTTAAATTATTTAACCTTTATTTAACTAGGCAAGTCAGTTAGGAACAAATTCTTATTTACAATGACGGCCTACCCCGGCCGAACCCGGACGACGCTGGGCCAATTGTGCACCGCCCAGTCACGGCCGGATATGATGCAATCTGGATTCAAACCAGGGACTGTAGTGACGCCTCTTGCACTGAGATGCAGTGCCCTAGACTGCTGCGCCACTCGGGAGCCCCAAAAATGAGAGATACCATACTACATAGTGATCTTCCATAGGGGCAAGACTGTCGAATGTTAGCAGCCAAAAAATTACCCTGCAGGAGTCGGTGGAATGTATTTAGAATCATTGAGATTGTGAGGCTTGTCTGTCACATGCACACACACACTCCAAGTGATCAGACATTATGTCTTTTAGGGCAACCATAGACTTTCTAGCCAGCCATGAAGCAGCCCACATGCGTCAGTTGGGAGAAGCTATGACTACAGTACACAAGCTTCAGTATCTTTCTTCCTCACCTTGGCTGAGGTCTCAAACCATCCCACAAATCCATTTTCCCGGCAGAATGTGTCCAGTCTGGGCTGCTGGGAGCAGACTTGATCGGACTTGTTGGCCAGCAGCACAGCTGGGACAGGTTTGCCATGACTCAGGGTGACCTTAGAGTCCAGATCGTCCTTCCACTTGAGCACGGCATCAAATGTGGAGGCGCGGGTCACGTCGAACACCACCAGAGCTCCCACGGCCTCCCGATAATACACACGAGTCATATTTCCATAGCGTTCTTGTCCTTGGACAAACAAATACAAGAACAGCACACATCAGAGTCAGAGGCACACAGCACTGGTCTATCTATACTTGAATTATATGTATTTAACTATCTAATTATATTGCATTATGACTTGGCACGATCCGAAAACTGGTCAGGTTTTTCATATTACAGAGAGAGAGATAGAGACTCCTGGCAATAACTGCAGTGCTCATGTGACTCTCTAATATGAGCATGACACCAGCTGAGCCCAACACAAGACAACATTCCTCCACAGTGCACATGAAATACCATAGGGAGAAATACTTTACACTATTCATTAGGATGATTAATGTAACATTGGCTATCTATGGATAAAACCAAATATAAGTCTCATAAAAGTGTGTTAATTAATTCATTGATAAGCCTGTTGAGTTGTTGAAAACATCAATGTGATTTTTCGCAAAATGCTAAACATGAATAAAGTCTGACGAATCGTCCAAACCACTGGTATTACAATGAATGGATATATAAAGTCAAATATCAAAGTCAAATGGACTGGTTAAGACATACCGGCAATATCCCAAAGCTGTAGTCGTATAACGGTGTCACTGTCCCAGTGCAGAACTTTGAGCGCAAAATCGACACCAATAGTTGCGCGATAATGTTGAGAAAAGATCTGATGGACATGACGCTTGATGATTGACGTTTTCCCGACCCCAAGGTCGCCTATAACGAGAACTTTGAACAAATGCTCCTGCGGCATGGTCTGACAGCCCATTCAAAACGCACCACCACAGGATTCACTATTTGCCAGTGATGATGGCTTTCTAAAAGACAGATTATGATTTAATACTAATTCTGTTCCAACTACAGCCTACATTCTTTCAAGTGTTTCCATATAGAACATTGAATGTTGACTGTAGGCTTATGTCACCGTGCACCCATACGAAATTATGCCTTCATATCCAAAGGATGAAGTCGAGCAAATTATGTAATCCAATTTGATTCCATCCACCGTAGCCAACACGAAATGTTAACTTGTAATCTTATAATATTTTCAGCATAGGCCAACTTTCTCCTCAAAAGAAAGTCTACTCCATAGCTCTAACACCCCCGCAATGAGTTTCCCTCCCTCCAGTCGCTTCGAGACCAGTTTGCTACACGATGTCATGATACCAAAACATTTGAAAGCTGCCAAGACTCAGCCACACCCATTATCTTCTACCCTGCAATAGCCTACTGTAGGTCTATTTCAGAGCAGGATTCGCGCACAAGCTATTTAATCATTCGGGGACATTAGGCTACACAGTAGTCCACAAAGATAACCCGAATCTAATCTACGAGAAAAAAAACCTACATTTAAATGTCCCTTTATAGCACCCGGTGTAGCACCCTCTATGGAGAGCAGCGCGTAATTTCGGAGACATTTTAGCTGCGTTGCTGTCTGGGTTCTTACGGTAATGGTGCTGATGAGGGATGAGTCGCGCTATGTGATGCTGTTGTTACTGCCATTTCATCAGCGGATTTTCAAAAAATATCTCTCCATCTTTAAACATGGAATTACCATAAAATGAAACCATCGACAAGTTTTAAGGACGGCCATTAGCCTATTTCACATGAAACTCGCCAGTATAGTAACAAATCTCAGTGTATAATTAAATAAAATGATAGCCTAGGACAAGGCCTATTTGCGGATTACTCCTTGGTGTAAAACACGGTGTTTGACTAGGCCTCCTGGGATCACTGTTTCAGAGAGCATCTTCGAGAGAAAATATTTCTCAAGATCATGGGGTTTGCTATTGCCAGGCGTTGATCGCCCATCCAACAAGGTAATTTAACATAAGGTTGTAGACCTACATGCCGATGTTGTGTTTATTATGGATTAATATAGCATTGCCATAGAGAAGACCGTTGTAACTCGATCTATGAAGGGCGGAAAGAAGATCAGTTGAATGTGTTTTAAATTAAGATGGCTTATTGTAAAATGTCAGACTTATGTAGCCCAGACCTAACACGTTTCCAAATTTTGACACGGGTGAAATGAGTATTCAATATGTAGCCTATTGTTTGTATATAAAATGTCCATAACTGCCCTTTTAATTTAGTTTGTAATTAAAAAATCTATGTTATTGCACTTGATTGGCTTTACACCAACGGTGTTTCTATGAGAGCTAAATATACGAGTTAAGAACCAACGGTGTTTCTATGGGAGCAGAATACACAAGTGTTATTTTGCTAGAGCTGTCTGTGCATTTACACTGGAAAGAGGAGCGGCCTTTCCCTCATTGTAATGTAGGCTAGGGCAGGCAGACTACTGTTTTTCAAGAATACGCAATTAGTCCGGCCGCAGTAGGCTATTGAAATTCTACATTTAATAGTTCTTAGCACCACTCATGTCGATTTTGGATGTTGCGCACACATCATCACGAATAGGCCTCGACAAAATTGTCAGGCCCATCAAAGAACTACATAAAAAAAATAGGCCGATAAGGATAACACTTTGTAAACAATGTTTACAAAAATTGGAGTCAAACAAAACATTGGAGTAAAACAACCCACTGGACACACACTGGTGAATCAACGTTGTTTCCACGTCATTTCAACGAATATACGTTGAATTGACGTCTGTGCCCAGTGGAAGCTTACACCAGTTCAACTAAGCTCATGAGAAATATACTGTTTAAGTGATATTCTTCAAGAATCAGTGGGTATATAGGCGATCATTAATGAATGTACTGTAGATACGAAGGAGTCTAGATTTAAGCTAGTCTACTTGATTATAGGTTGATTATAGGCCATTTACTATTCGTTTTTTTGTGCCATAGATTCTGTGAGATATGGAAGCGATATGGCTGTACCAGTTTCGACTCATCGTCATTGGGGACTCGACAGTAGGAAAGTCGTGCCTGATCCGGCGATTCACCGAGGGACGCTTTGCGCAGGTGTCCGACCCCACAGTCGGTGTAGACTTCTTCTCAAGGCTAGTGGAGATAGAGCCAGGGAAACGCATTAAACTTCAAATCTGGGACACTGCTGGACAAGAGCGATTCAGGTTACGTTTTTAGATTGTATTTTCCTTTTTTAAATCTTCCATTGTAAAGACGAAATCATTTGTCTTTCAATAAATCACGTTTTTTTGTTGTTGATAGTCATCTGTCAATATTATTGTTATAACAATATAGTATTTAGATCTCTGTATTATTCATCTCGGAGCCTTTCGTTGTCTTGATGTTTGAACCTCACCACTTCCCTGTCACATCCTTTGTTTTTCCATTTCCCCACTTCTCAATAAGTATATTTACAATTTCTTTCAATTCTCTCTCTCTTCTTTGCTTAACCCCCTCAACCCTCTCTAGGTCTATTACCAGGGCGTACTACCGCAACTCTGTTGGTGGGCTACTGCTGTTTGACATCACCAACCGTCGCTCCTTCCAGAATGTGCATGAGTGGCTGGAGGAGGCCCGCAGTCATGTCCAACCTCACAGTATCGTCTTCCTGTTGGTGGGTCACAAGTGTGACCTGGAGTCCCAGAGGCAGGTGAGCCAGCAGGAGGCTGAGAAGCTGGCAGGTGCCTATGGCATGCGCTATGTGGAGACATCGGCTCGCGACGCCATCAACGTGGAAAAGGCCTTCACTGAGCTAACGCAGGACATCTTTGAGCTCGTGAAGAGCGGTGACATCAACATCCAGGAGGGTTGGGAGGGGGTGAAGAGTGGCTTTGTGCCCAATGTGGTGCACTCCTCAGAAGAGGTCACCAAGAGTGACCGCCGGTGCCTCTGCTGAATGTCCTGTCTGTCTAGTTGGCTTTACCCCCCCCCCCCTCGCTCAGCCCATGTATTCCTGTAACATTATGACCCATTAGCTCCCTATCTTATCACCTGCCATTTATTTGGCTCTCTCACTCCTATCCTGAATACTGGAAGGCCATATCAGCTCTAGTCTACCACTGGAGCAAAAATGGACAAAGCGATTTGGGTCGTTCCATGAAAAGAGTGCCTTTTGTGTCCCTTGGATATTTTAAGTAGAAATTGTGCACCAATATTGAATTTGAATAGCTTGTTGCATTTTGACATGTCCTTCTCTCAACCCCGTGTCTCTTCTAGGAGGATTTTAACCCACTTAATCCCAACATTTCTCAAAGTAAATTTTTTTTGTTGCTTTGCCAAAGTTTTTTCTGAAGATTATTATTCATTTCATGTGATTAGTGTTTATGTCCGTCCCTCATTTTAAGGTAAACTGAACTCCCGTTTTAATATGGTGAAGCTATTCCTTTTAAAATATATATATATTTCCTTTAAAGAAACATTGAACATCCTAATAGCGAAATCATAGAGTAAAAGCAGGTGAGCTGGTTCTACAATTTTGGGCCATTTTCTGGTGTTTTGTGGTGGAAAACTGAGCGGGTCGAGCACAACACATCAACCCTGTCACCCATAGATAGACAGGCTAGAAATGTTTTTTTGTGGGGGGGGGTGAAGCTCGCATTCAATTGCCAATCCCTGTGCACACAACAAGCTTCCATTGCCCCTTCACAAGGGGATTGATGGCTGATTTCAGATGAAATCGTCAACCCTGTTATGGTCAACCCTGTTATGGTCAACCCTATTTGGCACTTAATAGGCCATTGCTATAGGAATGGGAAAACTCGTTTTTTTTTTATGAAGTTGAACATGTGCTGTCACGTTATGACAGAATGTTAAAATTAGGTGAACCCCCCCCCCCCTCCCCCAAAAATGTACCAAGCTACACTTCTCAAAAGGCACCGAATTGGTGGAACGACCCAATTGCCAAAGTAACCTTCCTCGCCTCTGTCTTACCTGTTAGATGCACTTGAAAGAAAAGAAATGCCCTGCTTTATGGTGAGATTTTCCTCTCTGTAGTTATGCCTCATCTTGTGCCCTTACGGAAGGAACACACCTCAAACTTTACAAGTCTGTCCTGTAGTCTGGAGCACTCACACAACTTTCGGGAGGACACCTAACCTCCCTAGTCTGTTGCTGGCTGGTGAGTGCAATACAAGGGGACACCAAATCTAGCTCTGCTCTTTAAACCCTCTCTATGGAAAGATCCAATTCACAGAGGGAAGCATGTGTTGTATTAGCACTGCGTGAGCATGCGGGGAATGGCACACTGCTGTGTTCAATGCCTCCTCTGCTTTAGTTCGTGAGACTGATGGCACCACCAGACAAATGAACAACCTGAGAACACATCATTGCCATCATCCCTTTGATCATAGATAAGATGGAACCAAAGTTTGTGTGTACCGATTCAGTTGCCAACTGTGTTTCTATATGAGTATCCACAGGGAATTTGTACCGTTGAGTGTGGGTATGCACTGTGAAATGCCTAACATCAATGTTTTTATTGCGGTTTGCGTCCCCGTTGCTCATATTAAATGCACAGTTGGTGACAGAAGGTAGATGTACAACATATCACCCCTTATAGCTTCCCTGTCCATCGATCATAATCATTACAGAGAATGTGTCTCATGAGAAAGCCGTTTTATGTACTTCGTTGGCTTAAACTGTACGCCCACCCCTTAAACATTGACATCTACCCATATGCCTCCTGATGAACACTGAAGCTTTAAATGGGGTCGGCTGCACTAGGGTTGTTTGCCTTTAGTGTCTTAAGACCTCCATACAGTATGGTCGTATGCTTGTAGTTTTAACACGATTATAAGCAACATTCTGCATAACGCAACATGTCCGATATTTCTTCCCACCCTACACTGTAAAATAAATAAATAAATAAAAATGACTTTTTTGGATCAACCTAAAAAAAATTACTCCAACTGGTTACAAGTAACTAAGTTAAGGTTTCTCATTATTGAAAAACAACACATTTGTGGAAACCAAATACAGTCATATGAAAAAGTGTGGGCACCCCTGACAATTTCCATTTATAAATAATTGGGGGTTTGGATCAGCAATTTCATTTTGATCTATCAAATAACTGATGGACACAGTAATATTTCAGTAGTGAAATGAGGTTTATTGGATTGACAGAAAATGTGCAATATGCATCAAAACAAAATTAGACAGGTGCATAAATTTGGGCACCCCAATAGAAAAATCACATAAATATTTAGTAGAGCCTCCTTTTGCTAAAATAACAGCCTCTAGACGCTTCCCATAGCCTCTAATGAGTGTATGGATTCTGGATGAAGGTATTATGGACCATTCCTCCTTACAAAACGTCTCCAGTTCAGTTAGGTTTGATGGTTGCCGAGCATGGACAGCCCGCTTCAAATCATCCCACAGATTCTCAATGATATCCAGGTCTGGGGACTGGGATGGCCATTCCAGAACATTGTACTTGTTCCTCTGCATAAATGCCCTGGTAGATTTTGAGCAGTGTTTTGGGTCGTTGTCTTGTTGAAATATCCAGCCCCGGCGTAACTTCAACTTTGTGACTGATTCTTCAATATTATTCCCAAGAATCTGCTGATATTGAGTGGAATCCATGCGACCCTCAACTTTAACAAGATTCCCAGTACCGGCACTGGCCACAGCCCCACAGCATGATGGAACCACCACCAAATTTTTACTGTGGGTAGCAAGTGTTTTTCTTGGAACGCTGTGTTCTTTTGCCTCCATGCATAACGTCCCTTGTTATGACCAAATAACTCAATCTTTGTTTCATCAGTCCACAGCACCTTATTCCAAAATGAAGCTGGCTTGTCCAAATGTGCGTTTGCATACCTCAAGAGACTCTGTTTGTGGCGTGTGTGCAGAAAAGGCTTCTTCCGCATCACTCTCCCATACAGCTTCTCCTTGTGCAAAGTGCGCTGAATTGTTGAACGATGCACAGTGACACCATCTGCAGCAAGATGATGTTGTAGGTCTTTGGAGGTGGTCTGTGGGCTGTTTTTGACCGTTCTCACCATCCTTTGCCTCTCCGATATTTTACTTGGCCTGCCACTTCTGGCCTTAACAAGAACTGTGCCTGTGGTCTTCCATTTCCTCACTATGTTCCTCACAGTGGACACCGACAGGTTAAATCTCTGCGATAGCTTTTTTTTAGCCTTCCTCTAAACCATAATGTTGAACAATCTTTGTTTTCAGGTCATTTGAGTGTTGTTTTGAGGCCCCATGTTGCCACTCTTCAGAGGAGAGTCAAAGAGAACAACAACTTGCAATTGGCTACCTTAAATACCTTTTCTCATGATTGGATGCCCTTGTCTATGGAATTCAAGGCTTAATGAGCTCACCAAACCAATTGTGTGTTCCAATTAATCAGTGCTAAGTAGTTACAAGTATTCAAATCAACAGAATGACAAGGGAGCCCACATTTTTTGCATAGCCTATTTTTCACATCTGATTTAATTTCATACAACTTAATATTGCTACACTAAAAATCTTTGTCTGGACAATACCCCAGTACTCAGCTTTTATTAGAAAATTAATGGCATGCCACTGTGATCATTTTCTGTGACGACAGAGTAAATTATTATGCAGCCTCAGAGGGGTGCCCAAACTTTTTCATACGACTGTACATGATTCAATGACGACAGTTTTATTTCATTATTACCAAACCTATATTTGAAGTTGCAATGTATTTTTTTTTAAACTCAACTTACTTTCCCCCTTTCGGTTAAACCTAATAAATAACAAATACAAACTCATATTTCATGTAAATGTAACCAATTTTTTTCAAGTTCACTTTTTAATTTGGAATTACCTATCCAAATCCAATTAAATCAATTCCCTGTAAATCAAGAAATTAAGTTGGTTCGATAACTTGAAATAATGTTTCCAAACATATTCTTTATACATTTAGTAGCCACAATATCATAACCAAGAATTAGCTACCTTAACATAGAAACCTTAACAGGCTCTTTAGTACCATATGCACTCATGCAAGTATCATTACAGATGCTGTCAGTGTACGAGTTTGAGTTTGAATAACAGATACAATAGACCACATTAACAGGAACGACATTTACTCTCACAGGTGGGCAAAAATAACTAACTGAAAGCCACGCCCCCCAATAAGCTATACCTCCAGCGCTTTTGATAGGCTGCCGCCGCTACATTGCCCCACCGCTATTTAATGCACATGCGCTCGCTCATGAGGTGTTGAAAGCAATTTAGAACTTTCATTCAATAATTTTTTTGATTGTCAAATTTGTTATTTGATTTCAGGGAAATTTTATAGAATAGGTTGAATGAACCAAAGTGTAATTTGTTATCATTCCAATCAGTAAATGCACTGCAGAACAACAGCATCTTCCCACTTTTTTTTTTACAGTGTATTAGACTCAGCCATGTGCTTTATCTAACCATTAAGACTTCCAACCTCAACCCTTAGTACCTCCTAAGCAGTTTTCTTCCTCAATGCCAGTTTCCACCCACCTTATTAAAACTTTTCGGTAAGCTACAAACCCCTTTGCTTCAAGGGCCCCCATGTCCATATTTCTGCAAGCAGACCATGTCTGAGAGCAATAATCAGGAGCCTCCTGGGTTCAAAGTATCTATGCACCGAGAAACTAACCATTTGCTCTAAAGGAAAGCTACAACATGCATTCATTCATTTTACTGTCCTCCAAACCCTCACAATGTGTTGAACAAGAGGGTTGTTCATTGCTGCACGTGTATAGTTGCATTTCACCCATTTTACATTTGATTTTCCAAAGAATTACAAGTGTCTTAATGGATTTCTGATATAACATATTGTAAATAGCCAGGGTGTACTGGGTGTATTTATTTCTAGAACATGAAGGGTAATATTGGCGTGATAGAATTCCAGTTTTACTTTCTCACGATATGGGGAGAAAATGCCATATGCTTCAATATTTGTAGGATGTATCATACAGTAACTGGAATGGAAAGGGAGAAGGCTTTGAATGGGTGTTGCTCTGTTCAGGGTATTAAGAGAGTTTTGGTTTCCCCCACTTTCACTGAAGTCGTACCCATGTATCATATGAAAGGAGATATATGAGAAATGAACGTCCGCAACCTTCATATTGTCATCCGGAACCTAAATACCCTACATGCTTATTGAGCCTACATGTGCCAGACACATTGCAGTCTGTTGTTGAATGGATTCCTGTCTGCAATCTCTGCTTAAGCCAGGTACCAGAACAGCTGCTCATTTTACAATCACAGCACTGGCGCCAAACAACCGTTGTCTTTCTTTCTAAACCACTGACTGACTGTAATACAGGGTATGTCGAGAGAACATTCAGACAGACGGCTCTCCGTAGTTCATGATCTCTGCTAGACACCGGAGGCTCTGGATGACGCAGCTTACCTGCACAACGTCGCGTGGCAATTTGAAATGGCGACATATATCTCTAGTCAAAGCAAAGATGGATTTCCAATTCATTTATGTGACTTGTAAATGTTATTTGAAACAAACATAAAGCCATGTTCCTTTAGCGTTGTATAGGTTTGGGGTGCATAGAAGGGGCAGGTTTGATGTCTCATGCTTGTAAGGAATAAACATTTCATCTCAGCAAAGGCACAGTCAATATTACCAATGCTCTATGATGCCCATCCAAAATACATGTGTTCAGTGTTAGTTACCTCTGCATGCACACTTATAACCCCAATGACTTAGATATTCCCCCAGCCTGGAAAAAACACTGTTTATTCAACAAGCAGTTGAAAGAATTTGATATTCCGTAAGTGAAACTGGATATACAAGCAGGTCAAACACATGGAGACTAAATTAATGTAATGTCGGTGATGTATCTATTTGTACCACAAAGATACTATGAACTAACTCCCTATTAAATTGTGAACACTTGATACGAAAACATCCGTTTGTAGTCTCCATTAGTGTAATGCTGCAATGTCATGTACAAACACAAGAGGGCAGCACACACTAAAGAGTTGGCCTTGTAAATGGTTGGACGGTAACAATCACAAGGCGCAACATTAAAAGTTAAAGACACATATGGTTCAAATACAGGGTGACAAAAACATATGGGATTCTACCCTAGATCTAGAAAGAATTCCTATTGAATGTGTATATAATGTCATCTTAATCATCATCGCCCATGCACACAGCGAAGCAGCATGTCCAACTGCATCCAGCGGTGGAAAAAGTACCCAATTGTAAAATTAAAGATGGAAAATTACTCAAGTAAAAGTGAGTCACCCAGTAAAATACTACTTGAGTAAAGGTCTAAAAGAAAAGTAGTTTTAGATATACTTAACTGTCAAAAGTATATGTAATTGCTAAAATATAATTAGGTATCAAAAGTACAGTGTGTTCGGGACAAGTATTCAGACCCCTTGACTTTTTCCATATTTTATCACAGCCTTATTCTGAAATTGATTTAACAAATAATAATAGATCACTCTACACAATACCCCATAATGAAAAAGCAAACAGTTTTTTTAATACATTTTTGCAAATGTATTAAGAATAAAAAACGGAAATATTAAATTTACACAAGTATTCAGACCATTTACACAGCACTTTGTTGAAGCACCTTTGGCAGCAATTACAGCCTCGAGTCTTCTTGGGTATGACGCTACAAGCTTGGTACACCTATTTGGGGAGTTTCTCCAATTGTTCTCTGCAGATCCTCTCAAGCTCTGTAAGGTTGGATGGGGAGCATCGCTGCACAGGTATTTTCAGATCTCTCCAGGGATGTTAGATCGGGTTCAAGTCCGGGCTCTGGCTGGGCTACTCAAGGACATTCAGACTTTCCCGAAGCCACTGCTGCGTTGTCATGGCTGTGTGCTTAGGGTCATTGTAATGTTGGAAGGTAAACCTTCGCCCCAGTCTGAGGTCCTCAGTGCTCTGGAGCAGGTTTTCATCAAGGATCTCTCGCATATTGATCTGTTCATCTTTCCCTCAATCCTGACTAGTCTCCCAGTCCCTGCCATTGAATAACATCCCCACAGCATGATGCTGCCACCACCATGCTTCACCGTAGGGATGGTGCCAGGTTTCCTCCAGACATGACACTTGGCATTCATGATAGAGTTCAATCTTGGTTTCATCAGACCAGAGAATCTTGTTTATCATGGTCTGAGAGTCTAGGTTTCTTTTGGCAAACTCCAAGCAAGCTGTCATTTGCCTTTTACTGAGGAGTGGCATCTGTCTGGCCACTCTACCATAAATGCCTGTTTGGTGCAGAGTGTTACAGAGATGGCTTTCCTTCTGGTACCCTTCCCCATATCTGTGCTTTGACACAATCCTATCTCGGAGCTCTACAGACAATTCCGTCGACCTCAGCTTGCTTTTTGCTCTGACAACTGTGGGACCTTAAATAGACAGGTGTATGCCTTTCCAAATCATGTCCAATCATTTGAATTTACCACCAGTGGACTCCAATCAAGTTGTAGAAACAACTCAAGGATAATGGAAACAGGATGCACCCGAGCTCAATTTTGAGTCTCAAAGCAAAGGGTCTGAATACTTAAATAAGGTTTCTGTTTTTTAAGTTGAATAAATTTGCAAAAATTTATAAAACCCTTTTTTTCTCACTTTGTCATTATGGGGTAGTGTGTGTAGATTTCTGAGGAAAAAATATTGAATACATTTTAGAATACGGCTATAACATATCAAAATGTGGGGAAAAAAATCAAGAGGTCTGAATACTTTCCAAAGGTACTGTAAAAGTATAAGTAATTTGAAATTATTTATACTTTTACAGTACCTTTGGAAAGTATTCAGACCTCTTGATTTAAGCAAACCAGACCGCACCATTTTCTAGTTATTACATTTACGGATAGCCAGGGGCACGCTCCAACACTCAGACATTTACGGTGTGTCCGCCAGATCAGAGGCAGTTGGGATGACCAGGGATGTTTTTCTGTCCAGCTAAGCATTCAGAATATAACAAGTACTTTTGGGTGTCAGGGAAACTGTATGGAGTAAAAAGTACATTATTAGCAGAGAGAACAGTCTAGGATTAGGGTGGCTGGAGTCTGACAATTTGTAGGGCCTTCCTCTGACACCGCCTAGTTCTGGATGGCAGGAAGCTTGGCCCCAGTGATGCACTGGGCTGTACACACTGCCCTCTGTAGTGCCTTGTGGTCGGAGGCCGAGTAGCTGCCGTTTTCACTTTAAAGTATTTTTTACTTAAGTACTTTACACCACTGGCTGCGTCATAAGGTAGATTTTGACAAAGATACTAAACAGAGGAAGCCAAGGCAGCAGGGGCACCTAGAAAGGGGAGAGAAAACTGTCATCATTTTACTGCATATCTAGCTGTATTATAAAAAACTGTGACGACAAGGTTGAAAACCAATGAATAAACACTGCACCTGTTGTTTACACCTTCAATAAGTATTCAGAAACTAACCCTGAAGGTGAGGGCTTCCTTGCTCTCAGGTTGCCTCCAGATGACACAAAAGGGCACAGACCAAGGCCAGGAGAATCTGAACACATATTCATCACATGAACCAAATTAAGAGCGACTGAACAAAAAAAAAGTTTGAAAATGGCCTGTGGCATCTATAGCACTGACCATGGTACATTTGGTTTCACTTTTGATCTCAATGGGGCTATTTAGGGACCACCAATAAATGTAAAAAAAAAAAAATGTACATGGTTTCCCATCCCTTCAAGGCACATTAAAACTATTTTGGCAGTTACCTGTACATGCAACATTCAAAAGTTGTGGCTCTGTAGATGAGGGCAATTTGTTTTATGAATGTATTCCCTCCCCCGCTTGATAGGATTATGAATTTTCTAAAACAATTCCATTTATTCTTGAGAATCAAAAAGGCATAGAATTGATAATTAACCATTTTATTTAGAAAAGAACAATGAAAATACAGCTCATTTATACAGGCAATTACACAAAAGTATGTGGACACCCCTTCAAAAATAGTGGCTGTGTCTATTATAGCCACTCCCGTTGCTGACAGGCATATAACATCAAGCACACAGCCATGCAATCTCTACAGACAAAAGATTGGCAGTAGAATGGCCTTACTGAAGAGCTCAGTGACTTTCAACGTGGCACCTTCATAGGATGCCACCTGTCCAACAAGTCAGTTTGTCAAATTTCTGCCATTAGAGCTGCCCGGGTCAACTGTAAGTGTTGTTATTGTGAAGTGGAAACATCTACAGGAACGCCTCAGCCGTGAAGTGGTAGGCAACAAAAGCTTACAGAACGGGACCGGTGAGTGCTGAATCCCGTAAAAATAGTCTGTTCTCAATTGCAAGCACTACAGGGTTACAAACTGCCTCTGAAAGCAACGTCAGCACAATAAGGCTACCTGAATGCATAGAGCCAACTGTAAAGTTTGGTGGAGGAGGATAATGGTTGGGGGCATTTTTTCTGGTTTGGGCTTGGCCCCTTAGTTCCAGTGAAGGGAAATCTTAATGCTACAGAATACAATGACATTCTAGACAGTTTGGGGAAGGCCCTTTCCTGTTTCAGCATGACAATGCACCCGTGCACAAAGCGAGTTCCATACAGAAATGGTTTGTCGAGATCGGTGTGGAAGAACTTGACTGGCCTGCAAAGAGACCTGCCCTAAACCCCATCGAACACCTTTGGGATGAATTGGAACGCCAACTGCGAGCAGGGCCTAATTGCCAAACGTCAGTGCCTGATCTCACTAATGCTCATGGCTGAATAGAAGCAAATCCCCACAGCTATGTTCTAACTGGTGGAAACCCTTCCGAGAAGAGTAGAGGCTGTTATATCAGCAGGGGGGGGGGGGGACCAACTCCATATTAATGCCCATGATTTTGGACTGAGATGATTGACGAGCAGGTGTCCACATACTTTTGGTCATGCAGTGTATTTACAGTATATAAAACCGAAGATAAAACCTGTGTCTTGGTTTACCAGCCAGTGGGATCTTTGAGGTGGTAGGCATTTTTAGGAAACGGTTTCTTTTGGAGATGTCTAACAAACGATGTTAAAAGTAATGCCAAGAAGCACAACTATAAAACATATCCATTTGTATAATATACAGCATTCTACTAATAAAAATACAGCTATACACACTGTACATCTACAGTTATTATCTACAGTTACTACTGTACTACAATACCATATCTATCAATTATCCTCGCCATCTCCAGGGTCTTTGGAGATGAGCAAATAAAGTTCAAATTTAGAGACCAGTTTTTGCTGGTCATACTCATGTTCTTGAACCAGTGTCTCCAAAGCAAAATGTAATTTGGTCAAGCAGCACCACAACTAGTGACTATTAACAAATAGATTCACGAGTAGACCTGTCAATTATTTGGTGAAGCAAGTTTTGCTATATACAGTAACACATTAAAAGCAAGGGGGTAATCAAGAGTACATGTAAAGAACACAAAACATCTATAAAAAGCACATTACTCGATTAAAGTCAGTTGAAGGGCAGAGCAGGAAAATAGATGACTAAAATGATGCAAACTCGACAGCCAAGCTGCCAAGAACAAGTTTCAATGGAAACTAAAAATGTTTGTGAAAATAGGTTCACAAGAAGCTACAACTAAAGTAATATTAGTGGTAATAGCTGACCAGGACTAAAATCACTGCCTTTAAAAAAATGACTCAATACAGCGCATCGTCTAGATCACGCGGGTCATTTCTTTGTTTGACAGTTAAATCTACGTCTGTAGACAGCTCAAGCAATCGAGGCAGAGATCTCAAACTCAAGTATTTACATATAAAAAGGGTAGCTCGAATTTGTAAATCAAAACACCAGAGATAAATAGAAATGCATATAAAAGGGGTTTACAAGAGTACAGAACAGCCCCAATGATGATACCGAAATTAAAGATTATTCAGCAGACAGTGCAGAGGTGCTGGGATGCGTTATCACCCTCCAAAAGGTTGATTTTACCTCAGTCAATTCTTTGGATGGACCTCAGAGGCAAGTAACACAGGGACTTACATCACCATGAAAATGATAACATACATCATTACTTTGACTATTTTTACCATACGTTCGAAGACAAAATGTACGACAGAAAGAATCACCGGCAACAGATTGTTCATAAACGCCTTTAACATTATAGGATATGTAGTTTGAGGTCTCCGTGGTGATATTTCCATCTCATGCAGCTTACTGAAGAAGCTGACACCACCAACAAAAATTCTCATTTCTGCAACTAGGTGCACAAGGTACTACTGTTAAATCGGTTGCTCTTTGGCAGGTGGAGGACAGCTCGTCTACGACAGTCACCCCAAAAACAAAACGCCCACATCGGGCCTCGGCACGGTTAACAAGTCTATGGAGGCCCTGACCAAGACTGTAAACCCCACAGACGCACTGGTACCCAGTAATACATATGGCCCTAACCAACAGATCCTGTACAGCATATTGCTGCTGGAGGCCCCGGGTGGGCTAACGATTGGAGGCACGGCCACCAACTAGCAAGAGACTAACGGTTAATAAATAAATAAAAAAATCACTAGTAATGTTAATAGCAACTTTAAGTGTTGAAAGTATTACTCATCAACTGTCCAATAAAGTGTAAGACAGATCTCCCAAAAATGAAAGGTAACCAATCTATAGACACACATTGCAGTGTCAGTTGAATTGTTATACCACTGAAAGGAAGGCAGACGTGTGGGGTTTCCTCCAGCCCCTAGCCGTTCAGGTGCTCATCCCCTCCGCCTCACTCTCGTCTTTCCCCAGGTAGATGGGCTTCTTCTTGGTCTGGAGGGCAGGCTCGTATTTCCGGGGGGTGCTGTTGACTGCCTCGCTGCTGTGCCAGATCCCGTAGCAGAAGTAGATTGCAAATCCTGGGGGAAGGAGAAAGAGAGAGGAATTAAGTTGACTGAATTAAAGAGGGAATGTTTAAAATGGTGAATCTGCCACGTCGGTTTGCGATATTACAAAGTTACTGCAAACAAACGCCCCCCCCCCCCCCCCCGGCATCATTGCACGTGCGATAGAACAGCAGAATATGTACTGCAATTACATTGACCATGGGGCAGACGGTTTCCACTACAGCAGATTCCGTGATTAACATGTGATTCGATTGTGAATTTAGAAACATTTCCTACTCTGTATAAATGTAATCTAACTTACCAATGCCCATCCAAACAGCAAAGCGGCACCACGTAGCCAGGTCCAGCTGCATCATGAGGTAGATGTTGACAAAGACACTGAACAGAGGCAGCCAAGGCAACAAGGGCACCTGGGGGGGGGGGGGGGGGGGGGGGTGAAACAAGTGAGTTGTTTTACTGCATACAAGTTGTATTATGAATTGGTTATAAGCCGTGAACAAACACTGAAGTATCCAGAAACTAACCTTGAAGGTGAGAGCTTCCTTGCTCTCGGGCTGCCTCCAGATGATGACGACACAAAGGGCACAGAGCAAGGCCAGTACTACACACACCGTGACCCACACAGGCTGAACCTCAATCAACTCATCCAGCTTCCCCGCCAACACCACACACAGCACAGTGATGAGCACCGCTAGAGAGGACGAAGAGAGAATCAAAATGTGCTTTCTCTAAAAAGAGCCGCTTTGAAAACAACCCGTGGTCAACTGCATTACAACGTCATAAGTGAGAGAGAAAGAGAAGAGGCGGCACTCACAGATAATGGCCGTGGTGGCATAGACGATGTTCCCAGAGATCTTAGTGGGTAGATTCCCGCTGGGGAAGAGGAGGCGGCGGGGGGAGAACTTCTCCCGGAGGGGTCGGTCCTCCAGATCCAGGCCGTCCTCGTCACCGCTGTCTCGCCCGGACACGGCCACCTTCTCCCCTCCCACCAGCTCCACCAGCTTCTCACTCTGACTGGACGAGCTCAGGGTGCCCGGCTGGTACCTGGACACACACGGACAGGAGGGAAGAGCAGGTCAGTTTCCTGGACCATGAGAGGTAATCGCACTGAGAATGTCAAACACCATTAGCAAATCACATAATTGGAGACAAATCATAATTTCAATACCACAAAAATGCGGTGTTAGGCATTATAGTATATTTAAAAGAAAAAGCGGCACAAGTCGTCACCCACCTGAGGATGAGCACACAGATGGCCACTAGTGAGTAGGCCAGCAGTGTCCCTATGGACATGAGGTCAACCAGGGCAGCCAGGTCAAAGAGGAAGGCCATCAGAGCTACAGGGAGAGGGGACAATGAGCATTACCATCATACATACTATAGAAAACACAAACCACATCCCCTCAGTTGGTTATTTACTCTAGTTATTCCGGCATTCAAAAACAATGAAGAAAAAATAGAGAGAAAAAAACACTTAAAAAGCATTCCACTGATCAAAGGGTCTATTTCCACAGGCGTCCCTCCTGCTGCACATTCATAGTTTCATACATAAACAAAAACATAACAGCAGGACTACAGTGGAACCCAGAGGTAGTAGAGCAGAACCAGATGAATGAACAGAGAGGGTGGAGGGCTGAACTCACATGCCACACAGCCAGAGACGATGGTGGCCATCAGGGGCGTCTTGGTACGCGTGTTCATGCGGGACAGGCCCCGGAACAGGAGCCCATCCTCTGCCATGGCGTAGATAACCCTCGGCATGGGGAACATGGACCCAAGCAGGCTAGGAGGACAACAAAACCAACATTATATACACACACGTAACAAAGGGAGTGCATTTGATAGCTTGACAAGAACACCAAGTACTGAGGAGTGTAGAAGACAAGGGAGCTACAGAACAGTAGCCATAGTGCAGTCTATCAGCCTAACTGACCTGGTGGAGAGAGCACAGAGGGAGCCCACAGCCACGATGTAGTGAGCAGCAGGCCAGCCTATGTGGATGAAGGCCTTTGGCAGAGGGCTCTTGGTGTCCAGCAGGTAGTAGGGCATCATGAGTGTGAGGGCCGCAGACACCCCGAAGTAGGCGAAGAAACAGATGAGCAGAGAGGCCACGATGCCCACAGGGATGGAGCGAGTTGGGTTCTTAGCCTCTTCGCCTGGGGGGGGGGCAAGGCACAACATTTATTTGTCTGGAACTATGCGAGAGTAACAACCAAGTAGAACTATACATTCCAACTATTTAGCGAAAATTGGCCACCATATTAAAAAAAAGCTACATTTTGATTAAGTGGCATGTAAGTGAGCGCTCAATCTACTGAGAACAAACGACGTGGTCCTATCTAATGTTTAGCTTTGGAGTACAGTAAATAACTCACTTGTAGTGGCGATGCAGTCAAACCCCACAAAGGCATAGAAACACGTGGCAGCACCAGACAGAATGCCACGGAGGCCAAAAGGAGCAAAACCACCAGTGCCAAACGTCTTATCCACAACCCTGAGGGACATAGAGGCGGCAGGGAGACGCGTCAACTATACGGTTTTATTTCTGAAGCCAAATGCAGAGATTAAAACACAGCTAGACACATGAAAGCATGATTTAGTCAATGCCAGTGTCCTATAATGGAATCTCTGGCTAAATCTCAGCCGGTATTAATCTGTATTGGAGGACTCACTCTTTGGATAAGCTGGACACGTTGGTGTTACTGGCGTTGTTAAAGTCCTCCAAAGTAAGGTTCCAGTTAACTGTGTCTCCCTTCACAAAGCCTGAGATGATGACGAAGCCCAGCACCACCAGGTTGACCCCTGTGAAGATCTTATTCACCAGAGCCGACTCACTCACGCCAAACGCCAGCAGCCCTGGAAGAAGCAACAGTATGGCATTAGGAGACACAAATCAAGTCGCATTAGGTACATGTATGTTACAATACATGCAAGCTTTTACAATGAGGCTATAACTTATGTGTTGCCTCCCCCAACACTATACATTGTAGTTGACTGAAGTCCTCACCGGTTAATAAGAGCACAAGGATGAGCGCAAACAGGTCCGGGTATTCAGCCAACACCCCACCCGGGGCGCTCATGGCCATGGATGACCTGAAGAAGTCTGATATCCTCTGCTCCACCAGGCTATCGAAATTAGAGCTCCAGGCTCGGGCCACACTGGCTGTACCTAAAAAGGACCATGGAGAAGAAGTAAACGTCATAGAAACCATCGACCAAACTCAAGAGGATAAGGCAGACTAGAGACTAACCACAGTGAACATTGTGGCCCAACGCAAAAGCATTTGAAAACAGAAGCAATATCCAATCTACAAACTCACCGAGGACATATGAGAGGATGAGGTTCCACCCCGTGATAAAAGCCCAGATCTCACCAACCGTCACGTAGCTGTACAGGTACGCCGAACCAGTCTTGGGTACGCGGGCGCCAAACTCGGCGTAACAGAGTCCGGCCAGCATGGAGGAGAGCGCGGCGATGAGGAAGCAGAGCACGATGGCAGGACCAGCCTTCTCCCTGGCTACCTCACCAGCTAGGACGTACACCCCTGCCCCTAGCGTAGAGCCCACCCCCAGGGCCACCAGGTCCAGTGTGGAGAGGCAGCGGGCGAATCGGCTTCCCTCATCGGAACAGTCCAGTACCCTACGTCGCAACAAGATCCGCCCAAAGGAGGCCATCTGGTCTACCATGGTCGCGCCTGCGGAGGGAGCTGCGAAGCTGAAGGGGTTGACTGAGCAGAGCGGCGAAGAGTTGAGACGGAGCGGGAGAGATCCTATGATCAAACAGAAGGGAAGCAGATTAGGCTACAGTTTAAGCTAGCTGTTGTTGCTTTACTTTGTTTCGTGCGGATCTCTTCTTTGCAAATCAACCGTCTCTGGGATAACGAACTGACTGATTAGCTCTCATGTGCGTATTTAGTCAAGTTGATACGTTACATTTCTGTATGGTGCCACACTCGTATTGTTTCCTCCTACTCGGGTAATTCCAGTAATGTTTTAATTCCCCTCCTGCAGGTTTCCAGACAAGCAAACCACATTCTTCTAAGGAACAGCATGCTGCTATTATTAGTCTTCCCAGAATTACATTTCTCCACCTTCAATAGTGCTTTGTAAAAAATGTTTCTAAACATGACCTGACCGGTAGAGAGCTTCGATAAGCAGACACGATAGTGAACACCAATCTCTCTGTGCCTCGTTATTCACTAATAACCTTACTGAAAGACTACAATTTTAAAAGACATGGGCAATTCCCAATGACTCAGATTCTTCACTTTAAAAATGTATGCCAAACCAAAAGTTTAACAACTTTTGCAAACTTTGGTAACAGAATTACAGTAAAATCTCCCTTGGTTGTATTCTGCTAGCAAATTTTATACCTGCAGTTCTTCGTATAAAATGTGCTTGTGTAAAATGCGTGTACATTTATAAAAAATTAAATAATAATAATAATAAAAAAAGTAGTCCTTGTCCATAGAGCGCGATGATTTGTTCAACTTTGAAATCAAAATGGTGGTGGTTTGGCATACGTTTCAAATTGAACAATCCCGAGTCTCGGCGAAATTCCATTACCACCTTTGCAGACCACCTTTAGTCATCAGAAACAATCGTTGTGTAGTCTATTACGTGGTAGTACGCAATAGACTATCTTGAATAGAGGCCCATATCATGTCAAAATACAGAGTTACAATTCAAAACCAAATGAAGTGATACAACCACTTGGCATTTAGCCTAGATAGGTAAATCAGATTTTTCATTATCTAAGTTCACAAGGTTCATTTGCCTTCCTCCAAGAGCTAGGCAGTAGATTGGCCCTACACTAGCAGAAACACGCCACAACTCAAGTGTTATAACAAGTCTTCAAATTGGTATCCCACATTCTATTACATCTAGCATGTCCCACAAAAAAAAGAAAAGTGACAACAGCGCAACATTTCAAGCAAAACTTTTGCTCAGCAATCTCGTGTTAACGACAACAAAATCATAGCATTCACGTCAGCGACGTAGCGTTTTGGCATCGCTGACTAATACTGATAGCACCAGTTACAACAAACCCCGGCCCCCTTCAGCTCAAGGACAGACAGCATCGCTATCTGTGCAGGTGCCAGACTGCAGGGACACTCACACACAACCACCTCATAAGCATTGGAGGCTCTGGTCACATGACCTTGTCTAACTGGCGGCAGCTGTCCACACAGCTCCATGTTGACATTAAGCACGTTGCACAGAACGTCTGGTCCCTGTCCCGACCAACCGTAAGGTCATCATGGCTACTGCTTATTCGAGATATCTGAGACACTGCCTCTTCAGCAGCACACCAAATACTCCACAAAAGGTTGGTGACTTGGAGGTGTAGCTTAGCCTCTAACACCTATAATAATAAAGGTTTTCGGCCCATTCTACGTTGTTATCCATAGGACACTGTGCACAATCACCGGAAGGTTATTGAGAAAACAATTTGCAAACACAGAACAAAAAAAGGAGGAATGTCAGTATAAAATAAACATATCCCCTGGTCTCTGAAGGTAACAGGAAATTAAAACTGTTCAAAAATAACTTTCATGTATCGGGCATTGTTGTCACTGTCACAAACTGTCTACAGGGAAAATAGTCAACGCTGGTTTGATCGGGCAGTCAGCCTGGGCTAGCGTCCGTGATTGGATCACAATGGTGCAACCAACTATATTCCATCCTGCACTTGGGACATGCACAATGGCTTCCTTACTGAAGTCTGCATGGGCTTGGCATATCCACTTTGTAACTTAAACCAGTGTTTAAAAAAATAAAATAAAAAAAACACACCATGGCTGTGCTCTCCAGGGATTATGATTGAACAACGGAATAGTTAGGCAAGACTGAAACCGCATACAGGGTCTGCTCTCCTGAAGAGTTGCATTAGCTGTTTTAGGAGGCCGGCGGGCAGGGCAGGCATCATCTCCGGCCCTGGGAAAGGTTCACTTCTGAGAGTCCCCCTGCCTGCGATTAATGTGCGGCGCCTGAGAGGTTTAGTCTGTTCTGCCCACACAGTAAGCTCTGGAGGTAGGCCACCCTGCGTCACCTAGACCAACTAGGCTAATCTTTTCCTTGTGGTCTTCACGAGGGGTGGCTGGCCTCTGTGAAACAGCGGCAGCTTCAGACCAGGTTGTGAAGACACCAACACGCAGCTAATCTAATTTACCACCTGGATGCTCAAAATCAGGCATGCTCGTTGGAGCCTCCAGGCCAAAGGGTTTAGTGGGACTCTTTTCCTGTAATAGGTAGGCTATAGTATACAATGGGTAGGAGTACTTCAACCACTTAAAAAGCATTAAAAACTAGGCTTGTCTAATTGCCTAATACTTGGGCTGCGAATTGCTAGGGACATCACAATACGATATTATCAAAATATTTAGGTGCCGATACGAAATGTATCGAGATTCGATACTGTAATTTGATTGCGATTCGATGTTCCAAATATTGCTCACCTCTGCCGCAGGGGGACAAGAGAGCCATGGTATTGCTACCTAATACCATAAAGATTAGATTTAGGTGTATGTTATAAGGCTTTTAACTAGGACTTCCAGCACACAAGTAACCACCCAGCGGAAGCTTCCGCAGATACTGTATATTATTTGCCTCACTGAGCTTTTCCAAAGCACATGCTGCAACAGACTAAGAGGATTATCTTAGCTCTGAATCTCATTACAGACCGTTGCTCACTCCACACAAAGCACTTTTTTTTTTGACTCACTGTCTAGCCTCAACTCTGCCATCACGATACGGTATTATGATTAGCCTAGTTTGTTATCAGGGTGTCCTAAGCTTCCTTGGCTTTATGATAGCATATGAAATAAACAAAAGTTAAGACCTAGGCCCTCATCGTTAGCTAACCTATGATACTCTATAAAGTGGAAAGAGTGGATTCCCTTATTGGTTAGTGTTCCTACTCACTGGTAGGTAGGATCACATTTATTTTTATTCCCTCGTGGCAGTTTCCATCCAGTTATGTCAAACCTTATAAAATAATAAAATCACAACAGCTATGACTGAAATAGGATGTTGTTTTGGTACAATTTGTTCATTCGACATCGTGGGATCTTTGTCTGTACAATTAAATCATGAAAGAAATAGTCGTAGAGTCACGCAATGATATGGTGTGTGGTCATCCCAGAGCGACTTAGAAAACCATGCAGTTTATTAGGCTAGAGATTAAATAACTTATGAGGAAGTTCACAGGGTGGTGAAAGTGCATGGTGATCTTGATGCTCCTTTCCAATAAATATTGAGGGTCTGAATCTGGCGACTTGACAATTGATGCTTGACAAATAAAAACATTCTCACTTATCCAAACTGATGATGTCATCATGTAGACTTGCCTACCCACAATGCAAGCTGGTGGCTAGAGCACATGTGCCAAGACCAGAGTAGGCACATTTGCTATTTGGCGCAACAGTTTTGTGACAAAACTATCGAGAGTTGAAAATGTGATGGAAACACATCGAACTTTAGATGTTTATTCGGTACATAAAAACTTAAGTGAAAAGGTACATTGTGTGCACTGTAATCACCCACTGCTTTGTATCTGCAATAAGTCCATTTGGTGGGAACACGGCACTTGTTTAAGACCATTTGAATGAAAATATGTTGCCAAATTGGATGGAAACCTAGCAATAGACACTGAAATACATGGATATGGACCAAATTTAGACAAATAATTACACACAATTAAGATAAGATTTATTAAAAGGCAGCTGACCTCAAAAACCTACTTCTCTGCTTCAAAACGACCGACGTTACATTGATAGTCAAAAACAGTGTAAAAATGTACTACAAAGTGTAAATAGCACAATGTCATAAAGTCAGTATCTTAAATTGAGATTTGAGCGATTTAGATAGTACCTCCCCAAAATGTACCCTATGCTAAACCCCATCCCATAATTTTGAGCAACCAACCACAGCGGTCAAATCTGATAGCAACTGTTGTCTAGTCCGACACCTCAGACAAGCGCATGTTTAAAGCCAGTCAGGGCTATGGCAAGAAAGTATTCTCCCCCCAAGTTAAAAAAAAAAATATTTTAAAATTGTCGTCATCCTACAATTACAAATAACTCCATTCAAAAAATTAAGTAGCAGCCTGTTTTCTCTCTGCATATCCTTCTCCTTTAATTTTTCATTCCATCTTCCATTGATTAGATATCTCCTTACTTTGGCCACACATGGAGGCTCTATGACTGTAGACTATTGCCACTTTGATGACTTATGATTTCCAACAACAAACTACACGTTCCACACCCCACTCATGAAAAGCAAGAGCAGCAGCAAAAATTATCGTGTTCAGATCTGTACAGGCCCTTCCGGACAAGTCAGTTAACGTAATACATACCAGAGATAACAATCATATCCAATCCGACCCAAAATATTTTAAAAGATGCACTACGCCGAAATCACGCCACAATTTCCTGGTTCCTAAAAAGAGCGTTCTTGCACCTCTCAGTCCTGGAGTGTGGGACAGAGAACGTGAGTGGGTGGTTCTGCCTGTCACTTGTCCTCAACAGGCTTGCAAAACAGTTTGCAAAGTCCAGGCACCACTGCTATAATCTTCAAAGATGTTCATTGTAACAAGCATATCAATTAATGGGTACACTGTATAACATAACCAGATTTGAAAATGCCTCAAAACGACAGCTTTACTCCAGCCCTGCATTTTATGTTCAACTAATGACTGCTGACTTCCTGACCAGGTGGAATCATTTGACAAACTGGCTCACCATGCAATTTGTGGGTACAATTACCATATATTAAACGTTAAGCAGACAAGGAAATTATTTTAACACCTACATATGGTGTTTCTTGCCCCTTTTATATGCTTTTTCAGATGTTCATACTTTAATAGGCTGGTGCAGAGTGCCCTTTCAGCATTCTCATCTCAGTGGGAGAGGTCACCCTTGGAGTGATGGGCTGCACACTTCATGCATCACAGACAGTCAATGGTTGTCTAGCTGTTTGACGCTATGGTGCAATCCGTTTTCTAGTCAAAAAAGGACTACTGCTATGAGTGAACTTCAAGCCACTGGAACAGAGCCAACAGGATCCCTTCCTTCTTCCTCAATGCCTCTGCCATTACCAGTCTACACAGAGCTTGGGGCAAATTTGCCCCTGAACATTTCAGAAAATGTCCCAGCAAATTTGTATTTCCATCCATCAGCTTAGAATACTAGGGTGACCAAATAAATGCCTTCAATCCCCCTTACAATAAAACAAAAATGTTCCTCTGCATGACGACCAACCTGCACATGAAACAATTACTAAGTAAGGCGGTAAAGTTTATGTTCCTTAAGAGTACATATTGGGCTGGCGATCCATGAACAACCGTCTGACATGAGACTGAGGGCGAACAACTTTCAACTTTCCTGAGGGTGAATGTGACGTGTAACATGTTTGCTAGTTGTGGCTAGTTAACAGCAGCAACTATAAAATCCTGCTAGCTAGCGAACTCAAGCTGACGCAATAGCTGATGCAACATGTTAAAAAATAAGTTAGCTGCAGTAGTCAAGCCAAGGACCCGTCTATTGTCTAGCTAGACTGGTATATTATGAAAGTTGTTTGTGATTAGTTAACAAACCAGTTGCATTCCCACTGTTAAGATAAAGTTTACAGGTTGCACACATGCATGCCTACAGTTCGCTGATGTGTACATTTCTACCTGACGATAGTTATAGCTAGATAACATTATCTAACTAACGTTAGCTAGCAAAGTAAATTGAACTAGTTGACCGAGGACTTTGTTTGATAGCTAGCAAGTAAAACAATGAATGATGGCACGCGGCAGTTTTTACACCCGACAAGATAAATCCACGTTGCTGCAACGAACTAGGTTACACAGCACATCTTCGATTATAACGTTACCTAGCTAGCTACCGTTAATAGTCAATATGCTAACTGGCTAAATTAACGTTCCCCGCTAAAAACAACCGCCTCGCGAGCAATGCTATTGGTAACTAACGTTTGTTGGAGAACGTTAGGTACCCATCTAACTATTTATTTCAAAATAAACAGCCTAATGACTATTCTAACCCCTAAAATACGTAACCAGTAATGTACGATTTTAAAAGGGAATATCGTTATAATAGTTGGCTAAAGTTAAGTGTTTCTGACAACACACGAGGGTATGATTGCGTCAGAATGAGCGCGAGTAAAAGACTACGGAGTCTCTACACATGGACCACCACATCGAAACGTAAGCACATACTTCTCAGTACAATTAAAAAAATGTGTGGTGTTTGTTACTTTACCTTTGGGTTTACTTTGGAATGTTCGAAGGCTCGACAACACGACCAAATACAGTTGACTTCACGTTCGCTGATGAAACAACCCGCGTTCCTTAGTTCTTGTGTGTCGGTTTTTTTGGTTAACAGGGCGGACACAGTGACGTGGATATTCGTAGTATAAACAACCCTCGCCTATGTCGGGTGGCGCAAACCATTCATGTGTTCCAGGGTGCATCTCCAATGTACTACAGTGTCTTCCTCGATTCGCCTCCACGCCACCAATTGCACTGATCTTAAAACATACGAGGCGAAACGCAATTACGCTTTAATTTCTCGACTTCTTTCGCGTCGGTGCAAATGAAGGAAATGCAACAGGGAGAGGAAGCTTTTTTGAAAATGATTGAGATAGACCCACACTTTGATTTTACATTGTTTTTTAAAAGCAAAATTCAGAGAAATTATACTACAAATCCAGGAGAGGTGTGCAGTCATTATGCCCTTTCAAGCCCGTTGTGTTGTGCGTGTGAGTGCATGTCATTCCCCTTTCAAGATCTTTCACTCCAGCAACTGAGGGCTTTTCACTATATCCGCTGTAGCTTTGTCAACCGGATTAATAGAAGGGGGGTAGGGGGGGAATTGTTCTTCTTCATCTCTGCACTCAATGCCCTTGTCTGGAGTGTTAGAGGTGCAATGACCATGTTTAATGAGGCTATACTTATGGTATGACATATGCCCTTCCCAGTCCTGAAATCTCACTGGCATGCAAACTCCACAACAGGAGAGGTATATTACTCCCACCAATCAGACCATGATAGGAAAGAAGAAAACACAATTATTCTTTCTACTGTAATATTTTGAGTTGAAAGGGCAACTCTAATACTTTTCAAACTCATTTTCATTACCTCCCCATCACAATATCAGCGTCTACCAGTGGTGTAAAGTACCTTAGTAAAAATATTTGAAAGTACTACTTAAGTCGTTTTTTGGGGTATCTGTACTTTACTATTTCTATTTTTTTACTATTTTTAATTAACTACATTCCTAAAGAAAATATTTGGTGGTGTTTCCACCAAACGGACTTCACTGCATTATGATGTAGTTCACACAAAATGTATTTTTTTGCTCATGTTCCAAATAATAATCTAAAGATCAATGTGTTTCAATCACATTTTTAACTCCACGGATAGTTTTGTCACGAAAACTGTTGCGTTAAATAGCAAACGTACCTACTATGGTCTTGGCATTTGCGCTCTAGCCAAACAGTGCAGGTAGACTAATCTACATGATGAGATTATTATGGGTAGCCTAAAAACGAGAATATTTATATTTATCAAACGTCAGTCAAGCATCGATAGATATTTATTGGAAAGGAGCATCAAGATTAACGTGCACTTTCACCACCCTGTGAAGTTCAAGTTATTTTATCTGTATCCTGATAAACTGCATCTTTTCCCGAGTCACGTGACTCCAAGTTTACTTCGATATGGTTATTATAGAAATATTTTCACATAAAAGGTGCTTCCACTGCCATTTCTCGCATAATTAATTTTACCGACCCAAAAAGATCCCATCATGTCGAACTAACAAATTCTGTCTGCATTTTTTAAAAATAACGAAACGTCCTGTTTCAATCACAGATATATTTTCAGTTTTCGCTATGACTTTACTGGCATAAAAACTGGATGGAAACGTGGTTACAGAGAAGCAGTAATTAGGACCTTCTGTCTTGCCTTTTTCATATTATGTAGACACGGGTATTATGCTTGAGATAATGAATATGAGGTTGAAAAGTGGCGGAATTGCCCTTTAACTTTGGGTAATACCCAACCTATTGTCCTTGCTCAGTGACATCTGCCTCCCTTCAGGCCAGCATGGAGTTGCTCTTTCAATTAACTTCCACTTTATCAAGCTAGCAAAACTGCATGTCTCCCTAAATAAAACAAGCGTCACCGCTGAAAACCAGGCTACAGCCTTACATTCTGGGATTGTATCTGCATCTGCGCCATTAACATAACACTGCTAATCTCACTGCTGTCCCATACAGCTCATCCATTTTGTCTGCTTTCATTGAACAGGACAAGGCCTGGAGATCAAAGACAGGCTTGTGGGTTTTTGCCTTCAGTAGATATTCTGAGTCAGTCTCGATTGGCATCAAATGTGCACTCTAGTTTTCGTCATGGGTTCTGCAAAAGCTAAACTCTACTTCACAACCAGATGACCACACATACATTATCATTTTTGTATAGCACTATAGTCCAAGACATTTGACATGGGGACATGAATGCATGTTCGAATGAAAAAGTGTGTTGTGTTTGTAACCCTAGCATTCCCAGGGCCAGGGCTTGACATTAAGGGTTGTCCTATTGCCTGGGGCAAGTGGACTGAAGTCAAGCAAGTTGAACCTGCTCCGAGGTTTCCCCATTGGGCAGGTGATTTAAAAAGAATAATGGAAACAACCAAACTGCAAAGAATTCCAATAGCCTAAAAATGACAAGACACAATGGTTCTTACCCATTGTTTAAGTGAAAGACAGGCAAATTGAGCCTGATATTATATATTTTCTTGACTGATAACTAAAATACGAAGAATTTCAGTACTAAACTTTTTGATTCCTCCCCTGTGTACGTGAAAGGCAGACAATATATGGTACTTCTGCATATTAGACAATTTACATTTTTGGGCCAGTGATCATAATCTTCAGGCAGCCCCCCCCCCCCCCAAAAATACTCTTGACTTGCATTTTAGACTTTAATGTCAATCCCTGATTCCTATTAATAGTTGTTCATGAACAGCCCTTTGCAGATCATTTCCTCCACCCACATTTTATACCCTGCTAAAGTAACTGAGTGACCACTGTATATGCGGGTGGCTACAAAGGAGTGGAAAATCCTACTAGTCTTAATGACACTTTCAATTAAAACTTAACAGACGGTTATTTGGGAAAATTGTGTGTTATTTTTGAACCATGCACTATACAGGTCAAGGCACACATCAAAAGCTATTTTTGGGGTACATTTAATCCACCTGACTACATTCCCCTCCTCCCTGTTAATCCTGTCAATTCCTGGAGTACGCTACTAAATTAAATTGAAGAGGTTCAACTTTAACAAAGTAACCCCATACATCCACACAAACTACAGCACTTTTGGTTGTCCACGTAGTGTAATCGTAAAAACATGCGGACCTATTAAATTGTTATTAAAAGATCTTATGTTTTTACAAGTACTGTGATTGCTGGAAAATACTAGGTTCATTAGAAAATATGGACTTTCTTTCGCCAAGAACTGTGTTTCCATAAGATAATCTCTTGGAACAGAGATGCCATTCTACTTCCATAATTAGCTGGCCACATAAGAACTGGCGACATAAGGAAATGCACTAGAAAAAAATAAAACGTACAAGATGCAAATGAGAACCATATACCATCCCCTGAAATTCATTTGAAAATACCGTTTTGGACATGGCACAGCAGGCAGAGATTTTATTGATAGTACAAACAAGGCAGTTTATATGAAAACTGAAAGCTGCATGATTAAATGTACAGAATGATGAAAAGGTAAAATACATGACAGAAAGCAATTGAAAGAATACTTTGGGTCAATAAACTTCATGCCGAAAGCTTTATCAATAAAAATCTGTGGATTATTGATCAGCCCCTTGTTTTCACAGTGGTTTGATTACCTGACATTCCATAAGCAGACTGAAGACAACTTATGCAGAGCTCAAGGCAAAGTTACAGAAAGAAAAAAATCATAATACAAAAATCACACTAAGAAGAGCATGTTGACGTGCAAAGAAACATGGAATGTCATGCTACAGGAAGTAAATCTCCCATTTAAAATAGTTGTTTTGCTTAACTTTGGAAGGTATAATTTACTGACATCCATCAGAGATGGGAAACATACAATTGGAAGAACAATGTTGGTTACTGTGGGTATGAAGGGACAGAGACATTATGATTGAATACTTAGATGGGATAACACTATTTCTCATGTATTTTTATATATCTCCAACAATGCACCAACTTCCCTGTCACACCCCCCATTTAGTGTTCTTGGAGTAAACAGCCCCAATACAGTGCTGCAGAGGGACATGCACCATTGTTGCTGGGGCAACTAGCAGAATATACTTTTTGTATACAGTACAAGGCATTAGAGAGTGACGCAGGCAGCTGTCAAAGGTGGTTGCGGCCACGACGGGGATAGGGTGCGGTAGGCTTAATCAGGCAGAGGTGATAAAACAGACAAGTCCTGGTCTGCGTTCGGCACGTCTTGCCTCTGGATTACTGGATCTGGAGTCCAAACAATTGCGTCACATGATCAGATGGTCTTTCCATTACTGAAAGAGATGTTGCAAAAATTGTGAAATGCTTATCCTCAAAGTGTCAGGTCCAACTCGTTTTTTTTGTTTGTTGAGGGGGCCTGAGACTGCGGATTCGTAGGCAACTGTCCTGTTCTTCCCCCCTGAAAAGATCCATATCGTGTTCTGTGTTTCTTTACGAATACATTTTGTGGTTTACCATCCCTTCACATTTCTCACTGTCAATCTTGAATTATAATTCTTATAAAGTTTTGACTGGTGAAATGTCCATGCAGCATCTGCATGCCAACCATTGGATCTCAATCAGTTTCATGGGAATATGCATTATATCCATAATATAAGATATTCTTGGTTATGTACAGTGTTGTTTCAATTACTGGTATGTGCGGTGAGCAAATTGAGGCGTTGACGTTAATAAAACTGCAGTCTACATTTTGCCTAGTGGCGCGCACTGTTGAGCTGTGGCCACATAAAAAGACGGGGAAAAAAAGTGACCATTCGCACAATCACCTTACAATCTCATAAGAAATGCAGTAATTTGTGTCTTACGGTAAGATTAAACTATGCTATCATATTCGATTCTGTTATGTACAATACTATCATAACGTGATGTTGCAGATATTGATTCCGCTTTGATCTAACTTCATTGAACAAGCACCATTCGCAAGAGAAGCTTGTTCTCTACGAGTAGAGCAGAGAAGCTGTGTAAATAGAGCAGAGAAGCTGTGTAAATAGAGAATCCCGCACATGCGCAGACGCTTCGGGACCTTTAGCCCCCCGGGATAAGGGAGTCCACCTTTTTTTAAACTAATGATTGTGTCCATGCTATGATCTAAACCTTCTAATAGATTTTAGAGTGTAAAAAAAAGTCAAACTTACTTCATTCATACCTGCATAAGAGAGAGAGAATACATTTCAATCAGTAAACTCACTACATAACGTTAGCATACAGTGCCTTTAGGAAAGTATTCAGACCCCTTAACTTTCCCACATTTTGTTACGTTACAGCCTTATTCAAACGGATTAAATAAAAACTCCTCAGCAATCTACAGCACACACAATACCCCATAATGACAAAGCATAAACAGGTTTACATTTTTATTTACATAAGTATTCAAACCCTTTGCTATGAGACTTGAAATTGATCTCAGGTGCATCTGGTTTCCATCGATCATCCTTGAGATGTTTCTACAACTTGACTGGAGTCAACCTGTGGTAAATTCAATTGATTGAACATGATTTGGAAAGGCACACACCTGTCTACATAAGGTCCCACAGTTGACAGTACATGGTCAGAGCAAAAACGAAGCCGTGAGGTCGAAGGAATTGTCCGTAGAGCTCAGAGACAGGATTGTGTCGAGGCACAGATCTGGGGGAGAGTACCAAAACATTTCTGCAGCATTGAAGGCCCCCCAAGAACACAGTGGCCTCCCTCATTCTTAAATGGAAGAAGTTTGGAACCACCAAGTTTGGAACCACCTAGAGCTGGCCACCCGGCCAAACTGAGCAATCAGGGGAGAATGGCTTTGGTCAGGGAGGTAACCAAGAACCCGATGGTCACGCAACAGAGCTCCTCTGTGGAGATGGGAGAAACTTCCAGAAGGACAACCATCTCTGCAGCACCCTGTACCAAACAGGCATTTATGGTAGAGTGGCCAGACAGATGCCACTCCTCAGTAAAAAGCAAATGACAGCTTGCTTGGAGTTTGCCAAAAGAAACCTAGACTCTCAGACCATGAGAAACAAGATTCTCTGGTCTGATGAAACCAAGATTGAACTCTGGACTGAATGCCAAGCGTCACATCTGGAGGAAACCTGGCACAATCTCTATGATGAAGCATGGTTGTGGTAGCATCATGCAGTGGAGATGTTTTTCAGCGGGAGGGACCGGGAGACTAATCAGGATCAAGGCAAAGAGGAATTTTAGAATAAGGCTGTAACAAAATGTGGAAAAAGTCAAGGAACTTTCCAAAGGCACTGTATATATTCCTACACAATATTGTACAGTGGGGCAAAAAAGTATTTAGTCAGCCACCAATTGTGCAAGTTCTCCCACTTAAAAATATGAGAGGCCTGTAATTTTCATCATAGGTACACTTCAACTATGACAGACAAAATTAGGAGAAAAAAATACAGAAAATCACATTGTAGGATTTTTAATGAATTTATTTTGCAAATTATGGTGGAAAATACGTATTTGGTCAATAACAAAAGTTTCTCTCAATACTTTGTTATATACCCTTTGTTGGCAATGACAGAGGTCAAACGTTTTCTGTAAGTCTTCACAAGGTTCTCACACACTGTTGCTGGTATTTTGGCCCATTCCTCCATGCAGATCTCCTCTAGAGCAGTGATGTTTTGGGGCTGTTGCTGGGCAACACGGACTTTCAACTCCCTCCAAAGATTTTCTATGGGGTTGAGATCTGGAGACTGGCTAGGCCACTCCAGGACCTTGAAATGCTTCTTACGAAGCCACTCCTTCGTTGCCCGGGCGGTGTGTTTGGGATCATTGTCATGCTGAAAGACCCAGCCACGTTTCATCTTCAATGCCCTTGCTGATGGAAGGAGGTTTTCACTCAAAATCTCACGATACATGGCCCCATTCATTCTTTCCTTTACACGGATCAGTCGTCCTGGTCCCTTTGCAAAAAAACAGCCCCAAAGCGTGATGTTTCCACCCCCATGCTTCACAGTAGGTGTGGTGTTCTTTGGATGCAACTCAGCATTCTTTGTCCTCCAAACACAACGAGTTGAGTTTACCATATATTTTGGTTTCATCTGACCATATGACATTCTCCCAATCTTCTTCTGGATCATCCAAATGCTCTATAGCAAACTTTAAACTGCAGGATTTGAGTCCCTGGCGGCGTAGTGTGATACTGATGGTAGGCTTTGTTACTTTGGTCCCAGCTCTCTGCAGGTCATTCACTAGGTCCCCCCGTGTGGTTCTGGGATTTTTGCTCACCGTTCTTGTGATCATTTTGACCCCACGGGGTGAGATCTTCCGTGGAGCCCCAGATCGAGGGAGATTATCAGTGGTCTTGTAGGTCTTCCATTTCCTAATAATTGCTCCCACAGTTGATTTCTTCAAACCAAGCTGCTTACCTATTGCAGATTCAGTCTTCCCAGCCTGGTGCAGGTCTAAAATGTTGTTTCTGGTGTCCTTTGACAGCTCTTTGGTCTTGGCCATAGTGGAGTTTGGAGTGTGACTCTGAGGTTGTGGACAGGTGTCTTTTATACTGATAACAAGTTCAAACAGGTGCCATTAATACAGGTAACGAGTGGAGGACAGATGAGCCTCTTAAAGAAGAAGTTACAGGTCTGTGAGAGCCAGACATTTTGCTTGTTTGTAGGTGACCAAATACTTATTTTCCAGTATAATTTGCAAATAAATTCATAAAAAATCCTACAATGTGATTTTCTGGATTTTTTTCTCTCATTTTGTCTGTCATAGTTGAAGTGTACCTAAGATGAAAATTACAGGCCTCTCTCATCTTTTTAAGTGGGAGAACATGCACAATTGGTGGCTGACTAAATACTTTTTTTGCCCCACTGTATACAAAATATCAAATAAAAAGTACTGCACCACTTTGAATGGCAAAGAGCTCTATGTATAAACAACAACGAAAGAGCAGAGGGACAATAATAGAAAGCAGTCCTTTCCACACCACATTGTCAACCCCAACTCCAAACCCTACAGACGTACCTTTCCGGGAACGTAGTTGCGGTCGATGCTCTCGTCCTGCAAAAACATGTGAAGACAGCGCTCGTTTTGGGCCAGAGGGTGACCTGCAATTCTAGAAAAAAATATATAAGACATGAATTCATTAAAAGTAATTTATGTGCAGTTCAAAAATGGTGTCTACAAATGAATGCATTTTAAATGACCCACACCAGCAGAAGCCAATTCCAAATCTGCCACAAAAAAAACTTCAAGTTTATGCAGGTTATTTCACATTACATCTGTAATGTTTAATAAATTGAGGGCCACCTGTTGATGAACTGCTCAAGACCCACACGCCGCTCTTCAATGAAAGCATCTTCAAAAATGCCTTCATCCCCACGGAAAGGTAGCTGTCTCTTCAGTGCCTTCCCAGGCAAGGGAGGCACTACAATCTGGGGGAAGAAAATCAATAGCAATGCATTTAGGACATAGCAGATCCACTTAATCATGATTCATTAATTATTGCTCTAGCTAAATGTTTTTAGCCTAACTTATGGAGACATCACCATGGAGTAAAATCATATTGTGTAGTGTAGATATAGTTGAGGCCAAATATATTGGCACCCTGGCACCTTTCTTAAATAGTTACACCTTTCTTTTCTAAAATACATTTAAAAAAATAAAATTTAAAAAATAAATGGGTCACCACATCTTGTAATCGGATTTAACATTGCAGAATAATTTTATTTTTGTCAACTTAAGTTACATTTTTAAAATTAAAACAAAATGGCATGGACAAAATTATTGGCACCCTGGAGCTTTTACTTGGTTGCACAGCCTTTGGCCAAGATAACTCATTGTAGCCAT
This sequence comes from Oncorhynchus clarkii lewisi, assembly GCF_045791955.1. Lineage (NCBI taxonomy): Eukaryota > Metazoa > Chordata > Actinopteri > Salmoniformes > Salmonidae > Oncorhynchus > Oncorhynchus clarkii. The sequence continues at coordinate 47,636,393 of NC_092156.1, read as the reverse complement.
CATTGAGTTTGCTGCACCTTTCTGCTGGCAGTTTGGCCCACTTTTAGCAGAAAACTGCTCTAATTCTTCAATGTTTTACAGTGTCCTCCACCAACTGCTGCTTTCAGATCTCGCCATAGGTTTTAGATGCGATTCAGATCAGGGCCGATTTCCTAAAAGCATCTTATGGCTTAGGTCATAGTTAGAATGCTGAGTAGCGTCCCAAAACCTTCGTTACTAAAGTTTCACTTGAAAATCCTTGTTTTTTACCGACTGCCTCAGACCACTCGTAAAACAACCAAAAAAGTGTTGTTATTCTGAACAAAAATAAACACAACATGTATAATGTTGGTCCCGTGTTTCACGAGCAGGAAAAAAACAAAACAAAATGTTTACATCCCTGTTAGTAAAAATTTCTCCTTTGCCAAGATAATTCATCCACATGACAGGTGTGGCATATCAAGAAGCGGATTAAACAGCATGATCATTACACAGGTGCACCTTGTGCTGGGGACAACAACAAAAAAACTCTAAAATGTGCATTTGTCACACAACACAATGCCACAGTTGTCTCAGGTTGAGGGACCATCCAATTGGCATGCTGACTGCAGGAATGTCCACTAGAGCTGTTGCCAGAGAATTTAATGTTAATTTCTTTACTATATGTTGTTTTTGAGAATTTGGCAGGAAGTCCAACCAACCTCACAACCTCGCCAGCCCAGGACCTCCACATCCGGTTTCTTCGCCTGTGGGATCGTGTGAGACCAGCCACCCGGACAGCTGATGAAACTGAGGAGGATGTCATCTCTCATTGCGCCATGATTGAAAAATGTAATACGGCAACTCTGGATGAATCAAACCACTATTTTTGATTCACCAATATATTTAGTCCGTAAAGGCTTTTCAAACCAGTTTTTTATTATTCATATAAATACTTCCTAACCCTAAATTAATAGATTTTTTATTTATTTTTTAACAACCAAATTGCTCCTGAAAAGTACACAAATATATATATATATTTTTTTTTAACCTTTATTTAACTAGGCAAGTCAGTTAAGAACAAATTCTTATTTTCAATGACGGCCTAGGAACAGTGGGTTAATTAACTGCCTGTTCAGGGGCAGAACGACAGCTCGGGGGTTTGAACTTGCAACCTTCCGGTCACTAGTCCAACGCTCTAACCACTAGGCTACCTGCCGCCCCAATATATGCACACTCTCCATATAGTAGTCAGTTTGTCGAGAAAATTCTAATTAAAGGATCACCAAATTGAAAGGGATGGCTTTAGATAAATGTACTGAAAACTCGAATGAACTCCATGAGAATCTGTTGGACAGCAAGTGGGAAGGTATTCAGCTGTTGATTTTATGTACTCAGTGCACGCAAGGCAACCACGCCTGCAAAGCCCATTACGCACCTGCGTAAGGTAAGTCTGAATACCAGCTACTGAGAAGTGCGTAGGAAAGTCTGAATCGGACTCCAGGAGCTGATCAATCACTATTGTGGAACAATTCTAATGCTAAGGTAAGATTTGAATGGAGAAAGTGGATTTGAGAGCAGAGCTGGCTTTCTTTCAATCCTATCAGTATCAAATGCCTCAACGTCACACTTAGTGAACGTTTTCTCTGCGTGACGTTTTGGGAAACGCATTTTTTCCCCGTTGCATTGTTAAAACACTTGTAAGCCTAAATTTCAAAGCTGTTGTTGGACTATTCTGGAGTGGCCAACATCTCTTCTTGAACCATCCCTGGGGGGTTTTGGTGTGTGTTTTGGGGTCATTGTCCTGCTGGAAGACTCAAAACCTTCAATGGAGACCCAGTTTTTGGACACTGGGTTGAACATTGGACTTCAAAACATGATAATCTGCTGATTTCACACCCTTAAGGCCCCCAGTACCAGAGACAGCAAAACAACCCCAAACAACCACAACCCCAAACAACCCCATAGCATTATCAAACCTCTCCCATGTTTGATTGTAGGGAGGGCATTCTTTTCATGGAATGCTTCATTTGGTCGGCAGTTAACACAGATCTGTATTGCCAAAGAGCTGTAATTTTGGTTCATATTTTTTCTTCAATCAGGCTTCCTTGGGTCTCCTTCAGCAGTGGGGTCTTCCTATGTTTACCAAAGACCAAATTAACCATTCAAAGAAAAGAACACCCTCTATGCAATCAAACATGGGAGAAGTTTGCGAGGTTGCTTTGCTGTCTCTGGTACTGGGGAGGCATCATTAAATCATCAGATTATCAATGTGTTTAGGAGTGCTATGTCCAACCAAGTGTTGCTGTTGAAGGTTGTGGGTCTTCCATCAGGACAACAACCCAAAGACACATCAACAGAACCTTGGAAATATTCAGAAAGAAACGCTGGACTGTTCTGGAGTGGTCAGCGAAAAGTCCAGATCTGAATCACAACCTATGGCAAGAGCTAAAAACAGAAGTTGGTGGAGGCCACCCCTCAAATTAATGTGTATCACAGTCTGATTAATCAGGCAAGCCAGAGCTACAATCTTTCACTCACCTTACTGTCTCGCTCCAACTCATTCTTCAGCCACTCAAAGTCACTGTATCTTCTTCGCACAGTAGAATCCTTCAACTTAAAAATCGGCAGGTTTGTCTGCATTTATTGAAAACAAAAACAATACAATTATATATTCTCGTCAATAGACAGCCATCAAGTAAACGCTAGCTAGCAAGCTAGCTAACCCATCTTAGCTTGACGTGCAATTTTAAACACTTCCTTAGCTCACAAAGCTAACTAGCTAGTAGGCCAGAACAAGTCCTGGGCCTCGATTTTCATCCATCTAACCTTAGCAAAAGCTACAAACATGTTCAGCTAGCTAACTATGTCGTGACGACAGACTTCTAGCTATAATAACCTACCCGCATACGGACTTCGTACGTTGTGAAACGGTTCCGCCCGACTCCAACAGTTTGGGGGTCATAAACATCCATTTCAAGAAAATTGCTGGGGGGACCATAAGCATCCGTCAGGTCCTGAGGTTTTGAATTTAACCGGCGAGTATCAGCCACCGTGGGATCTGACATCTTCCTTGTCCGACAACCCGCAGGATGTTCACGTTATAAAACTCAATAGCGAGGAACAATTCTCAGCTAGATCTCTCCTTTTGATTTGATGTGTTCAGCAAATTTCAACGCGGCGTAAACACATCACACACACACACAACGGTAATCTTTTTCTTCTATGGTATATATATATATTTTTTTTTTTGTGCGATGGAATATGTGCTCCGCCACCTACTGTCCGGGATGGAGACAGGATTCGCAAAAATGGAACAAAATACCAAAATGTGGTGTATTGACAAATGTATGTGTTAATGAGTTTAGAGTTTAAATGGTTGCAAATAGCCAATGGGGTTTGTGTGCAGGGGTTGAGTTATTTTAATTAACAAATGACAATGGGGTTTCCATTCTTGCATTGAAATGATTGGATTACGAGATGCAAGCAGTAAAAGTTCAATGACATATGGGAGAGTTGGGCTGAAGACATTGTAGAGAGTAGTCGACTGTAACAGGCTGACTACAACTACTGACTTCTGCAACGCGAGCGTTGCAAAATAAATGTAGAAATCTATATATTATTCAATTATTGCACCCACACTGCTCGCTCGACGGAACCCAAACCGGCTGTGCCTGCACCATCGTGCATACATTTATTTTGTCACCCTACACCAAACAGGTTAAAATATCAAAACAAACTCTGAACCATTTACATTCATTTGGGGACAGGTCGAAAAGCATTAAACATTTATGGCAATTTAGCTAGCTTGCACTTGCTAGCTAATTTGTCCAATTTAGCTAGCTTGCTGTTGCTAGATAATTTGTCCTGGGATATAAACATTGAGATCTTCTAGGCTTTTTCTTCTCTAGACTTTATATTGCGATTGGCAACTTTCATAAATTAGGTGCATTACCGCCACTGACCTCCTTCGTCTTTCAGTCACCAACATGGGTACCTGCTTCTATAAACCAATGAGGAGATGGGAGAGACAGGACTAGCAGCGTGATCTGCATCACAAATAGAACTGACTTCTATTTTAGCTCTTGGCAACGCAGATGCAACGCGGGCGGTGTAGACAGCCTGTAAAATAGAAGTCAGTTATATTTGCGACGCAGATCTCTCTGCAAGTCCTGCCTCTGAGTCCCCAAAGAATTTCTGCAGCAGCCACAATAACATCCAGTTACTTAGATTTCTTTGAGACTTGTGCCATACAGTTTATAACTGTGTCAATGAATGCCACAAAATCCACCTTTTTAACACACAGGGTATCTTTTGCCTGGCAGCAAACATTTAATACAGGCTGTGATGCGTCCACTACCATATCTTCACTAGCGTCACTTGTATTCTCAATTATTTGTATCGCCTCCGCATAGAAGATTCGATTGACCGCTCTAACTTTTGCTACCTCAAGCTTTTTCACCCTTACAGGGCACTCCAGGAACTCGGGATCATGATCCCCACGCCAATTGCAACACCGTCCGTAATCCTTCTACTCACCGTTCTTCAATAACTTTGTCCGTCTGCACACACTTGAAACATGGCCAAATACTTTACAATTCTTACACTGCAATGGCTTGGAGACAAAAGCTCTTACAGCATATCTTACATAACCAAGCTTCACATGCATAGGTATTTGCTCTTCATCAAAAAAAAATAACAGGACTGACTGTCACGACTTCTGCAGAAGTCGAAGCCTCTCCTTGTTCAGGCGGTGCTCGGCGGTCAACGTCACCGGTCTTCTAGCCATCATTAATCCATTTTTCATTGGTTTTGTCTCGTCTTCCTACACACCTGGTTTCAATCCCATTCATTACCTGTTGTTTATGTTTTCGCCAAATCCAGGCTGGTCTGGACCTCACCAAATCTGAACCAAAGATAGACATCTATGAGTGGCTCAGATTTTGTCTAGACCAGACCAAAAACCAATGTCTGTGGATGAGGAAATCAAGAACCAAAAAAATATGTCCAAAAGACATTGGCTCGTGCTTACTGGGGTGTAGCCTACAATGTCTGCAAAAATGTGAATCAATTTGTCTATTTAAGCTCGGAATATCAGCTACCCAACTTCATCAGGAGGTATTGTGAGCCTCTTTGCAATGTGTTTACACAGCGGGAAATTCAGAAGTTTTTGTTTTTTTCTCTCGCAATGGTCAGCTTATCAAAAATTGATGGACTTGATGGAAACCACTGATCATGACAATGGGGGGTGAAACTCCTGGACAACAGTTGTGATTGTCCATTCCATATTGTCCATTTTACTTTGACCTGTCCTGTTTTAAGGACATGTTGTTTGTTGTTAACATGACAAAGCATTTTTATTTGATTGGGCGCCATTTAGGTTATGCTATTTGATTGGATAAACCTGCATAATGTAAAAAGTGTCCGTCTCATACATTGTCATACATTTTATCTCCAGCCTGGAGTTACAAAAAAGACCACCTACTTTTTATACCATATCCTATATCTGCTACATGATTTATGTTAGACAATGTAGGCTTCTACACAATCGCCCAATCTTAACACACACTCTGTGTGGTTACAGTAGGCTAATGTATGTCAATGGTTTTAGGAACAGCAGTAACATCAGGCAGGATTTAGGCTACCAACTGTCTAGCCAGTTATAGCTCAATCTTGGGTGCAATGATTACGTTCCTGCACTGACTGACTATGTGGAGGCTCATTGATTTAACGTTACGTTAGCTTACATGATACACTAGTAAAGTAATAAAATATATAGCTGTCGGCTATATTAGCCACGACTTACCGTTCATTGTGCAGCATCAAATGTCTGTAATTTTCTTCCTGCATGTTTTGCAAGTTGCAATCCGTTATTTGTTGATACAGCGTTGTCTTTATGTCCGAAAATAATAATTTGGTGTTATCATCTTTCCAAGGGCTCCATCTGAATTCACCCGCCGACATTCCTCTACACTGCCACGCACAGCTTTTTCTCAGCTGGCACAATTTGATTGGCTGCTGTCCGATTCAAACTGTAATCTGTTAAATGAAGAGTTGATGCGCTGCACACTTTTTTTAATAGCATCATTTTTAATATTTGGGCTTGGGGAGGGTATCAAGTCAGGTCGAGTCATAAGACTCAAGTCCAAGTCAAGTCACGAGTCATTGGTGTTAAAGTCAAAGTCGAGTTGCAAGTCATCATATTTGTGACTCCAGCCCAAGTCATGCGACTTGAGTCCACACCTCTGGAAATCGATCTCCATACATTATGCCCCTGGGCTTGAGTGAACTACTGTATCTTTATCCAGACATACTGTATCTGGCAAGCCGATACTAAAATGCCCCAAAAAATGTAACTTTAATTTTTTTAAGTATTTTTGATTTGTCACCAACCGAAGTGTTTCAGGTCCCACTTGCATTTAACGACTCAACAACAGGCCCATTTTTGTGCAGTTCATGAGAAAAGCTGCACTGATAAGTTACGGTATTTAGGCCTAATGATGAGCTACATTTTTTTAATGCATTTAATAATTCCAACAGGATGTTCTGAAGTTTGTTAGGCTGGCGGAACAGTGTGAACTCGAGTCACAAGTTACTAGCCAGCTGGTTAGCATTCTCAATCCGAGTCTTTTCGGTGTGGAGCATCATTTGGCAGAATTTATGTCTCCCGACCCCTCCTGTCTCAGCCTCCAGTATTTATACTGTAATAGTTTGTGTCGGGGAGCTAGGGTCAGTCTGTTATATCTGGAGTATCCGGTGTCCTGTGTGAATTTAAATATGCTCCCTCAAATTCTCTATTTTTTTCTCTCTTTCTCTTTCTTTCTCTCTCTCTTTCTCTCAGAGGACCTAATCCCTAGGACCATTTCTCAGGACTACCTGGCCTGATGACTCCTTGCTGTCCCCAGTCCACCTGGTCATGCTGCTGCTCCAGTTTCAACTGTTCTGCCTGTGGCTATGGAACCCTGACCTGTTTACCAGACGTGCTACCTTGTCCCAGACCTGGTGTTTTGGACTATCTCTCTACCGCACCAGTTGTCTCTAACTCTGAATGATTGGCTATGAAAAGCCAACTGACATTTACTGGTGCTGACCTGTTGCACCCTCTACAACCACTGTGATTATTATTATCTGACCCTGCTGGTTATCTATGAATGTTTGAACATTTTGGCCATGTACTGTTATAATCTCCACCTGGCACAACCAGAAGAGGACTGGCCACCCCTCAGAGCCTGCTTCCTCTCTAGGTTTCTCTAGGTTTGATTGATTGATTGCTTGATTAAAAATGCCGCATCATTTGGCTTCCAAACGGCACTTCATTCAAAATGGTTGAAAATCGACCTAGAACCAAAGACAGTACAGTATGAAGATTGGAGAAGCAGTTTTTGCCAATAGAAATCCTTGATCACAGTGTGGTGCCAGGAAAATAACCTCTCACTCAACATCAACAAAACTAAGGAGATGATCGTGAACTTCAGGAAATAGCAGAGGGAGCACCCCCCTATCCACATCAATGGGACCGAAATGGTCCACCCACATAGACAGTGTGGTGAAGAAGGCGCAACAGCGCCTCTTCAACCTCAGGAGGCTAAAGAAATTTGGCTTAACTCCTAAACCCCTCTAACTTGTACAGATGCACAATTGAGAGCATCCTGTCGGGCTGTATCACCCCCTGGTACGGCAATTGCACCGCCCACAACCGCAAAGCTCTCCAGATGGTGGTGCGGTCTGCCCAACGCATTACTGGGGGCAAAGTTCCCACCCTCCTGGACAACTACAGCACCCTATGCCATAGGAAGGCCAAAAAGATAATCAAGGTGTAATGGATGTTGAAGGAGGAAGACCAAGGTGCAGCGTGGTGAGCGTACATATTCTTTATTTAAGATGATGCCGAACAAAACAATAAAAACTACAAATAAACCGTGAAGCTAAAGGCTATGTGCCCTAAACAAAGTCAACTTCCCACAAACACAGGTGGGAAAAAGAGCAGCCTAAGTATGATTCTCAATCAGAGACAACAATAGACAGCTGTCCCTGAGTGAGAACCCTACCCGGCCAAAACATAAAATACCCACCCCAACTCACACCCTGACCAAACCAAAATAGAGACATAAAAAGGATCTCTAAGGTCAGGGCGTGACACAAGGATATCAACCACCCGAGTCACTGCCTGTTCACCCCGCTATCATCCAGAAGGCAAGGTCAGTACAGGTGCATCAAAGCTGGGACCAAGAGACTGAAAAACAGCTTCTATCTCAAGGCCATCGGACGGCTAAACAACCATCACTAGCACATCAGAAAAATGTAGACAAATAGACGTAGATTAGGAATCACTGGCCACTTTTAGAAATGGATCACTAGCCACTTTAATAATGTTTCAGTATCTAGCATTACTCATCTCATATGTATAAACTGCACTCCACAATATTCTACGGTATCTTAGTCACTTTTAAATTGTGTTTACATATGGCATCACCCATTTCACATTCACATACTGTATTGTATTCTGTACTACACCACCGACCGTTAAACAGCCAGCTCCAGGACATCAGAGGCTGCTGCCTATAGACATAGATTAGGATTCACTGGCCACTTTAAGGAAATGAAACACTAGCCACTTTAATAATGTTTCAGTATCTTGCATTACTCATCTCATATGTGTTAACTGTACTCCATACTATTCTACGGTATCTTAGTCACTTTAATTGTTTGTAAATATTGCATCACCCATCTCATATGTATATACTGTACTCTATACTATACCACTGTATCTTAGTCCAATGCCGCTCTGAAATATATGTATATATATTCTTAATCCATTCCTTATTTAGATTTATGTGTATTTTGGGTTTATGTTGTCAAACTGTTAGATATTACTTGATATATATTATTGCACGGTCGGAGCTCGAAGCACAAGCATTTCGCAACACCCGCAATAACATCTGCGTATGTGACCAATAAAAACTGAAACGGATGGAGGAGCTTCTGGGTGGCGCTGAGAACATGACTTTTCACAATTTTCTCAAGGCATTCCATTACTAAGGTTGTCAAGGCGACAGGGCGGTAGTCATTCAGCCCAGAGGGATTAGATGCTTTAGGAATGGGTATAATTATTGAGTTTTTCCACAATACTGGCACGTGTTGCTGGTCGTTGACTCTCGCTTTGAGTCAACTACTCACCACATTTTAGCCACTGCAGTGCTAGCTAGCTGTAGTTTATGCTTTCAGTACTAGATTCATTCTTTGATCCTTTGATTGGGGAGCTCTGATAGGTTGAAGGACATCCTCCGGAAGTTGTCATAATTACTGTGTAGGTCTATAGATGGGGGTGAGTACCCAGAGCCTCCTAGGTTTTGTGTTGGAGTCAATGTACCCAGAGGGGGACGGAAACTAGCTGTCCTCCGTCTACACCATGGTGCTACCCTACAGAGTGCCGCTGAGACTTCTGTAGACCTTCATCCCAAAACAACGTGTGATATTTAGTGTAGTTTTATCTAAAGGATAAAGGATAACTTTTTTATTTTTATTAAATTCACTGAGGAGGTGAATAGTCCTCTTCCTCCTCTGAGGAGCCTCCACTGGTACACATATTTACACACAGGTACGCACACGGTTTCACCCTACCTTTCATAGGTGAGTCTATCACATGCTTGTGTGTGTGTGCTTTGTCCTGCAGTTTTGGCGGCCATGTTGTTGTGAAGGAGGACTCAGGCTCACTACACCTTCAACGACCTTTCGTCTGACTCCCAGGACAGAGTCCAACCGGTACTGGAACAGATGCCAGTCCATTGGTCTCTAAAACCATGCTGTTGGTTTTTGTTAGACAATGCCTGGCCTGACATTTGAATTTAGATTTTTGGTGTTAAAATGTTCACTTTTCATTAGATAAACACAACAGTTCTAGCCATAACAATCCAGTGTTCAACTTGGACCCACCATTCGGGAAGCACTGTTCAATGGTGATTGTATGTACAGAATAGTGCAGTGCAGATGCAATGTTAAACATTATACGCTAGAGGGCACTCTTTGAATTCCGTTTGCAATGTAAAGGAAAGTCAGTTCATGTGATACACAATCAATGAAAATATGACGAGAGTGCCTTTATAGAGGTTATTCCTTTATTGATGATGATTGTGCTCAGACTACTATAAATCAAGCGCAGCAGTTTCATACAGGAAACCCGACTGTTTCATTAGCTGATAGCATCACATGAAATAGATTCATCACACTACCCTTAATATGTTGGTCTATTTAGCCGACCAGGTTGAGCACACATTCTCTGATGGCTGGTGTTCTCGGTGACATTCTAATGCTGTAACATGCGTTACTCGCAACGCTTATCTGTTTTCTGCTTTCCCACCAACCACCCCGGCCTCCACCTGTTTGGGATCTGCTTTTGTTTCGGTCAGGGGGATTGGTATAGCATGCCTTGTTCACTGCCTGCTATTATTATATCTTACATGATATATGCTCTGGCAGTGAGCTACCCAGAAGGAGCCGAGCCAAAAGGCCAAGACTAATGTATAGTAATCTCCTAATGAATTGCTAAAGGAATCCGTGGCGTTTTGAGGATTAGATCTCTTGAGTGTAGCCTCCTCCAGCTACCTGAATCCGCTGTTGACTCACAGCGGCCCACCCCTTACTGCCACCCTGCCAGGCTGCTGTGGCCCCTTGGCACGCTGTCTCACCAGCCCTCAGGCATATGAGGTGAGTGTTCACAAGCAAACACACTCCCACACACTGGTAATGTAATGGTAGTGGTTCTTGATTCGTTCTCTGTCCAGAATGAAGGGCGCCTGCACAATGATGAATCTGACGAACTGAATGACGGCAATGCAACCATGTATTGTGACGTTACAATGAGCACCGATGCCTCAAGCACCCGCACCACCAACCGCAAATGCCTGTCTGCCTCCACAAGGGGTGTGACCTCCTTGAACCAGGTGGTGGTGTTTGGGGAGCATGAACTGATCATAAGGGGAACATGTCTGGTCCTGCCCATGGACGACACCCCTGAGCCTTCTGTGATTTGTACATATTAATGAATAATTTACAGCAAATCATTTGGATTATTATAACTTGAAACCCAGCTCAATGTTATACCAATACACTGTGGAATATAATGTGTATGAGCAGACTTATTCATAAGCAGATTTATGTTAGGAGATCCCTGCCTACTCAAGTCTTGCTCTGTGCACTACAATGTCCTTATCCATAAGCAGATGCCTTGATACTGAATCTATTGACCCGAAGAAGGGTTTGATATGACACTGTACAGAGCTGCTGTCTATGGAGTACACCCTGGCTTAATGTGTGTATGGGCTCCAAGACAGGAAGCTGGAACTGTAACTCCGAGCTCCCGCTATGCAGGATATGTTTTTGTTTTCAAAGAATTATACCTGGCCAAACCCTTTCTTTTTTAGTCAGGTAGGCAGAAACTAAATCTAAATCAAATCATATTAGTCACATGCGCCGAATACAACTATAGACATATTCTGACATTTGTTCTATATTACATTTTTGTATTTTCTTTTATTGTCATCTTTATTTAACATAAGCCACTTACGCTAACAAATTCTACCCTACCACAGACAGTAGATAGTGTAACCACATGTTATGAGTACTGTAACTGTACCAGTGTATTGTAGTCAGTATATGAATGGAATTCTTCACATAGTCTACCCTGGAACAAATCTAGTCTGTAAGTAGGGTTGTGGGTGGGGTTGTAGATATTTAGTATATAAAAGGCCATTTGTCGAAGTAGCAGCAAATTCAACCTGAAAAGGTGAGGCATTCTTTATTTGTTCCAACCGTATTTGGGTGTATGATATTGATGTATATTTTGTTTTTGCCTTGAAATGTGAATTCAAAAAATAAAGTTAAATTGGTGGATGTGGGGAGAAACAAAACCTTAGATCTGTATTATTCATGTGTACGTGACAAAGTTACTAACAGCACAATAAAATACTTTATTATGTGAACTTAATGTGAACTTAATGGTGAATAAAAATAAATGTTGCTATTACCAAAAAAAGCAAATCCATCTCACTGTGTGTGTATTTATGTGCAAGTATGTTATAACTGTTAAACTGTAACTTGTTTTATATCACATAGGCCAGGGGTTTTCAAACTTTTCTTGCCCCGAATCCCCTGCCCAGGCAAATCAGCGACCCAGGGACCCCAATTTATGTTAGCATAACAAAACAACATCACGTCTTGTTTTATCATCAAGTGAATGATAATGGCAAGTAGAAGTAACGTTAATCAACATTATAAAATAAATATATTTGGTAGACAGTCATTATTTGAACTCCCCACAGTTCATTGGAAGAGCAAGTGTGAACTCAGTAATCTAGCTAGAAAGGTATATTGGCGAAGTAGAGAAAATGTTGCTATTGTAAAGCAAATTTTCTGCAATTCTTCAGGTTTTTCTATTGAGCTGAGAGAACACTTTGCAGTTTTGAATCTAATTTCCAGCAAGTTTGGCATGGAGCTGAGAGACATTTTAGCTCTATGCATTTTGCCATGGCTAAATGTTCCTCTGCTCAACAAAATCAATGGCCATGTGCCTTGAATGCCTGTTTTTTTTTTTTGATTCTTCCTTACTGTCGAGCTTTTATTTGATTGTTAGTTCTCAAAGATGGTATTAAATATATATAGATATATCTATCTATCTTAAAAAATCTGCTTGCTTTCCATCTGTTTTTGGTCATTTAACTGTTTTTCCATCCCGAAAATTACCACTTCTATGCAGAAACAACCCTGTAATTAGCGCCAGTAATTTCCTCCATATTAAAGGAATAGTTCGAGATTTTGGCAATGAAGCCATTTATCTACTTCCCCAGAAGTCCGTTGAACCGGAACAGCTAGCATGCTAACTTCCAGTCATTGCGCTAACGCTAGTTAACATTGGCTCATGAAACTACTTCTAACTTCTTTCATACTGGATGCAAATACATAGAAATTGTATCCATGATGGTATTCTTTTGCACCTAGCGTTATTCATAATTTTGTTTTTTAAATCACCAAAAAATCCCCCCCCAAAAGTTTCCCAATTATATATTTTTAAAAATCGCAGACCACCTGCAGTACCTCCGCAGATCCCAGTTTGAAAACCCCTAAAATAGGCTACACTTTCAGTTTAAAAGAATTGTGTAAAGAATAGTGCTACAATTAAAAACAAAGATCAATCAACATTTCAGACCAATAAGTAGGCTTATTGTTAATTCAACCATTTCCTGAAGACCTGGCCAATATATTCTGCATGGAAATACAGTACTTTTGCGTTTATTCAAGGCAGTCATATCCTGTCATGATTTATTACCCTATATCCTGCCTCCAGAGTGGTTTGCATTTTTTGTAGGTGCCTTATACAGTAGTAGGCTATATCCTGTGCAGAATAACTGGCGCTTGTGCAGATCAGGGTGCGCGTCCCACAACTTTATTTGAACTTGGTAAGATGCATGGACAGATCCAAATCTTGTCGTTATTGATTAATACAAGGACATTAGAAAGTATTTGTAGATCTGTTGGCAAGGCATGTTTTTCGATTCAATTGTGAATGTAAAAGCTATGTAAACACGAATGTACCGTTAGCCAGTCCATATAATGCAACATGGCAACATATACTGATATTGTTTCTGATGTGCATCTTCGACTTCTGCATTTCATGTCTGTCTTTTATTCGAGAATCAGCAATATATACCGCATTTTAACAAGCCTATTATTAATAGTTTTCTGCACATGAATTGGCTCCATGATGATTACATAGCAAACTCTGGCGACTTCGGTTAAATCGCCGGCGTTAGTAATAGGAATATGCCTGCTTTAATAGATCGTCATCTTTCTTTAAACGCCGAATACTATTTCCTTTGTATCAATTAGAGACTTTAAAAATGCTGTAGGGCTATTTGCAGTAATGTGTTGAGTTGGTTGGGGCGTTGGCTGAAATATCATATGCAACATGCTGACTTGTGAAAATCTTCCTCCAAAATCTGTTTCTTGTTAAGATTTTTCAGTGTAGGGATGGACCTCTGGGACTGAGGCATGTGATGGCAGAAACATGCATCACCAAGATCAATTAAATGAATTCCTGTCCTCTCTCTCTCTATCGCTCTCTCTCTTTATGTATCGCACTCATTCTCTCACCTCCTCTCTCTCCGTCTCTGTGTGTCTGTGTTTGTCTGGTTTAAAGTCCAATTGTGCTATCGGACAGATGTTGGGCCATAGAGCGCGTTCTTTCAGCAGCTTTCCCGCTCCCTTAAAAGAGCTAACGTCAGAGGTCGCACGCAGAAAATTAATTACTATGAGCTCAGTGCTCCATAAAATCTTAATTTGCTCATATTTCTGTATGGCTGCTATATAAAGCTGACTCTTATCCATCCTGTAAAATGGTAGGCAGTATACCACAAAGATCTAGACACCTAGATAGTTTGTGTGTATGCATTGATATGTTTGTGTGCATGCATTGATATGTAGGCTATGTGTGCGTTTTTAAAATTAAAAAAAAAAAAAAATATGTATGTAGTTCTGTGCTTGAGCTGTTCTTGTCTAATGCTGTTCTGCATTATGTCATTCTGTATTATGTTTTGTGTGGACCCCAGGAAGAGTAGCTGCTGCTTTTGCAACAGCTAATGGGGATCCTAATAAAATACCAAAATACCTACAGTACCAGTCAAAAGTTTGGGCACACCTACTCACTCAAGGGTTTTTCTTTATTTTTCCTATTTTCTACAATGAAGAATAATATTGAAGACATCAAAACTATGAAATAACACATATGAAATCATGTAGTAACCAAAAAAGTGTTAAACAAATCCAAATATGTTTAGTTTAGAGTTTAGATTCTTCAATGTAGCCACCCTTTGCCTTGACAGCTTTGCACACTCTTGGCATTCTCTCAACTAGCTTCAACTGGGATGCTTTTCCAACAGTCTTGAAGGACTCCCCACATATGCTGAACACTTTTCCTTCACTCTACGGTCTAACTCATCCCAAACCATCTCAATTGGGTTGAGATCAGATGACTGTGGAGGCCAGGTCATCTGATGCAGGACTCCATCACTCTCCTTCTTGGTCAAATAGCCCTTACACAGCCTGAAGCTGTGTTGGATCATTGTCCGGTTGGAAACAAGTGACAGTCCCACTAAGTGCAAACCAGATGGGATGGCGTATCGCTGCAGAATGCTGTGGTATTCATGCTGGTTAAGTGTGCCTTCAATTCTAAATAAATCACTAACAGTCACCAGCAAAGCACCTCCTCCTCCATGCTTCACGGTGGGAAACACACATGCAGAGATCATCCGTTCACCTACTCTGCGTCTCACAAAGACTCACGGTTGGAACAGAATCTCAAATTTGGACTCATCAGACCAATGGCCAGATTTCCACCGGTCTAATGTCCATTGCTCGTGTTTCTTGGCCCAAGCAAGTCTCTTCTTCTTATTGGTGTCTTTCAGTAGTGGTTTCTTTGCAGCAATTCGACCACGAAGGCTTGATTGACGCAGTCTCCTCTGAACAGTTGATGTTGAGATATGTCTGTTACTTGAACTCTGTGAAACATTTATTTGGCCTGCAATTTCTGAGGCTGGTAACTCTAATGAACTTATCCACTGCAGCAAAGGTAACTCTGGGTCTTCCTTTCCTGTGGCGGTCCTCATTAGAGCCAGTTTCATCACAGCGCTTGTTTGTTTTTGCGACTGTACTTAAAGAAACTTTTAAAGTTCTTGAAATTTTCCTGATTGACTGACCTTCATATCTTAAAGTAATGATGGACTGTAATTTCTCTTTGCTTATTTGAGCTGTTCTTGCCATAATATAGACATGGTCTTTTACAAAATAGGGCTATCTTCTGTATACCACCCCTACCTTGTCACAACACAACTGATTGGCTCAAACGCATTAAGAATGCGTTAACTTTTAACAAGGCACACATGTTAATTGAAATGCATTCCAGGTGACTACATCATGAAGCTGGTTGAGAGAATGCCAAGAGTGTGAAAAGCTGTCATCAAGGCTAACGGTGACTACTTCGAAGAATCTCAACTATAAAATATATTTTGATTAGTTTAACACTGTTTTGCTTACTACATGATTCCATATTTGTTATTTCATAGTTTTGAGGTCTTCACTATTCTACAATGTAAAAATAAAGAAAAACCCTTGAATGAGTAGGTGTGTTCAAACTTTTGACTGGTACTGTATATCTTTACATACAGTGAGCTTCAAAAGTATTGGGACAGGGACAGATTAGTTGTTGTTTTGGCTCTGTATCTCACGGCCGTCGTTGGAAGGAGACCAAAGTGCAGCGTTGTGAGCGTACATTTCTCTTTTATTTAGTAAATGTCGCCAACAAACGAAAACAACCGTGAAGCTTACAGTGCTATAGTGCCACTAACAAAGATAACCTCCCACCCTAAAGGGAAAAGGGCTACCTAAGTATGGTTCCCAATCAGAGACAACGATAAACAGCTGTCCCTGATTGAGAACCATACCCGGCCAAAGCATAGAAATACAAAATCATAGAAAACAAAAACATAGAATGCCCACCCCAAATCACACCCTGACCAAACCAAATAGAGACATAAAAAGGCTCTCTAAGGTCAGGGCGTGACACTGTACTCCAGCACTTCGGATTTGAAATTATACAATGACTATGAGATTTTAGGGGACCAGAAGTATTGGGACAAATTCACGTCTACTGTATGTGTATCAAAGTAGTCAAAAGTTAGTATTTGGTCCCATATTCCTTTCACTCAATGATTAAATCAAGGTTGTGACTCTACAAACTTGTTGGATGCATTTGCTGTTTGTTTTGGTTGTGCGAAAATGTATCCACTCACTACTGTAAATCGCTCTGGATAAGAGCATCCGCTAAGTTACTAAAATTCAAATGTAAATGTTTCAGATTATTTTGTGCCCAATAGAAATGAATGGTAAATCATGTATTGTGTCATTTTGGAGTCACTTTTACTGCAAATAAGAATCGAATATGTTTCTAACCACTTTTACATTCATGTGGATGCTACCACGATTACCGATATTCCTGAATGAGTCGTGAATAATGATGAGTGAGAAAATTCCAGACGCACCAGTCTAGGCTAGCTACATCAGTCTAGCTTTTCTACCTGGAACACGAGCTAGATCACACTTTGCTCAATGAATAATATTTATTAGAGCCATGGAGGATGCTGCCCTTACACAGGGAGAATTGAGCAGGTCTCCTGCCCCAGCACTGACACACCCATGTCCATGCTGGGCTATGATAGCAGGCAAAAATACTTTAAAGTACTTAAGTAATTTCTTTGGGTATCTGTACGTTACTATTCATATTATTTACAACTTTTACTTTTACTTCACTACAGTCCTAAGGAAAATAATGTATTTTTTATTCCATACATTGTCCCTGACACACAAAAGTATTTGTTATATTTTGAATGCTTAGCATGACATGAAAATGGTCCAATTCACGCACTTATCAAGAGAACATCCCTGCTCCTCTCCATCAAGGTGAAGTGGTCCCAGTGGTCCCAGCTTGCGTGGCGGAAACCCAACTCAACTGGGACAAGCTCTTGTCCAGCAAGGTCCAAACCAGACACTTTGATAGGCCTTGGCAAGCTGCCGGTGGTGAGCCGTCATTGGCTAGCCACCTCAACCCCAGTTTCTCTTCTATGACCCGCCATGGGAAGACGGAGCGCTTCACAGTCTCCATATTCAAAAAAGTTTACGTATTTGCGGCACGTCCAGTACAGGCGTTGAACGTAACATCCCCACTGTTGGTTTACCAGGCAGATTTGTTACAAGAGATGGGCAATCTCTTAATCAAAGACAGCCAAACCAGGACCTATGGGACGAGATCTGCATCATTGGGAAACACCTTCTGTTATGTTACGCTTACCCCCATTCTCCAGGCCTTTAGCCCCATCTTGTGATCTGTCTATTGTGCTTGAGGCAATTCCACAGCAACCTTTTGAGCCTCTGGAAGGTTTGGAGTTGAAATATCTCTCCTTCAAAACATCTTTGCTGATTGCCCTTACATCTGCAAAGCGATTGAGTAAGCTACACGCACTGTCAGTCCACCACTCGTGCCTAAAGTTTATCCAAGGTAACATTTACTCAATCCCGCCATTACACCTGAGGTCCGTTTCAATTGCAATTGTCTCGCCTTAGAGCTTATGGCTTTCCACCCGCCGCCCTTGACTTCTACAGAAGAAGGAGTGGTGATGATGTTTGGACTACCCTGGCTTTGGAGAACATGTCTGTAATACGGGAGTTAGCCATATCCCATTGTGAGAATGCTTTTCATTTACTACAGCTCAGCGTTCAACAGCATAGTGTCCATAAAGCTCATCACTAAGCAAAGGATCCTGGCACTAAACACCTCCCTCTGCAACTGGACTTCCTGACAGGCCGTCTCCAGGTTGCATCTTCCACGCTGATCCTCAACACAGGGCCCCTCAGGGGTGCGTGCTCAGTCCCCTCCTGTACTCCCTGTTCACCCACGACTGCGTGGCCAAGCACAACGTCAACACCATCATTAAGTTGGCTGACAACACAACGGTGGTAGGCCTGATCACATACAACGATGAGACGGCCTATAGGGAGGAGGTCAGAGACCTGGCAGTGTGGTGCCAGGACAACAACCTTTCTCTCAACGTGAGCAAGACAAAGGACTACAGGAAAAGGATGTCCGAACACACCCCCGTTCAAATTGAAGGGGCTGTAGTGGAGCGGGTTGAGAGTTTCAAGTTCCTTGGTGTCACCAACAAACTATTATGGTCCAAACACACCAAGACAGACGCCTTTTCCCGCTCAGGAGACTGAAAAGATTTGGCATGGGTCCCCAGATCCTCAAAAACTTCTACAGCTGCACCATCGAGTGCATCCTGACCAGTTGCATCACCGCCTGGTATGGCAACTGCTCGGCATCCGACCGTAAGAAGCTACAGTGGGTTGTGCACACAGCCCAGTACACACTGGGGCCAAGCTTCTTGCCATCCAGGACCTATATACTAGGCGGTGTCAGAGGAAAGCCCCAAAAATTGTCAAAGACTCCAGTCACCCGAGTCATGGACTGTTTAGTAAATATTTTCTTAACTCTTATTTTCTTAAAACTGCATTGCAGGCTTGTAAGTAAGCATTTCACGGTAAGGTCTACACCTGTTGTATTCGGCGCACGAGACAAATAAAATGTGATTTGATTTGAGCGTCAGACATCGAAGCAGTTCTACGATAATATGAGTAGATGTCTCACCGCATTTCCATGCTCGAAAGAGCGCAAGGAACAGAGGCACGCTTGAGAATGACCAGTGGGTGGGCGAGTGGCGTCTTATTCGGAGGAGAGGGGCTCACCTCATTCGCCACTCACCTTGTCTGTCTCCAACAGACATTGTGTGAGTCATTACTCGAGCCATAAGTGATCCACTGAGTGAATCCGATTGTGAGACATCTCACTCACATTATCGTGGAACCAGGGTTATGCAAGTAACCCCAAGGTTTTGTTAGCTGTTTAGTGTCTGCTCTTTTCTGTACAACCTAACTTCTCAGTTACCGAGCTACTGAGTTCAGGTGAGCTCTTTAGGGAAAGAGGTACTGAGAGAGAGCAAGAGAGACCGAGAGGGGAGGGGGGGGGGCATACATTGCCTGTTTTGGCCTACTTTCAACCTTTTTTACAAGTATCTGTGAAAGTGATCATAACGTATGACTCACACAGATGTCTTGTAAAATGCCCATGTTGGTCGGTGTCAGTCAGCTGCTGATAGATATCTGGCTCATGTCTAGTAAAAGTGTATTGCTGGAAGGATAGTGTGTACTTGTGTGTGAACTAGACTATAGGCAGTTTCTGAAAATAGTTTGGCAGTTTTTGCAGACGGTTGACAGCTTGAAGCAGACTGTGCCACCAGTCTACCAGACGTCCTGTTTCTCAGCTTTCCTCCACATTCTTTAGTGATAAGCTCATGCCAACATACCAGAACCCTACAATGCTTCCCCAGCTGCTGAATTGTCTTCTCTCTCTCTCTGTGTGTGTGTGTGTGTGTGTGTGTGTGTGTGTGTGTGTCTAAAAGCTGTTTGAACCACAGGATGATGTCATTGTCCCAATTCTAATTAGGTCTCCCTCATTTGTGCCACTGGTTAGGGTGAGGTAAAGCACCAAACCCTTTTCCATGGCCAGAGGGATAAAAACAACTTTACTACAGAGAGAGAGGGAGGGGGAGAGAGGCCACAAGGCAGTATATGGCTTGCTAACCACTTTGGAATTTCCGTAGAGTCCCGTGGCTGATGCATATCCCCTGCTGAGAGAGACCTGGCCACAGATGCTCTGGTTTTGCCGTGTCCCCTCTTTGGCTGTAGCCCTTCACACATACCCAACCAGGATCCAGATGCTGGCACGAGATGTCAGAGAAGCAAGAGTCTACCGCTCTGTTTCCAAATAACTCTTATCGTTTCCATGGAGATGAGATCAATTCAGATAAAAGAAGTTTGCTTACCTCTGACGTCATCGTCAGAGTCATTGTTAAGTTCCTGTGTGTACGTGTCTGCATTTGTCGAGGATTGACCAGAAAACAGTGATGATAGCATGCAGCACAGAGCAGAATGGCTGGCCTATGAATGGTGGTCATTGTTCTGAGTAGCTCAAGTTACCTCTGACTGCCAAACCACCCGGGCTACTGATAATGGTGGTGGTGGCTCACTCAGAGATAAAGTCATTGACTTCTTTCATTTCAATGTTCTCATTGGTCATACCTTAACATAGATGCCAGTTCTCCTTTTTTTGGGGGGGGGGGGGGGGGGGGGGGGGGGGGGTAGAAGCAACATAAGAGGAGGGGGAAATGTAGATAACGTCACGTGTGTCTATGAAAGAGAGAGAGCAAGAGATGGGGGGGGGGGGGGGTGAGCGATGGTGGAATAGAAGGGGAAAAAAGAAGGATTTCAACCGAGGAAGTGAAGAAGAGAAAAGACAGAGAAGGTGTGGGTTGGCCTCGGCTGTCAACTCAACAGAAGATACGTTCGATTATGGAAACTTTCTGTGGGCACTGGCCCCTCTCGTTTTTGTTTTCTCATGTGCTTAAGTGATGCGTCAGTCTTTTACAGGTTACTACGGGAGATGAGGAGATGGTAGGGAAGATAGGTAGAGACAACATGTGACATGAATGAGCTCCAATTTGGTTTGTGCATTCAGACTGTAGTAAAATGTCACTGTCTGAAATATGCTACTGCAGTGAAAATGGCCGGGCTATTTGAGTCTGTGGTCAGGTCTAAGGAAGTGGCAGACATTCCCTGGGTTCTGACTGTTTTACACTGCACTTACAACAACAAGCTCTTTAACATGATTTTCTTTTTTCAAACACCATCGGTTCTGTATTGTAAGTGTTTGCACACAGCATATTGGATTTTGTTGTGTTAAACGTGCATATTTCTGTCCTAGCAACAATGGAATAACCGTACACATTGTAATAGATGAACGTAAGAGTCTAGTTTTTGTGTGCTGTGGGTCCTTAGTACCTCTTCTGCTTCACAGAGGGGGTCCAAAGGGAGGGTACGTTCACTGGGTCTGTCAAAGAGCTGTGTCAACAGTCCAGGTCTCACCACATTCATACCAGGCATTCCTTCATGTGCACACCTCCCTGCACAAACATACCGTTCACACCTAGTACATGCACAAGAACATGCTGATATAGTCAAAAAGGTGTGTGTAGGCTATAATCAGTCTCCGTTGTTTAGGTTCCACTCATTTTACATATGGATTTGATTTATTTTCTGTCATCCTAACCCTACCATCAGGGATCTATTTGTGATCTATGGCAGGGCACGTGGTGATTTTCTCCAGACCTTTTTATGCCCTTTCAACCAGTCACAGTTCATTCTCTGTTTTACAACATCCCTGCCGGTCATATTAGTTGAAGATAAGCATGATGTGAGGAACATGCACAGTCTACCTCTTGTTTGCTGTGATTACACAGCAAAGCAACCGGGCTCCAACCCAGTTCAATGTTCTCCCTTGTTAAAAGATGTTGAACAAATAGCATCTTATCAACACCTTCAGTAAATATTACGGCATGGTTTCCCTGGGAACGGTTTCGATTGAATAGTGTTCCGTCTCTCCTTGTTCACAGTTCACTTCTTTCATTCCCTCATATCGTTAGAGCTACACTACTAGAGCTACGCTGTCCCTCTGTGGCAACAAGAAGTAAATGCAAGTGGCCAAGTAATGTAAAACCCAGTCATTACCACATCTGATAGCTTTCAATTGTATTGATGTACTCTGCAGGACTTACACCATTTTACTCTGACGACAGCTCCTGAAACATACCACTTGTGGTAAACAGAGCAACAGCTCAGTATGTCCTCTACACCTGTGTGTTTTCCAGGTGTTTGCTACCCTGCTGTTGATGTTGCCATGGCGGACAGTATGAACTGCAAATACTGCCGGGAGGACCTGAGTGGGAAGAAGTACGTTAAACAGGAGGAGAAGCCTGTCTGTGTCCGATGCCATGACAAGTTCTGTGCCAACAACTGCACTGAGTGCCGCCGTCCTATTGGCATCGACTCCAAGGTGTGTGTGTGTGTGTGTGTGTGTGTGTGTGTGTGTGTGTGTGTGTGTGTGTGTGTGTGTGTGTGTGTGTGTGTGTGTGTGTGTGTGTGTGTGTGTTCAGTGACACCTCCCATGTCTAATATACTGCCATGAAATGTATTTTACATATTACATGTTATGTTTTTTTGTGTGTTTCCATATGGGTTTGTCTATACCTGCACACGGTCAGCATGTGTTTTCATGACTGCAGACTGTCTGTCTAGACTTGTTTATGAGTGCACACTGTCTACACAGCAGTTGAGGGAGAAAACCATTCTGCTCCTCCCTTCCTAAAGATAAAAACTTAAACAGGAAGTACCCGTGTAAGGACTGTTCAACTTTGGTCTGACCAGTCGGAATCTATGCTTCAGGATTGTTTTTTCAATTGTCACGTTCTGACCTTAGTTCCTTTGTTATGTCTTTGTTTTAGTATGGTCTGGGTTGTCTATGTTCCGTGTTCTATGTTGTGTTTTGCATTTGGCCTGGTATGGTTCTCATTCAGAGGCAGGTGTCGTTAGTTGTCTCTGATTGAGAATCATACATAGGTAGCCTTTTCCCACTTGTGTTTGGTGGGTGTTTATTTTCTGTGTCTGTGTGTTCCACACGGAACTGTTTCGGTTGGTTATTTCACGTGTCGTTTATTGTTTTGTTTCAGTGTTCGCTTGTTTTAATAAAGAGCATGAACACGTAGCACGCTGCGCATTGGTCCTCCGATCCTTACTACTCCTCCTCGTCAGTAGTAGGGGCCGACGTGAGAAAGATATTTAAACGTGTTAACCCTTGCAAGGCTGCCGGCCCAGACGGCATCCCTGGCCACGTCCTCAGAGCATATGCAGACTAGCTGGCTGGAGTGTTTACAGACATATTCAATCTCTCCCTATCCCAGTCTGTTGTCCCTATTTTCTTCAAGCTGTTCACCATAGTTTCTGTTCCCTCATCACTAAGCTCGGGGCCCTTGGTCTGAACACCTCCCTGTGCATCTGGGTCCTGGACTTCCTGACAGGCTGACCCCAGGTGGTGGTGGTAGGCAACAACAAGTCCACTATCCTGATCCTCAACACGGGGGCCCCACAAGGGAGCGTGCTCAGCCCCCTCCTGTACTCCCTGTTCATCCATGACTGCATGGCCACTCAATCATAAAGTTTTCAGACAACACAACAGTGCTAGGCCTGATTACCAACAATGATAAGACAGTCTACAAGGAGGAGGTGAGGGCCCCTAAGACACTCATGAACTTCTACAGATGCACCATTGAGAGCATCCTGTTGCGCCATGTCATCGCCTGGTACGGCAAATGCACCGTCCACAACCGCAAGGCTCTCCGGAGGGGGGTGTGGTCAGCCCAACGCATCTCCGGGGACACACTGCCTGCCCTCCAGGACATCAACAGCACCCGGTGTCCCAGGAAGGCCAAGAAAATCAGCAAGGTCCTCAGCCACCAAGCCACGCCTGTTCACGGCCTGTTAACAGGCGCATCAAAGCTGGGACTGAGAGCCTGATAAACAGCTTCCATTTACAGGCCATCAGACGGTTAAATAGTCATCACTAGCCGGCCTCCGCCCAGTACACTGCCCTCAACTTTAGTCACTGTTACTACCACCCAGTATTTATATAGCCCTTCTTACATCAGCTGATATCTCAAAGTGCTGTACAGAAACCCAGCCTAAAACCCCAAACAGCAAGCAATGCAGGTGTAGAAGCACAGTGGCTAAAACTCCCTAGAAAGGCCAAAACCTAGGAAGAAACCTAGAGAAGAACCAGGCTATGAGGGGTGGCCAGTCCTCTTCTGGCTGTGCCGGGTGGAGATTATAACAGAACATGGCCAAGATGTTCAAATGTTCATAAATGACCAGCATGATCAAATAATAATAATCACAGTAGTTGTCGAGGGTGCAGCAAGTCAGCACCTCAGGAGTAAATGTCAGTTGGCTTTTCATAGCCGATCATTCAGAGTATCTCTACCGCTCCTGCTGTCTCTAGAGAGTTGAAAACAGCAGGTCTGGGACAGGTAGCACGTCCGGTGAACAGGTCAAATAAAATGTTATTAGTCACACGTGAAAGGCTTACTTACGAGCCCCTAACCAACAATGCAGTTTAAAAAATATGAATAAGAATAAGAAATAATAGGAATAAGAGCAGCAGTAAAATAACAATAGCGAGACTATATACAGGGGGTACTGGTACTGAGTCAATGGGGTCACCGGTTAGTCAAGGTAATTGAGGTAATATATACATGTATGTAGCGTTATTAAAGTGACTATGCATAGATAATAACAAAGTAGCAGCGGTGTAAACGAGGGGGGGGGGGCAATGCAAGTAGTCTGGGTAGCCATTTTCTTAGATGTTTAGGAGTCTTATGGCTTGGGGGTAGAAGCTGTTTAGAATTTTGAGGGCCTTACTCTGACACCGCCTGGTATAGAGGTCCTGGATGGCAGGAAGCTTGGCCCCAGTGATGTACTGGGCCATACGCACTACCCTCTGTTGTGCCTTGCGGTCGGAGGCTGAGCAGTTACTGTACCAGGCAGTGATGCAAACAGTAGCACCATGCTCCCGATGGTGCAGCTGTAGAACCTTTTAAGGATCTGAGGACCCAGCGTGAATAGGGGAATGCCCTCATCACGACTGTCTTGGTGTGCTTGGACCATGTTATTTTGTTGGCGATGTGGACACCAAGGAACTTGAAGCTCTCAACCTGCTCCCCTACAGTCCCGTTGATGAGAATTGGGGCGTGCTCGGTCCTCCTTTTCATGTAATCCACAATCATCTCCTTTGTCTTGATCACGTTGAGGGAGAGGTTGTTGTCCTAGCAACACACAGCCAGGTCTCTGACCTCCTCCCTATAGGCTGTCTCGTTGTTGTCGGTGATCACTGTTATGTCATCGGCAAACTTAATGATGGTGTTGGAGTCGTACCTGGACGTGCAGTCATGAGTGAACAGGGAGTAAAAGAGGGGGCTGAGTACGCACCCCTGAGGGGCCCTTGTGTTGAGGATCAGCATGGCGGATGTGTTGTTACCTACCCTTACCCCCTGGGGGCGGCCCGTCAGGAAGTCCAGGATCCAGTGTTTAGTTGTTTAGTCCCAGGGTCCTTAGCTCATTGAGGAGCTTTGAGGGCACTATGGTGTTGAACATTGAGCTGTAGTCAATTAATAGCATTCTCACATAGGTGTTCCTTTTGTCCAGGTGGGAAAGGGCAGTGTGGAGTGCAATAGAGATAGCATCATTGGATCTGTTAGGGCGGTATGCAAATTGATGTGAGTATAGGGTTTCTGGGAAAATGGTGTTGATGTGAGCCATGACCAGCCTTTCAAAGCACTTCATGGCAACAGACGTGAGTGCTACATGTCGGTAGTCATTTAGGCAGGTTACCTTAGTGTTCTGCTTAAAACATGTTGGTATTACAGACTCGGTCAGGGAGAGGTTGAAAATGTCAGTGAAGACACTTGCCAGTTGGTCATTCTCACAGTACATGTCCTTGTAGTCCATCTGGCTCTGCGGCCTTGCGAATGTTGACCTATTTAAAGGACTTACTCACATCGGCTGCGGAGAGCGTGATCACACAGTCGTCCGGAACAGCTGGTACTCTCATGCATGTTTCAGTGTTATTTGCCTCGATGCGAGCATAGTAGTAGTTTAGCTAGTCTGGTAGGCTCGTGTCACTGGGCAGCTCTCGACTGTGCTCCCCTTTGTAGTCTGCAATGATTCGTCTGAGGGCATAGCAGGGTTTCTTTTAAGTTTCCGGGTTAGAGTCCCACTCCTTGAAAGCGGCAGCTCTAGCCTTTAGCTCAGTGCGGATGTTGCCTGTAATCCATGGCTTCTGGTTGGGGCATGTACGTACGGTCACTGTGGGGACAACGTCATTGATGCACTCCTCAGTGCCATCAGAGGAATCCCGGAACATATTCCAGTCTGTGCTAGCAACACAGAACTGTAGCTTAGCATCTGTTTCATCTGACCAGTTATTTATTGAGCAAGTCACTGGTGCTTCCTGCCTTAATTTTTGTTTGTAAGCCGGAATCAGGAGGATAGAAATATGGTCAGATTTGCCAAATGGAGGGCGAGGGAGAGCTTTGCACGCTTCTCTGTGTGTGGAGTAAATATGGTCTAGAGTTTTTTTCCCTCTGGATGCACATTTAACATGCTGATAGAAATTTGGTAAAACCGATTTAAGTTTCCCCGTATTAAATTCCCCGGCCACTAGGAGCACCGACTCTGGATGAGCGTCTTCCTGTTTGCGGAATACAGATCATTGAGTGCGGTCTTAGTGCCAGCATCGATCTGTGGTTGTATGTAGACAACAACAAAAAAATACAGATTAAAACTTTCTAGGTAGATCGTGTGGTCTACAGCTTATCATGAGATACTCTACCTCAGGCAAGCAGCACCTTGAGATTTCCTTAGATATCGTGCACCAGCTGTTGTTTACAAATATACATAGTCCGCCCCTCCTTGTCTTACCAGTCGCCGCTGTTCTATCCTGCCGATACAGCGTATAACCAGACAGCTGTGTGTTGATGATGTCATCATTCAGCCACGACTCTGTGCATCATAAGATATTACAGTTTTTAATGTCCCGTTGGTAGTTTAATCTTCCTCGTAGGTTGTCGATTTTATTTTCCAATGATTGCACGTTAGCTAGTAGAACAGAAGGTGGGGGGGGGGGGGGTTATTCGATCACCTACGAATTCTCAGAAGGCAGCCCGACCTCCTTCCTCTTTTTTCATCGTCTCTTCGCCAAGTGACGGGGATTTGGGCCTGTTCCCGGGAAAGCAGTATGTCGTTCACATCGGGCTCGTCTGACTCGTTAAAGGAAAAAAAAGCTTCTGCCAGTTATTGGTGAGTAATCGCTGTTCTGATGTCCAGAAGTTTAAAAAAAAAAAGTTATAAACAACACAAAAAAAAAACTAAAACATACAGTTGGATAGGAGCACGTAAAACATCAGCCATCTTCTCCGGCGTCATGATACAATGTACATAGGCATTGAACACTGGTCTCTTCAACAATGTTTACATACTCTTTTACCCACTTTATATGTACAGTTGAAGTCGGACGTTTACATTCACCTTAGCCAAATATATTTAAACTATAGGATTGAGGTCAGGGCTTTGTGATGGCCACTCCAATACCTTGACTTTGTTGTCCTTATTAAGCCATTTTGCCACAACTTTGGAAGTATGCTTGAGGTCATTGTCCATTTGCAAGACCCATTTGCGACTAAGCTTTAACTTCCTGACTGATGTCTTGAGATGTTGCTTCAATATATTGTGGCAAAGAAGGGGGTCGAGTGATAAATGGCAGATATGTGAGAGCAGAACTAATAAATGGGCTCTGCCCGATCACTAAAATGGCCACCCCTGTCAGAACTACAGACCACAAAATGGCCGACCGCCAAAACTACAAGTCCCAGAAGCAAGGGGAACCCTCAGAAGGTGGAGCCGACCCACAGATAAAGGGTCAAGAAAAACCAGGAAGAGGGAGAGAGAGTGCTGGAACGATCTATGAACAATAGAGAAAGAGACAATAGAGATTGGCTGGATTTACCGTGTATGAGCTGGATTGTTTTGGACTTACCTGTTGGCGTTTGGACCTGGACCTACCGAGAACCCGATTCGTGTACCAAACCCTGCTATCCTTGACCTCGCCTACGGCCTGGGTGGACCAGGATGGAGAAACAAACACACAGATACTGTCCTGTTCGAAAGAACTCTCATTCTTGGGTGATTTGGTGACAGTTTACCACTTAATTTGTGACAAACGCTCCTAACCTTGAAGAGGTTTGTCACAATATCCACATAATTTTCCTTACTCATGATGCCACCTATTTTGTGAAGTGCACCAGTCCCTCCTGCAGCAAAGCATGTCCACAAAATTATGCTGCCACCCCTGTTCTTCACGGTTGGGATGGTGTTCTTCGGCTTGCAAGCCTCCCCCTTTTTCCTCCAAACATAACAATGGTCATTATGGCCAAACAGTTCTATTTCTGTCATCAGACCAGAGGATATTTCTCCAAAAAGTACAATCTTTGTCCCCATGTGCAGTTGCAAATCGTAGTCTGCCTTTTTTATGGCGGTTTTGGAGCAGTGGCTTCTTCTTTGCTGAGCGGCCTTTCAGGTTATGTCGATATAGGACTCGTTTTATTATTGATATAGATACTTTTGTACCTGTTTCCTCCAGCATCTTCACAAGGTCCTTTACTGTTGTTCTGGGATTGATTTGCACTTTTCACACCAAAGTAAGTTCATCTCTAAGAGACAGAATGCTTGAGCGGTATGACAGCTGCGTGGTCCCATGGTGTTTATACTTTCGTACTATTGTTCGTACAGAACGTGGTACCTTCAGGCGTTTGGAAATTGCTTTCAAGGATGAACCAGACTTGTGGAGGTCTACAATTTTTTTTCTGAGATTTTGTCTGATTTCTTTTGATTTTCCCATGATGTCAAGCAAAGAGGCAGTGAGTTTGAAGGTAGGCCTTGAAATACATCCAAAGGTACACCTCCATTAGACTCAAATTATGTTAATTACCCTATCAGAAGCTTATAAAGCCATTACATAATTTTCTGGAATTTTCCAAGCTGTTTAAAGGCACAGTCAACTTAGTGTATGTAAACTTCTGACCCACTGGAATTGTGATACAGTGAATTATAAGTGAAATAATCTGTCTGTAAACAATTGTTGGAAAAATTACTTGTGTCATGCACAAAGTCCCTGTCCTAACCGACTTGCCAAAACTATAGTTTGTTAACAAGAAATTTGTGGAGTGGTTGAAAAACGAGTTTTAATGACTCCAACCTAAGTGTATGTAAACTTCCGACTTCAACTGTATATACTGTTTTCTAGTCAAGGCTCATCCTATATAACTACTGCTGCCCACACCTTGTCTATTCATATACTGTCCATAATGTCTGTACACACCATTATATACATATATATTTATATTCCAGACTCTGACATTGCTCTTTGAAATGTTTCTATTTCTTAATTTGTTTAATTTTATTTTGGGGGATTTATGTGTATTGTTTTGTATTGTTTGGTATTACTGCACTGTTGGAGCTAGGAACATTAGCATTTCACTACACCCACGATAACGTCTGCAAAATATGTGTACGCAACCAATAACATTAGATTTGATTTGAAAACATTGACTTTCTTTCCCTCCTCCATTCCCTTCTTCTCTCTGCCCTCCATCCTCCCTCCCTCCCTTCCTTCCTTCCTTCATTCCTTCCTTCCTCCCTCCCTCCCTCCCTCCCTTCCTTCCTTCCTTTCTTCCTTCCTTCCTTCTTTCCTTCCTTCCTTCCTTCCTTCCTTCCTTCAGGAGTTGCAACATAAAGGCCGTTATTGGCACGCAGACTGCTTTCGCTGCTACAAGTGCTACAAGCCATTAGCCAAGGAGTCCTTCAGTGCTAAGGATGACCGCATCATGTGTGGGAAGTGCAGCTCCCGGGAGGATGCCCCTCGTTGTCACGCCTGCTACAAAGCCATTCTAGCCGGTAAGGGACACTATGGGCTAAGACTCACTGATTTGCGTTTGACACTAGATGAAGCTAGTGATATTTATGCCCTCTGTATGATTCATTTCTTAGATGCTCTCCATCACGTGAACTTAGATTAGTAAACACTTTCCTGAATTTTAGTTAAGTGGAAATGTGCAGTTCAAAAAATAACAAAGTGGACACCCCACTACTGTTTTGATAAATAGCTGAGGGTTGGGTCTGGAGAAATGTAACCAGTTTCAAATGCATAGACAGAGCTATAGATGGAATGACTGACCATCCATAAAATTGATGTTTTGAGACTATTCAGTACTTGTTTACAATGACATTATTGATAACCAAAGGAGTAAAACAATATTTTATTTTGGGTTCTGATGGGGTACGACAACTAAGCTCATAAGTTATTTTCAGCAAGAATCAATAGGTATATACAGTCGTGGCCAAAAGTTTTGAGAATGACACAAATATTAATTTCCACAAAGTTTGCTGCTTCTGTGTCTTTAGATATTTTTGTCAGATGTTACTATGGAATATTGAAGTATAATTACAAGCTTTTCATAAGTGTCAAATACTTTTATTGACAATTACATGAAGTTGATGCAAAAATAGTCAATATTTGCAGTGTTGACTTTTCTTTTTCAAGACCCCTGCCATCTGCCCTGGCATGCTGTCAATTAACTTCTGGGCCACATCCTGACTGATGGCAGCCCATTCTTGCATAATCAATGATTGGAGTTGATCAGAATTTGTGGGTTTTTGTTTGTCCACCCGCCTCTTGAGGATTGACTACAAGTTCTCAATTTCCTGGCCATGGACCCAAAATATCGATGTTTTGTTCCCCGAGCCACTTAGTTATCACTTTTTCCTTATGGCAAGGTGCTCCATCATGCTGGAAAAGGCATTGTTCGTCACCAAACTGTTCCTGGATGGTTGGGAGAAGTTGCTCTCTAAGGATGTGTTGGTACCATTCTTTATTCATGGCTGTGTTCTTAGGCACAATTGTGAGTGAGCCCACTCCCTTGGCTGAGAAGCAACCCCACACATGAATGGTCTCAGGACGCTTTACTGTTGGCATGACACAGGACTGATGGTAGCGCTCACCTTGTCTTCTCCGGACAAGCTTTTTTCCGGATGCCCCAAACAATCGGAAAAGGGATTCATCAGAGAAAATTATTTTACCCCAGTCCTCAGCAGTCCAATTCCTGTACCTTTTGCAGAATATCAGTCTGTCCCTGATGTTTTTTACTGGAAAGAAGTGGCTTCTTTGCTGCCCTTCTTGACACCAGGCCATCCCCCAAAAGTCTTTGCCTCACTGTGCGTGCAGATGCACTCACACCTGCCTGCTGCCATTCCTGAGCAAGCTTTGTACTGGTGGTGCCCCAATCCCGCAGCTGAATCAACTTTAGGAGACGGTCCTGGTGCTTGCTGGACTTTCTTGGGCGCCCTGAAGCCTTCTTCACAACAATTGAACTGCTCTCCTTGAAGTTCTTGATGATCCGATAAATGGTTGATTAGGTGCAATCATACTGGCAGCAATATCCTTGCCTGTGAAGCCCCTTTTGTGCAAAGCAATGATGACGACACGTGTTTCCTTGCAGGTAACCATGGTTGACAGAGGAAGAACAATGAATCCAAGCACCACTCTCCTTTTGAAGCTTCCAATCTGTTATTCAAATTCAATCTGCATGACAGAATGATCTCCAGCCTTGTCCTCGTCAACACTCACACCTGTGTTAACGAGAGAATCACTGACATGATGTCAGCTGGTCCTTTTGTGGCAGGGCTGAAATGCAGTGAAATGTTTTTTGGGGGATTCAGTTCATGTGCATGGCAATGAGGGACTTTAGAAATGAATTGCAATTCATCTGATCACTCTTCATAACATTCTGGAGTACATGCAAATTGCCATCATACAAACTGAGGCAGCAGACTTTGTGAAAATTAATATTTGTGTCATTTTCAAAACGTTTGGCCACGACTATATATATATATATATATTTATTTATTTATTTATATATATATATATATATATATATTATATATATATATCTATATATATTATATATATATATAATATAAATATATATATATATATTTATATTATATATATCTATATATCATTAATTCAAAAGTCAAAAAATGTATGTACCAATTGCAGATTGCCCCTTAAACCATCATAGAGACTGATGTGTGTTTTTTTCTTTCCTAAAGGCTCTGAGAATGTGGAGTATAAAGGCAATGTGTGGCATGAGGACTGCTTCACCTGTTACCAGTGTAAAAAGCCCATCCGCTCCCAAAGCTTCCTGACCAAAGGCACTGACATCTACTGTGGCCCTTGCCATGAGAAGAAGTTTGCTAAGACCTGTGTCAGCTGTAAGCAGGTAACATAAAGATTTCATTTTTTCAATGACCTCCAAATTCTTGGATATCATTGATGGATGTTCATTGTCAATAAGCCAATTGGACCAAAGTGGTTGATTTGAAACCAATGGTTCTCCTGTATAAAGGACATTACGATTCCCCTCTAAACTGACTTGACTCTCTGCCGACCCCTGTCTAGACCATCACCTCCGGGGGAGTGAACTACCAGGAGCAGCCATGGCACTCAGAATGTTTTGTCTGCAGCTCCTGCCGAAAGCCTCTGTCTGGGACCCGCTTCACCTCCCACGAGGAGAAGGCTTTCTGTGTGGACTGCTACAAGACTACTGTAGCCAAGAAATGCAGCGGCTGCCAGAACCCCATAACAGGTCAATACATGCTCGCACACACACACGCTCGCACACCCACAGACGCACACACACAAGCACACACACACTCTCTCTCTCTCTCTCTCTAACGCCACTATTGAACGATTGTACACATTTGTAATTGTTTGTTGTTTTTTCTCGGTCCCATCCAGGTTTCGGCAAAGCCACCAATGTGGTGAACTACGAGGGCAGCTCGTGGCATGAGTACTGCTTCAACTGCAAGAAGTGTTCCCTGAGCCTGGCTAACAAGCGCTTTGTGGCCAATGGAGGGAACATCTTCTGCTCCGACTGTGCCAAGGACTGATGTGAACTTGGAACAGAAACAGTGGGTCTGCTATGCCAGCTTTTCAGGGATGTGAAGCTGAAAGCAATTGTTTTACTTTTCATTTTACAGCGATAGCGAGGGATACAAATATTTGGATGAAATCTGTGGATTCGGTGGGGTAATCGAGTATCTTCCTAAAGATTGGGGTCATGTTCTACAGGAGACATTTCAACCCTGGGGAACTTCAAAGCCGTAGCTGTTAATTCAAAAGTCTTAAAGGGAAAAACAGTGTCCCAGAGAGATTGCTTAGCTAATAGTTATTGTGATGGGTAATTATAAGCACTTTTAATTTGTCACTTACCGTGCACAAAGCCAATGAAAATATCTGAAAATCCAATATAATGAACTGCATGTCTGGTGTCTTGCATATGTGGGTCTGTAATCAGCAATAAACAAAATATATTTCCACAAAGTTGTGTGATTTTCCTTTTTCTGTGTTCCCAAGCATTGGGAGGGACTCTGGTTTCTTTTGTCATGATCGTTGTAATTACATTGAATTGTCATATGTTGGGTTCAGTATATACTAGGTATAACATCCTTACTCAAATAAAAATACAACATCTCAGACCCATGGACAAATGCCTAATATTATCCAGCAACACAGACGGTTTACTGTGCCATCCCAACCAAGAGATTGAAAATGTAACAAACATCCATTGATTATAAGCGTTTGGAGAGCGCAGTAAAGTGGGGAAGAGAAGAGCTCATACCCTGAAGGCTGGGGGGGGGGGGGGGGGGGGGGGGGGTGGAGCGACAGTCAGGTCGGGGTTTTCCATGTGTGTACACCTACAGGTCTCACTGACACTAGAAAACACCTTCGGTCTCATCCATCCATCCAGGGATAGAGACGATGGATGCTTAATAACGCCATACAATAGGCTACTACATATCATATCTGCAGTCAGTTGTATGCCTTCTAATGATTTGGTAAGTCAATTTACCATTTATATTACTGACCTTTTAAAATGTACTTTAAGATGATGGTTTACACAGCGGTAAAGTGTAAAGTGATGTTTTAAACTCTATTCTCTGAGAAAATCCATTTCCAACTCAATTTCATTTGAATCTTAATGTCATCTCCCGTTCATGTCCTACATTGTCATCTTTTATGATTGTCCATAATTCTGTTGGGATTATTATAAATGTTCATTACTGTAAATATTGTCAGTCTCATTTGGAATTAAATTCAACCGTCCCTCGACGGACTAGAAAGGCTTTGACAGTGGAAGCAATATAATAGAAAGAAAATATGCAAACACATGAACAAAGTGCAATTGGGTAGCTACATTTGCTTTGATATTGTATCGTGTCGGATAATAGCAGTCTTGACAACCGCCCTGTAAAGTGTTCACCCAAATGTAAAGCTTATACAGTGATTGATAGATTGATACTACAGAGAACCACATTTTGTCCTGCAAAATACGATCTTCAAAGAAAAGACATTATACCGATAGATAAAACATCAGAGCAAAAGCTTGAGAACGGGTCTTATTCTTATTTGTGTTTATTTCAGAGCCGTGATGAAGTTCAGTGAGACACTCCTCCTTCTCAGCCTGTCTCTACTAAGCTGTGGCTCTCGCCGGGATCCAGGTTAGCAGCTGGCCACAGCACTGCTCAGCACTCTTTACTCACACTCAATAACACACACAACTGATCAATAACACGCACGTAGCCAATCCTCTGAGAGACACTGTATCTGTAAGATGTGTAAGTTAATATTGGAGATGTACACGGAGTGGACAAAATATTAGGAACACCTGCTCTTTCCATGACATAAACTGACCAGTTGAATCCAGGTGAACGCTACTGTATGATCCCTTATTGATGTCACTTGTTAAATCCACTTCAGTCAGTGTAGATGAGGGGGAGCAGACAGGTTAAATAAGGATTTTTAAGCCTGGAGACAATTGTGACATGGAATGTGTATGTGTGCCATTCAGAGCGTGAATGGGCAACACAAAAGATTTAAGTGCCTTTGAACGGGGTATGGTAGTAGGTGCCAGGCACAACGGTTTGAGTGTGTCAAGAAATGCAACGCTGCTGGGTTTTTCACGCTCAACAGTTTCCCGTGTGTGTCAAGAATCGTCCACCACCCAAAGGACATCCAGTCAACTTGACACAACTGCGGGAAGCATTGGAGTCAACATGGGCCAGCAACCCTGTAGGAATGCTTCCGACACCTTGTAGAGTCCATGCCCCGACGAATTGAGACTATTCTGAGGCGAAAAGGGGGGTGCAACTCAATATTAGGAAGGTGTTCCTAATGTTTTGTACACTCAGTGTAGAAGATAACAAAATCCAAATGTGCCTGTTGACAGTGGCCCATTTACCCTGTGTACACCAGAATGTTCCAGCGTGAGCTTGTGGGGGAAGATGGCTGACTTCACAGGGGAGTGCAGTTACTGGCAGCTGAGTCCGGACCTCTCCATCCCTGCCCTGGAGGAGCTCAGCGTGTGTGTTCACCTCCAGCGGCACATCAGCACACCAGCCTGGACAGCCTTCATGTACCGCCACCCTGACGGGCTGCAGGCTGAGCTGGGCCTGGCGGGTCAGGAGGGCCTGGTCCACACCTGGCTGTTTGGGATGAGGTGGTCAGCCCCCCTCCACCTCCCCCTGGGCCACTGGCACTACGTCTGTATAACCTGGTCTGGGGCTTCTCACCAGCCAGCCCTCTACATCAATGGGACCAGTGTGGATGTTACAGCCCATGCTAACGAATCCCCCCTGTCCCCGTCCTGCTGCAGGCTGGCCACGCACGGCACGCTCACCCTGGGTGTCTCCCACTACTTCATCCAAGGGGAGATGCATGTGGAAAACGGTACCAACCTCAATGGGAGTGTTTCTCTGTTCCGCGTGTGGGGGCAGGCACGCACCCCTGAACAGGTGTCGGACCTGAGCTGCACAGAGGGGGATGAGGTGCGCTGGGATGCTGTTGACTGGCTTACCCTGAGCTGCCCTCCAGTCCCAGACTCCCATCTACAGTGTGGTGAGGCAGGAAACCATTAACATTTTATATCAATTTTGATTGTCTATAAATGTATATTGAATGTCATTCTCTATGGAAAAACTGATTGGTGTTCGCTTTAATGAGCAGCCTTTTTTGTCATGTTTCCACGTCTCTGGTGGCCTCATCTCCTGTTCCTGTTACGTGACTGGAAAATATTGATCTTGTGAACCCATTTTAATGGCGCACACACAGGGTGCATAATTAAACTTGTTAAACATCAAAGCTTACTGCAGATGTTTTCATGTCGTTAGAGATGGTCCTTTAACATTGTATTAAGTACACTGAACAAAAATATAAAGGCAACATGTAAAGTGTTATTCCCATGTTTCATGTGTAGAAATAGAATATCCTGGAAATGTTCCATACACACAAAAAGCTTATTTCTCTCAAATGTTGATTTGATTACATCCCTGTTAATGTGCATTTATCCTTTTCCTAGATAATCCATCCACCCGTCAAGTGTGGCATATCAAGAAGCTGATTAAATAGCATGATCATTACACAGATGGGGACAATAAAACCCCACTTTAAAATGTGCAATTTTGTAATACAACACAATGCCATAGATGTCTCAAATTTTAAGGGAGCGTGCAATTGGCATGCTGACAGCAGGAATGCCCACCAGAGTTGTTGCCAGATAATTTAATGTTAATTTCTGTTCCATAAGACGCCTCCAACGTCGTTTCAGAGAATTTGGCAGTATGTCCAACACGGCCTGATGAAATTGTAGGTTCGCACAACCAAAGAATTGCGGCGCAAAACTGTCAGAAACCATCTCAGTGATGCTCACCTGCGTGCTTGTCGTCTTCACCAGGGTCTTGACCTGACTGTAGTTTGCCGTCGTAACCAACTTTAGTGGGCAAATGCTCACCTTCGATGGCCACTGGCACACTGGAGTAGTGCGCTCTTCACGCATGAATCCCGGTTTCAACTGTACCGAGCAGATGGCAGACAGCGTGTATGGCGCCATGTGGGCGATGTGGTTTGCTGATGTCAACGTTGTGAACAGAGTGCCCAATGGTGGCGGTGGGGTTATGGTATGGGTAGGCATAAGCTACGGACAACGAACACAATTCAATTTTATCGATGGCAATTTGAATGCACAGAGTTACCCTGACAAGATCCCGAGGCCCATTGTCGTGCCATTCATCCGCCGCCATCGCCTAATGTTTCAGCATGACATGCACGGCCCCATGTCACAAGGATCTATATACAATTCCTGGAAGCTGAATGTCCTAGTTCTTCCATGGCCTGCATACTCACCAGATGTGTCACCCAATGAGCATGTGTGGGATGCTCTGGATCGACGTGTACGAACACGAGTGGGACAACATTCCGCAGGCCACAGTCAACAGCCTGATTAACAAGCGAAGAAGTGCAGCGCTTCATGAGGCAAATGGTGGTCACACCAGATACTGACAGGTTTTCTGATCCTACATTTTTCTTAAAATATCTGTGACTAACAGATGTATATCTGTATTCTCAGTCATGTGAAATTCATAGATTAGGACCTAATCAATTTCAATTTCAATTGACTGATTTCTTTATATGAACTGTAACTCAGTAAAATCGAAGAAATGGTTGCATGTTGCGTTTATATTTTTGTTCAGTGTAGATATATAGGTAAGTTAAGTAGCGTTAGCTACAAATCAGAAGGTAAATGGGCTAAACACCAAGGTAATGCTTTGTCTGTTATACATTGCTACTGATCAATGCCATAATTTTCCTAATTTGTGTCAGCCTGGTCTTTGTACGAACTTAAAGTCAAGATCGCCATCATCTGCTACGATGGAAACAGTACAGACGTATACAAAGCCAGAGACCTTGCACAGAAATGGGTAAGCTAATGGGGTCACATTTCACTTACTGTTTGTTGCACAGTGTTTTAAATGGTTCCGAGATGACTCAGCACATGCAGTGTTCTCAATTTGAATGTCTACATTACCTTTATGTCCTTGCAGCTCAGACACATATTACCATCCAACAAATATCATTTGTACAGAGTCTCTGTGTCTGTGTCAACCAGGTAAGGAAAGTACAAAATACAAAATGAGTACAGGTGTATCATGGATTTATGCATGTAATATTCTCATCAATAATCTTTTCATCTCAATTGCAATCACCAACACAAGCTATTTCACACTTTTGACAGTGTCGGTGAGACATATGAGGACGAGGCCCATGTAAGTGTTGAACTTGACAGAATGACGATACTACACAGTAACAACAATAACGTGATAGTTACATATACATTTACTCTGATGATAATCCGTGCAACGTTTTTAGAGCACACATGATTGCATGTACTACAATTTCAATTCCCCAGGACAAACCAATATTGCGGGCTGAATTTGATGCAAACCGGTAAGAAAGACATTATTCTGGTGGCGTTCATAAGTTTTGAGTTTCCCTTTTTGTTTTTATGGTCTCTGTGACACTACAATTGGCAGAAATGAACACAAAAATATACACACTGTTTAACATGTCCAGGAGCTGATTGAAGCTATAGGTTTGGGACTAAAAGGACTTGCCCTTGTTGTGGTTTGATAATTGCTGTATTCACCACACAGCTTTGACTGCCTGGTCCACCTCAACGTGATCCCCAGCTCTGATGTCAGTACAGTGCAGAAACAGGTCTCTCAGTTGCTGAACACACCTCACAACGTCGGATATCTCACGCTAATGGCTAACCCCAAGAGCATCCAAGTGAACGCTGTAGGTAAGTCACAAACCATTCCAAAAGGAATCCCACCTCTGGAGAGAAAGTCATAACTAAAGAGTAGCCAACTGGGGAAGAACGGTTACTGAATGATTAGGCCCAGAGTTTTTCCTGGTCACATGGCCAGGAGGACAGATTCCTGGCCCTATATATGATATAGAAGAGTGATGCCAATGCAGGTCCATGGTTCCACTGTGATGATGAGAGTGATTGTTTCTTTCCCCAGAGGACTTCCCCCCTGCCACAGTCAATCCTCCCATTGTCATGGCCACTGGAACCTCTTCTGACACAGCCACAGACCTTATTGTCACGACTGGTGGCGAACTCTCAGGTTAGTGCCCTCTTCTGTTTCAGGAAATGATCCAACCACAACCTGTCACGTTCGTCGTATACATAATGAGCGGACCAAGGCTCAGCGTGCGTAGAGTTCCACATACTATATTACAAAGGGGACAACCTGATCCCCAATTAGAGTCAACGATAATCAGCGGCCTGTAATTGGGAACCATACAAATATACCGACATAGAAATAACAATACTAGAAAAAAAACCTGGCCACACCCTGACAAAAAACACCCCGAGGGCTCTCTATGGTCAGGGTGTGACACAACCAAACTAATTACAGCATGTGATATCATATCTGGCCTGAAATACGTGTATTGGTTTCAAATATCTCACACTCTCAGTGTTAAACTACTTAATGTTGTCTTTCATCACAGACATATATTTTGAAGTTGATGTGAACGTGACCCTTACTGGGTTCTGTATCCATCCGGAACTGACAATCATTACCTGGGTATGTAGCCTGAAAGGACAGCTTTTCTTCATTCAAATCCTTGATTTCCTGATGAACCCAGGTTTCCTCTCACACTGCCTGTTCTCTGACAATTTCAGCTGCATGTCACTCTACCTGGTGAGATGTCTGTTCTGACCTTCCAGCTTTTGGGAAAGGCATACAGGTATGTATCAGAAAAACACTCACTAATACAGGAAAAACTGCATTTTGAATGCACTGGGCCTATGAGGTTCGAATTAAGAGCAAGATAAAATCTCCCATAATTCCATTTGTGGGATTTAGTGAGCTCTTAATTTGAACCTCTTAAAGGCCCAGTGCAGTAAAACATATAAAATGTCCTGTGTTTTGTATCATATTCTAAAAGAGCTGATGAAACTAACACTGTAAAAGTTATTTTTTCCTTTGACAATTTTAATGGGAACCTATTACAGAATGGTAGGTAATTGTTACTCAGAAATGATCTGATACTGAGATAAAAATGGCTGAATTGGGCCTTTTAAGAAAAAACTGATAACGCAGAGAGTATCAATTTAATCAGTAGGTGTTCTATCTTTCAGTGTGCAGCATCCATCTCCACGATCAAACACTGTTGAGTGGGTTAGGTATCGGCAGGACATTCAAATTATTAGTTGAGGCAGCAATACATGTAATTGCGAGAGGTTAACATATTCCTTTTGAAAATAAAAACTGCTTTGACCTTCCGCTACTGTTTCTGCTCAAATATTCAAGGTCTGTAACCACTAAACAGTGTAATTCTTTCTTACAGCCTTCCTTGCTCAAAACGTCAAGGTATGATCATACAAAAGAATACCCCAAAAGTCAGACATACACTGAAGACAACAAGACACCGCATGTCGTTTATGATGAAATGGGAGTGAGCCATATGTATGATTTAACTTAAAGAGCAAGTAGTTTGGCGCACAGATGTATGTAATGTTTCCCCATCCATCCACAGACACGGCTGTCGATTCCAGATGTATGTAATGTTTCCCCATCCATCCACAGACACGGCTGTCGATTCCAGATGTATGTAATGTTTCCCCATTCATCCACAGACACGGCTGTCGATTCCAGATGTATGTAATGTTTCCCCATCCATCCACAGACACGGCTGTCGATTCCAGATGTATGTAATGTTTCCCCATCCATCCACAGACACGGCTGTCGATTCCAGATGTATGTCATGTTTCCCCATCCATCCACAGACACGGCTGTCGATTCCAGATGTATGTAATGTTTCCCCATCCATCCACAGACACGGCTGTCGATTCCAGATGTATGTAATGTTTCCCCATCCATCCACAGACACGGCTGTCGATTCCAGATGTATGTAATGTTTCCCCATCCATCCACAGACACGGCTGTCGATTCCAGATGTATGTAATGTTTCCCCATCCATCCACAGACACGGCTGTCGATTCCAGATGTATGTAATGTTTCCCCATCCATCCACAGACACGGCTGTCGATTCCAGATGTATGTCAGGTTTCCCCATCCATCCACAGACACGGCTGCCGATTCCAGATGTATGTAATGTTTCCCCATCCATCCACAGACACGGCTGTCAATTCCAGATGTATGTAATGTTTCCCCATCCATCCACAGACACGGCTGTCGATTCCAGATGTATGTAATGTTTCCCCATCCATCCACAGACACGGCTGCCGATTCCAGATGCGGGTGACAACGTCATCAAGTCAAGAGGAGACAAGGACACGGATCCGTACCCTCCTGGAGAGGACATACACCAATGGCACTATAACCATGGAAAACAAGTCCAACGACATTAACATCCGTCATATACGTCAGTTTCACTTTGTTGATATGAAACAAGACCCATGAAAAACGGAAATTGAATGGACTCTGGTACTGTCTAGACAAGAGCAAAAGAGGTTTAGGGATCTAAGAACCAGGACAACAATTGCATTCCCTTTGATGTGAATGATTTGAAAATACACCCTTTGTCCCTGTGAATTGTGCAGGAGTTGATGCCTTGTCTTCCTTGTTCCCCAAAGCGCCAGGGAGTTGTCCTGAGCACCGACACCAGACCAGACAGGGCCTGTTTGTGTGGCCAGGCACCTGGGCCCCCCGGACTGCCACGCTGCCATGTCAGGGAGACACCAGCAAGACAGCTAGCAGGCTCTGGTGAGACAAGCTGTCAAGCTAGAATATTGTAGTACATGATGTAGTTAGTATGTTATGCAAGGTCATGAAAATTACCAACGTATAAAGGGCTCTTGTGGTCTCAAATGGTGTCTCTCAGTGAACAACTTGAGTTGTAGAGGTTTATCGTTTCTGGCTCATTGATTTTATAGCCAATTTCATCTTGTTGTCAGAGACAATGCGCTGTCTGCAACATAATGACCAAGCTGTCTCTCTTTAACATTAGAATAGGGCTATTTGCATTGAACAATTATGACTAAATCAATTGATGACTGTACATCTGGAATAAGTCCTGCAATAAAAGCATGAATTTGTTATAGATAATAAGCAGAGTTAATATTTAAATTATAACCATGATCAATTTTATTATGGGTGTTAAATACTGTTTGCGAGGGACGTGATAGTGTTTGTCTCTGAGACCTGTTTGCCTCCATAACAATAAATACAGTGCCTTGCGAAAGTATTCGGCCCCCTTGAACTTTGCGACCTTTTGCCACATTTCAGGCTTCAAACATAAAGATATAAAACTGTATTTCTTTGTGAAGAATCAACAACAAGTGGGACACAATCATGAAGTGGAACGACATTTATTGGATATTTCAAACTTTTTTAACAAATCAAAAACTGAAAAATTGGGCGTGCAAAATTGTCACTGAGAATTTTCCTGCGTGTCACGTTCTGACCTTAGTTATTTTATTATGACTTTGTTTAAGTTGGTCAGGGCGTGAGTTGGGTGGGTTGTCTATGTTCCTTTTTCTATGTTTTGGGATTTCTGTGTTTGGCCTGGTATGGTTCTCAATCAGAGGCAGCTGTTTATCGTTGTCCCTGATTGAGAACCATATTTAGGTAGCCTGGTTTCACTTTTGAGTTGTGGGTGATTATTTTCCGTGTTAGTGTTTGTTACCACATGGGACCGTTTCGTTTGTGTCACTTTGTTATTTTGTATGTTTGTAGTGTTCAGTTTGTCTTATTAAAATGAACACGTACTCCTCATCAGAGGAAGACGACGAACGTTACACTGCGGTTGTGAAGCCAAATTCTCTAAAATGCCATTGGAGGCAGCTTATGGTAGAGAAATTAACATTCAGTTCTCTGGCAACAGCTCTGGTGGACACTCCTCCAGTCAGCATGCCAATTGCACGCTCCCTCAAAACTTGATACATCTATGGCATTGTATTGTGTGACAAAAC
This sequence comes from Oncorhynchus clarkii lewisi, assembly GCF_045791955.1. Lineage (NCBI taxonomy): Eukaryota > Metazoa > Chordata > Actinopteri > Salmoniformes > Salmonidae > Oncorhynchus > Oncorhynchus clarkii. The sequence goes on along the minus strand of NC_092156.1, from coordinate 47,593,431 downwards.
TGCACATTTTAAAGTGGCCTTTTATGGTCCCCAGCACAAGGTGCACCTGTGTAATGATCATGCTGTTTAATCAGCTTCTTAATATGCCACACCTGTCAGGTGGGTGGATTATCTTGGCAAAGGAGAAATACTCACTAACAGGGATATAACATTTGTGCACAACATTTGAGAGAAATAAGCTTTTTGTGCGTATGAAAAATGTCTGGGATTTTTTTTATTTCTGCTCATGAAACATGGGACCAACCCTTTACATGTTGTTTAGATTTTTGTTCAGTGTATATTATACTCATTGACTTTGATATTTCTGTCTGTCATCTGTTTGACCATGGGTGGATGACGCCTGACACACCTGTCCTGCTGACAGTCTGTTGGGTTTTCCAATCCATTGGGGCGTCCCAGATCTGCACCAGTGCCCGTTTGTGGTTGAGACCATTCCAGACCTAGACAACATTGATGTCACTCCTGGTGAGTTGACTTTACCTGGGTAGTTCTACTGCGTCCATTTGGGGGGACGCACACTGTCTGTGACCATAATAACCAATGCATTGTACTTTTTGTGTTTTCAGAGAATGCTATGGATGTGGTGGAGATGATAGAGGGCCTGTTGAAAGACCATCCAGACCTCAACTGCACTGAACTGAGCACCATTCTGAAGAAACTCAAAAACGTTGTTTTCATCAGCTGTATGACCCCACCTCTGGGCGAAGCTATCATCAACATCATCTCAGACATCTTGGAGTCTAAGAGCTACCTGCAGCATGTCACCAACCAGTGGGTGTTTTCTCTCTGTTCCACTCATCCCACCCACACAGATCAGGTGGTTAAAGAAATGGAGGGGTGATCAGGAGGAGGCTTCCTCAAAACCACACGGTCGTACGAGATACGCCTGGGATCCGATCTAGGATCCATACTAGCCTACCAATTAGAATGAAGGAATGTTTGGGCTAATGTTAGTATGGATATTGGAACGTAGCCCTGGACTATTGAAGCTGTACAAATGGATAACGTGTTCTCTCTCATTTTCCTGTACGTCCTGCTATCAATATTTACTGTGTCCTCAACTTTTCCCCCTGCTCTTTGCTCTGCAGAATACTGGACATTACGGAGATGGTTGGCGACAAGATGTCTTATTTTGACCAAACAAATTACACTTTGGTTACTTCTGCTATGGCAATCTCCGTGGTGGACGTAGACCGGGGCCAGTTTCAGGTCCTCACTTTTGGCGTCTCGTCTGCTGCAGAGGGCCTAAGCCCCGAGGTTAGTGCTAATTCATTGCCAAACATTAAAATGATTCCCCAGAGATATACTTCTAAACACTAGGTGATATAACCCCTCCATTTTACCCATCTGTACAGTCATTGATATTAAGATGGCATTGTTCTGATCCTGGCCTTAATCTTGGTGTTGTAGATTTATATCAACAAGGATCCGTTCAAAGGGACTGTTGCATTCATCTCCCTACCCTCAGCCTTGAAGTACAGATTTCCTCAACACAGTGGAGCCCAGCCGCGGGTTCAGTTTCAGTTTTATGGAGTCCCAACTCTCTTCATGGTAACCGAGTTGTACCCCTGCAGGGCTGCCTTTATTATGTCAGAGCGGCACTGTATTATTGGATAGAATTAAATCGCCGGTCTTGTGTGCTTTAAAATTTCAGAACAACCCGGATGGGAAGATCCTGAACACTTATGTGGTCTCAGCCAGTGTCACCAATGCCAGTGGCCCCATCAAGGACCTAGAGGAGGATGTAGAGGTGACACTACATCACTTGACGTCCAATCCAGTATGTGGAACACTTCCTGACAAGAAATCAACTGAACAATCACTTGTAAAATTATCAATCAAACCCATAATTTCTGCTGCCTGATCTAATTGGATTTTCTCTTGAAGCTTGGCAAGGAGGTGCAGTGTGTCTACTGGGACTTCAATCAAAATGGTGGGTCCTATTATAAACCGCAGAGGAATAATCCAGCAAATGAAATCCTAATATTTTGGAAAGTGTGTACTCCGAGTTGATCTGTGTAGTGTGTGTGTGTGGGGTACAGAGGAGGCATGGGGTAGATAAATATTGTATTTTACTACAGAAGGAAGGGGAGGATGGGAACAGCATGGATGCAGGAAGCACAACACCAGTGCTGACTATACCACATGCCTGTGTGACCACCTCACTCATTTTGGAGTACTTCTGGTAATGAGCCTCTTTGAAATGCACCAAGGGTGGTTACCTTGCAAAAAAACGGTACACAAGCTTTGTCCTCACCACGATGTTCTCCTCTATGCCACGATCCTCCCTCGTACTGTAGGATGTATCCAGGACTCAAATCGACATACCAAATGAGGAAATCCTGACCATCATCACTCATCTGGGCTGCGGTGTGTCCTCCGTCTTCCTGGGAATCACTGTGTTGACATACACAGCATTTGAGTAAGAATCAATTCAGTTACATCTACACTCTGCACCTTCAGTTTTTGGAGTGGCACCGTCTTCCTGTTTTCACACTGTATCGTCTTTGTGCGTTTTGTAAAGTGGCTTAGAGTGTTCTTTCCACAGCCTCCTTTTTTTTCATGTACTTTAAACCATCTGCTCAAATTTTGCCTTCTCAGCTTTCTCTCAATCTCACATACCCCCATTTTCCCTCACAGGAAGCTCCGCAGAGACTACCCATCCAAGATCCTCATTAACTTGTCTCTGGCGCTGCTGGGGCTCAACATGGTTTTCCTGGTCAACTCCTGGCTCTCCTCCTTTGGCAGCTATGGGCTTTGTGTGGCGGTGGCTTCCGCACTGCACTATTTCCTACTGGCCTCTTTCACCTGGATGGGCCTGGAGGCTGTGCACATGTACTTTGCCTTGGTCAAAGTCTTCAATGTTTATGTGCCCTCATACATCCTAAAGTTCTGCTCCCTAGGATGGGGTGAGATCAACTTCATTCAATTAGAACAATAGTGAAATGCTATATTTTTTTAAACTACAGTTATCTGTATTTCCCCCTTAGTCTTATCAGTTGAACCATATCACGTGTTCTACTTCTCCATCTTCCTCCCCTCTCGCAGGAATCCCTCTGGCTATATGCTGCGTAGTTCTGGTTGTGAAGAGAGAGTCTTACGGCAGCTCCCTCGGCAGTGAGTCCATGGAACCACTAGATAACTCCGAGGCGTTGTAAGTATTAGATTCATCCTGTTGTACTTTGATTGTTCCATGTCACTATCATTAGATGAACAGCACCTTTTTCTGACCCTGAATGACATGTATCTGACACTCAATGTCAATTCAAAACTTTCGACAGTTACATTGGGCTACGTGTAGATCATGAATGATCATTGTGTGGTACTAAAGTCTGGGTATTGTAGATTCTGGCAGGGGGGCAACTTTGGTTTTAGAAGTGGGGGGGACATATATATTTATATATATTTTTTTCTTCCAGTCAGATAAACACTCCAAACAGCTCAGAGGCCTGGTACCTGGTCCTCAAGTACACCGCGCCTCGTTTTGTATCACATTCCTATGATAAAACTGGGGGGGGGGGGGGGGGGGGGACAAAAATGCAATTTCAGAATGGGGGGGGGGGGGATACGAGACATGTCCCCCCCAGTCCCCAGTGAAAGTTACACCCCTGGATTCTGGACTGAGGTTGTTATTCAGATGTGTAGATAAAGTCCCTCTATCCTATTATCAGCTGCTGGATCCAGGATGAAGTGGCTTTCTATGTGTCTGTGGTGGGCTACATTCTGCTAGTGATGCTGTGCAACATGGCTATCTTCGTGGTGGTCCTGGTCCAGATCCGCCACATGCGGGTCAATCAGCCGGCTGGCATCCACAGCGGCCTCCTTCTGCAGGACCTGAAGGGGGTTTCCAGTCTCACCTTCCTGCTGGGTCTCACCTGGACTGTGGCTTTCTTCGCCTGGGGGCCAGCCAAGGTTCCCTTCCTCTACCTCTTCTGTGTCCTCAACAGTCTGCAAGGTGAGTGACTGCTGCCAGGCGTTTATTTGTTTAAAGCATGCTAGCTGTTCCTGTAGACTTCCAGTCATGGCGCTAACGCTAGTTAGCAATGGCTCCAGAAATGACCTTAAACTTCCTTCAAACTGCACGCAGAGACGTGAAACTGGTATCCATGAGTTCATCTGACTCTGGGTAAGTAGAACAAAAATGGAATTGCCAAGATGTTGCACTATCCTATCATAGGGTGTAATGTATAGAGGGTATAAACCTGATGCCAGTGTCACTGGTGTGTTTTAGGGTTCTTTATATTTCTGTTCCATTGTCTGATGAAGGAGAATGTGAGAAAACAATGGAGAATCCATTTGTGCTTTGGCCGCTTCAGACTCCAAGACTACTCTGGTAATGCAACCACATATCAATATACTGTAATATAACCACCCAAATCAGAAATGTAATTAATGTTTGAATAAATAAAACAAATGTTCATTTTTATATATATATATATATATATATATATATATATATATATACAGTACCAGTCAAAGTTAGGACAAACCTACTCATTCAAGGGTTTTTCTCCATTTTTACTATTTTCTACACTGTAGAATAATAGTGAAGACATCAAAACTATGAAAGAACACATATGGAATCATGTAGAACCAAAAAAAGTGTTAAACAAATCAAAACATATTTTATTTTTGAGATTCTTAAAAGTAGCCACCCTTTGCCTTGATGACAGCTTTGCACACTCTTGGCATGCTCTGTAACGGTTTTCATCCTCCTCTAAGGAGGAGTAGGAAGGATCGGACCAATGCGCAGCGTGGTAAGTGTTCATAATGTAATTTTAATGAAATATAACTGAACACAGAAAACAAAAGAATAACAGAATAAATGGAAACCGACACAGTCCCAGTATGGAGCAAACACAGACAGGGAAAATAATCACCCACAACCAAAATGGGGAAAACAGGCTACCTAAGTATGATTCTCAATCAGGGACAACGATCGACAGCTGCCTCTGATTGAGAACCATACCAGGCCAAACACAGAAATACAACATAGAAAAAAGAACATAGACTACCCACCCCAACTCACGCCCTGACCAAACTAACACAAAGACATAATAAAGGAACTAAGGTCAGAACGTGACATGCTCTCAACCAGCGTCACCTGTAATGCTTTTCCAACAGTCTTGAAGGATTCCCACATATGCTGAGTACTTATTGGTTGCTTTTCCTTAACTCTGTGATCCAACTCATCCCAAACCATCACAATTGGGTTGATGTTGGGTGATTATGGAGGCCAGGCCATCTGATGCAGCACTCCATCCCTCTCCTTCTTGGTCAAATAGCCCTTACACAGCCTGGAGATGTGTTGGGTCATTCTCCTGTTGAAAAACAAATGACAGTCCCACTAAGCCCAAAACAGATGGGATGGCGTATCACTGCAAAATGCTGTGGTTGCCATGCTGGTTAAGTGTCCCTTCAATTCTAAATAAATCACAGACTGTCACCAGCAAAGCATCCCCACACCATCACACCTCCTCCTCCATGCTTTATGGTGGGAGCCACACATGCGGAGATCATCCGTTCATCTACTCTGCGTCTCACGGCGGTTGCAACCAACAATCTCAAATTTGGATTCATCAGACCAAAGGACATATTTCCACCGGTCTAATGTTTCTTGGCCCAAGCAAGTCTTCTGTATACCCCCGCTACCTTGTCACAACACAACTGATTGGCTCAAACGCATTAAGAAGGAAATAAATTCCACAAGTTAACTTTTAACAAGACACACCTGTTAATTGAAATGCATTCCAGGTGACTACATCATGAAGCTGGTTGAGATAATGCAAAGCTGTGTGCAAAGCTGTCAAAGGCTAAGGGGGGCTACTTTGAAGAATCTAAAATCTAAAATATGTATATGTTTACTACATGATTGCACGTGTTATTACATAGTTTTGATGTCTTCACTATTATTCTACAATGTAGAAAATACAAAAAATAAAGAAAAACCCTGAAATGAGGTGTGTCCAAACTTTGGATTGGTACTGTATGGATTATGTTGATCCTGAAAATCTAAAGTTATGGATGTGTAATTTGTCTTGTTATTCAGAGTGGAGCCAGACTTTTACAGTTGGTGCCAAATCCAGACCTAACCCTCTGGTGCGCATGCCCTCGGTGAGGTCCATCAAGTCCAGTGCCACAGAAAGCACCTCGGCCTCCTCCGACTCCAGTCAACGACAGGTCTCCATCAGAAGACCTAACTTGGGTGAGATCCCATTTTTTTGAAGGAAGAACTATTCTGATTTTGAATTATTCTATGACTCCTGTGATGACGTTATAATGAGTGATTTGAGCTCGAGCGCATGGTGTAGAAATATATTTTCTGCTTGTTTTCGGCAGACCTTGTGTATGAGAATAACTTGGCACTACCACTTGTCCAACGCAACTCCACTCCTCTACCTCACAAGAGTGCCTCTTTCCCAGAGGAGGGGCACTGCGAGGGGCCCTCTTGGCAAGACGGATCTTACCCAAGACATCGGCTACCCATTCCTTAAGACCTTTGAAATATGGCAAGGAGGAACACCTTAATTTGTGCTAAATGAATTAATAGAGAAACAAAGATTGTAACTTGTGCAATCTGAGATATCAGACCAGGCATGGTTCTGTGTAACAAGGCAGCTTTCGCTTTGACCTCAATCTGGGACATGAATGCACATGTCTGATAAAGCAGCATTTAGGACACAATATGAATGGTGTTTTTAATTTCTACTTACTTTGGAGCAAATTAAAAATGAAGTTCTTTGTGATGATCTATCTGATGAATGATGTCCTGTCCATCTTCACTGATCTATTTATTGTACTGAAGGTGTGACAAATTAGACTAGTATGCATGTGTGCAAAACGGACAATAAATGACATTGGCTGCAATCTTTTTTTAATATTAATATTTGTGTATCAAAGTTTTATGCGAGATGAAAAATACCAGTATGTGCCTGAAAAGTTGGGATGGGAGATGTTATTGATCTGTGGTTAACGGGTGGTGCTCTCTACTGCCCCCTGTTGCCATGCATTATATGCACGGGCAGAGAGCAAGTTTCGAAGTGAGAGGCTCCACACCTGTCAGAATCTGTCCATGTGAGAATACAGCGGTAAGCAGACCGACTAAGGATTCTTTGTATGAGAGTGTTGGATCTGATTTGATCAAATAGTTTTGTAATGTTACGGTAGTTACGAATGTACTGATATAAGTGGACGCACGTGGCATCAACAAAAAGTTGTCTGCTGTGCACACGTATCTGCCCTCTCATTTGCTAGAATGTTCCCACCTGATCTCGCCTCCTGTCGCCTGCCTTTCCGCCTTCTATTTATGGTGCATTACCGCCAATCCACATAATCCTCAATTTGTCTACAGTCGGTTTCTGACGCCCGACCACTCAATCGAGCCCAGACAATTGTTATCCCCATAATGCAACACACATTGAAAGGCGGTGACCAATGACTTGATAAAAGTGATCCGCTCGAACACGCCCAACGACTCCTATTTTTGAGGGACGAGACAAGACGATCTGTGTCATGGGCGTGTTCGAGGGGATCACTTTCACACACATACCAGCAACAGTACATCCACCATCATCAGTACTTTTAATCAAATATAAACAATTGTGAGTTTTATTAACTGAAAAATATACAAGAGAGTAAAAGTAAAATTCAACTCAGACAAAACAGAAGTCCAAACTCTCGTGGTATGGTAGTTGCATGGTAAGAAAAAAAAAACTTTGCTCACTCAAAACCGTCTAACAAATAACAGAGCGCAGATGTTACACCCATTGCTGTTGATCCATCCATTTCTATCACAACACCCACTTTCAGACACACTCTAATGCTGCGTTCTTAACAAAGTGGGAAAGTAGTATTTTAATGGAAAAATAAACTTGAACGACCCTTCAACTGGTAATTACTAGTCTATCATCCCTGAGCTCCGACTTCTCCCACCTCTGATGTCAACTACTAAAGAAATTACCTTGATATCAGTATTTTCGGCAGATTTTTTTGTAATTGTATTTATTTATATTTTTACCCCTTTTTCTCCCCAATTTCGTGGTATCCAATTGCAGGTATCCAGTTACAGTCTTGTCTCATCGCTGCAACTCCTGGACGCACTCGGGAGGGGGAGGTCGAGAGCCATGCGTCCTCCGAAACACAACCCAACGTAGCCGCACTGCTTCTTGACACAATGCACATCCAACATGGAAGCCAGCCGCACCAATGTGTAGGAGGAAACACTGTACACCTGGTGACCTGGTCAGCGTGCACTGCGCACCGTCCGACACAGTCGGTAGTGTCGCTAGTGCGCGATGAGTCGCTAGTGCGCGATGAGACAAGGATATCCCTGCCGGCCAAACCCTCCCTAACCCGGACGACACTGGGCCAATTGTGCGCAGCCCCATGGGCCTCCCGGTCGCGGCCAGCTGCGGCCAGCTGCGACAGAGCCTGGGTTCGAACCCAGAATCTCTGGTGGCACAGCTAGCACTGCAATGCTGTGCCTTAGACCACCCGGGAGGCCATATTTTCGACAGTTAACTGCAACAACAATACATTATTTATAAAAAGCTATCTATTAATATAGTTTTTGAACACTATGATTTGTTTACAAACATGATAGCTGTACTTTGAGTTTATGGTTGACAAAGCATGTTGGCCATTAGCCAATCAGAGTTTCTCAAGGAGTTCCAAGAACGTGGGCGCGTTTGAGTGATCACTTTTGTCAAGTCGGTGACTCTCAATGGTCACCACCTTTCAAAGGTGTGTTGCATTATGGGCATACAAATTGTCCGACTTGCAACTACGTGATGAGTGTATAAACTTTACAAAAATCATGTGATCAAAGGACATGCAGTTTTTGATGAAGTCGCCTTCAAGTAGCTGCGATTGCTTATCACTATACAATGCAGGTTGGAGACACTATTTGTCAACCAATCATTAGGGTATTTTTGTTAACCCACGTGAATGTGGCCAAAGACATGACTGAAACAGGAGCCAACTTTGCCACGGTTCTAAAGCTACGGGAGATATACATGAAAGTGATATTTGCGACCTCGCTCTAACCAATTCATCTTCCACGCATTATGTTTGCAGTTTGTGAGTGTGTAATATGGGGGTATAGAAAAGTTTATTTGGACATACGGAAACTTTGAGAAACAATAGCAGCTATGTTGACATTGCCGTGTTGATCTGAGCCTTGCTGTTGGAAAACCACCAGTGTCAGACTTTACTCAACTTTCGTCTGCAGTCGGCTTTGTTAGGCGTACTACTAGAACTCACCCCGTGAATGCATTCAACTGGTATTTACGACTTTCCAACTGGGAATTACCACCTTCCTACTTGGTTATGAATGCAGAATTCGTAAGCAGTTACCCATACTTGGATCATCTCGTCATTAGAGTATCACTGGCAAGATGTCCCAAGGATTCTGTTTAGACTCATTCCACTCTGGTATGCTACATGGTTAGTGTCATGGGTACCTGCATATGTGGAGTGTGTCTGAACGTGGGAGTTGAGAAAGAAGTGGGGGGATCAACATAAGTGGGTGTATGTATGGAAACCTAACAGCTAAATGTGAAGATTGGTTGCCTCTCAAGACCATTCAGTGGCTGCTTGCTGCTTCCTTGTAGCATTTTTAGCAAATCCTAACGCTTTTCCTAACCTTAACCTTATTCTCCTAACCTGTCACATTAATTATCTTAACTGGCTACATTCATTCTCCTAACCGGCTACATTAATCCTCCTAACCTGACAATTTAATTATGAACAGATAAAAAAAATTGCGCACACAGAAGTCATGAGGATAATTTAGTTGCAAATGGCAGCCTGCAGTACCCGAGTCGGCCTTCAACTAGAGTTAACGCTTAGACGTTGCATGCATCAACCAATAGTTGCGTGCCACGTCATCGACTGTGTCAGCGACTGACAGATTGCTATAACATATAATGTGGTTCGCCATTTGTATTCATTTTGGTTGTGGAACTTCTACCTCTGAATTATGCAAATTTGTATGGCTTAACCATTTTTAACAAAGAAATCAAAATTTCCCAACTGGCTGATGATTCTACTCTTTTCTTAAGAGACAAAGACCAGGTCGCACATGCCCTTAATGCTCTAACTGCATTTTCTATTGCATCAGGATTAATGCTGAATATTTCTAAATGTGAAATCTTATGTTTATTTGACTCTGATGATAAAGAAATTGAAAATATTCCTGTAAAGGACTGTGTTAAATATTTAGGAATACATCTGTCAAAAAACCACTTAGTCAGACAACATTTGAATTTCTCTCCTAAAATGAAGAGAACTAAAAATATATTTAATAATTGGCTACAAAGAGATCTTTCTATACTTGGGAGAGTACTTCTGTCCAAGGCAGAGGGACTGTCTCGTTTGTGTACCCCTCATTATCGTTATGTGTAAATCCAGCTACTTGTAAAGAGATCAATAAGACCTTCCTTGACTTCATCTGGAAAAATAAGTCTCACAAACTAAAAAAAAATATGTCCTTTCTAACAAAAGAGCTGAAGGCGGTCTAGAAGTGTTGGATTTTGTTGACATAAATAACACTTTCAAGATAAACTGGTTGAAAAAATGTTTGCTCGATACTGATTCAATATTGTTGTTTTTTTGGCTCAATTTCAAGATTTCCAACAAGGACTTTGCCTCTCAGATCAAGGCTCATTCGGATGTGACGATGTAAAACGTCATTCAAGGTGCTGTCTTTTTAAATGTATTTAACCTTTATTTAACTAGGCAAGTCAGTTAACAAGCCTAACCAGGACGACGCTGAGCCAATTGTACGACGCCCTTTGGGACTCCCAATCACAGCCGGTTGTGATACAGCCTGGAATCAAACCAGGTTCTGAAGTGACGACTCTAGCACTGAGATGCAGTGCCTTAGACGTTGTGCCACTCAGAAGCCTGTCTACTTCGCGTTGGGACCATAATCAGTAATTGCTTTGTCCATTGTTTTACAGACTATTGCAATTACACATACCATCATCTTTGCCCATAAAAAGTCATGAAAATCGCCATACTTCCATGGACTATATTGGGGGATCCTGTTTTCTGCAAACAATGCCTGCCTGTAGTACCAGGGTCGGCCTTGAATTGCGTGGCTTCATCAAATATGTTCTGGCTTCATTTTTTTATTTTTATTATTCATAATACGAAAAATCAACTTACATTGCTACATCAAACATGTCTAGCAAACCAATCGAATTTTGGATTTTTTGTTTGTTCTGGCTTCATTGAGAGGCAGTTGTTCTCCCTTGGTGACGACACAGGTTTTGGTTATGGCTAGAAAGCCTCCAGCTTTTGTCAGATTTCACTTTTCATAGCAGGTTAGGGTTAGCTAAAATGCTTCATATTTTGTACTTAAAAAAAACATTTGACGTTTTGAGTTGACAAAAGCTGGAATCGTTCTAACCTTGACTCCATGGGTTTATTACTACCAGAAGTTCTTCTTTGACACCGGAAGTGTATCTTCAGTCATCGTTGGCGGCGGACCGTCAAAGCCAAAGGTAGCTGAGCTGGCTAATGTTTTAACGTTTAATTAGCGAACTAATCAATAATCCACATACAAATAATTTATCTTCAAAGACAAACATTGCTTCCATTTGGCTCGTTATGTAACGTTACTTTCTAGTTAAATTCCTGGCTAAACACACAAAGCAGAGTTTGCTAACGTTAGCTTGTTAGCTAACTAGGCACACTTGCTTGATTGTCAGCTAACGTTAACTTAGTAGCTACAATTTTTATAAATAAACAAAGCTAACTAGCTAGGTCCAGTCAATTGGCTAGATATTAGTAACGTTAGTAGTTAAAAAGATGTGTATAATATAATTTTCATTGTCTGATTTCAGATTGTCACGCAGCACCCATGGGCTACTAGCTAACGTAGCTCACTCGTTAGCTAGCTAACGTTACTGTAGCTATACTGAACAAAAATATAAACGCAACATGTAAAGTCTTGATTTCATGAACTGAAATAAAATATCCCAGAAATGTTCCATACGCACAAAAATACGTATTTCTCTCAAATTCTGTGCACAAATTTGTTTATATCCCTTTAGTGAGAATTTCTCCTTTGCAAAGCTAATCCATCCACCTGATATGCGTAGCGCATCAAGAAGCCGATTAAGCAGCATGCGCATTACACAGGTGCACCTTGTGCTGGGGGACAATAAAAGGCCACTCTAAAATGTGAAGTTTCGTCACACAGCACAATGCCACGGATGTTTTGAGGGAGCGTGCAATTGGCATGCTGACTGCAGGGATGTCCACCAGAGTTAATTTCTCTACCATAAGCCGCCTCCAACGTCATTTTAGAGAATTTGGCAGTACATCCAACCGGCCTCACAACCGCAGACCACGTGTAACCACGCCAGCCCTGGTCCTCCACTTCCAGATTCTTCACCTGCGGGATCGTCTAAGACCAGCCACCCGGACAGCTGATGAAACTGAGGAGTATTTCTGTCTGTAAAAAAGCCCTTTTGTGGGGGAAAACTCATTCTGGTTGGGTTGTCCTGGTTCCAAGTGGGTGGGCGTATGTCCTCCCAGGCCCACCCCTCTCTGGTCAGGTGAAATCGATAGATTAGGGACTTATTTATTTAAATTGACTGATGTCCTTGTATGAAGTGTAACTCAGTAAAATTGTTGCATGTTGCGTTTATATTTTTGTTCAGTATAGATTTAAAGCTAGTTCACTAACATTAGCTAACCAGCTAGCTGTCCACATAGCTATCGACAGCTTGCTAGCTGCAACTCTTGACAGTTCACAAGTCTTACGTTTGTTTTAAATTGTTAGCTGGCCAGTTGGCTGGCACACTATTCTAGCTGGCTGGCCCACTATTCTAGCTGGCTCGCCGCCTGGCCCACTATTCTAGCTGGCTGGCTGGCTGGCTGGCTGGCCCACTATTCTAGCTAGTAGGGGCCCATTCAACAACAACACATGTCCTCTAAACAAGCAAGATCTTCAATGTATGTTCTTGTATCCACCTGTGTTTTCCTGTGTTGTTTAGATGAGTGGTGATACTGATGGAAATAAGGAGTTCCATGAGCAGCTCCGGTTGCAGCAGCTGTATGGCCAGAGACAGGGGGACGGAGCTGACCCTAACACCTTCGTGGACCCAGAGGATGGGACAGTGTATGACTGGGACCATGACAAGAAAGCATGGTTTCCTAAAGTGTGTTACCTTCACGTCTTCTGCTTAACTACAACCTTTAATTTCTGTCTGCAACAACTTGATGTTGTAATACAAGGATGGGCAACTGGCGGACGGATGCGGCCCACCTTTTTGTAGGCTTGCGGACCAATTTCCACCCTTGTGCTTGTGCATCAGCAGTCATTCAATTAGCCCATGTCAGCAAACATTTTTAGATTGGTTAATTAGTCTAGCGGCCAGCTATCATAACGTGTTGTAAGCATGGTCGAAAAACCGACTTTGGTCATCAGTTATCATATAAAAAAAACTGCAAACATTTTTCTCCATTCTATGACAAAATGTGTATAATTGTAGGAAATTAGCTGTATAACAGCACATTTTTCTCTCCTCCCCATAGCAAAATGTTTAGAATTGCAGCAAACTTGCTTTAAAACGGCAACATTTTCTCTACGCCCCATGGCAAAATGTGCAGAATTGTGAGAAATGGTGGGGGATGACCCACGTGCCACTGCGGCCCCTCATGACGAGTTCTGATTTTTTGATGGCTCCCACCCCCAACAAAGTTGCCCATCCCTGTTTTAATGTTATGTTTCTAGAACCTTTTAGAATTGCCATGACCCTCTGTCAGTTTCCATTGATCACCTTTTGGTTGTGAGAATATGTTGTGCGAAATAGTGGTTGGGCTAATTCTTGTCTTGTCCAGATAACAGAGGACTTCCTTGCTGCGTATCAAGCTAACTACGGCTTCACAAAGGATGGGCAGCATGATCCAAATGCTGCGTGTGCACCTGACACGGACACAACAGCCAAGCCAGAGGAGGGGAAGAAAGCCGAGAAGCGCACTGACACGGAACAGCCGAAAGATGGCAAAAAGGAGAAAGGAGAGAAAAGGAAGGCTGATACTGCAGGTACATGTGTTTAGCGTGAAATCGACATGTGACTTGGTGCGTCCTCAAAGGGAATACTCAAACAAATGTCATTGTCTTTGCAGCCTGGTTTGATGTGGAAACCGACAAGAATACCAATGTGTACGTGTCAGGTAAGTCTCCCTTCTCTGAATATGGCTACCAGACCTAAGTTCAAATACTATTTACTGTATTTTGAATACAGTACTTTCAAATACATTTCAAAACAATTATTTAGACAAAGTTTCTTTGAAAATACAAGTAGTTGAATATTGGAATGTATTTGCAGGGCTCCAGACGAACATTTTCTCCTGGTACCACTAAGTTCTTGGTGGCACCATGCTCCAATGTTTTTTGCAGCGTCGCGCATTAGAAAACGTGTACTCATCATATAAAGTTATTCACAGTGCTTTATTAAAAAGTGTAATAGACTAATGAGATGGTATTCAATAAATAAGTTGTTTTATTTAACATGTTGTGATTCTAAATATTTAGATGTGCAACCTAATCCATCTAATGTCATGAATTGTGGGTTGACAGTAGGCTTTTGTTGTTATATTTTACAGTTAAAATAGGCCTTTAGAATGCTGTTTTACATGTATTTATTTTTTTATCTATTTGCCTGCATCTACACCTACTCGTTCAAGGGTTTTTCTTTATTTTTAATATTTTATACATTGTAGAATAATAGTGAAGACATCAAAACTATGAAATAACACATATGGAATCAGGTAGTAACCAAAAATGTTGTAAACAACAAAAAAAAAGTAAAAATAAAGAAACACCCTTGAATGAGTAGGAGTTCTAAAACTTTTGACCGGTAGTGTATGTGCACTAATATCAAAGGCCAATTCACGACCTGAGTAAATGGAAACGCAAAACACGTTAGCTAAATCGCTAGCTCTAAATATAATTCCCACTGCTAGTAGCCATGCGTTAATCTAACAATTAATTGAGGCCTATGCAATCGTAATGGCTGATGACCATTTAGCGCACTCTGTATCTCAAAGCCATATCAATTATGTTGGCTGTAAAATAGTTGCTATTGAGCTCAACATTGAGAGTTGAAAAAAACAAACATTTTATACCTATAGAAATCTGAGAACCTCCTCTCTTCAACCGTGACAACAGGATAGCTGTGTTTTACACGCAGTTGGATTTTAAAATGTTTTTTTACAAAATTACCTCGGAGCATTTTTGAGAGAGAGAGAGACTCGCTCAACACAGCATCAGGGCCCAGTGGAACAGGGGCAGGAAGACACTTCCATTACAAATCATGATTTGAGCCTCCCCCCAAAAATAGGATGTATTTAGTGTGGTGGTGCGATTTAAATGGTCGCTGTCTGGATCCCTGATTTGGAAATATGTTTTGAAAGTATTGGCATGTATTTACAACTACTTCAAATATAAGTCGTTGTTTTTGGCTGTGCTTTGGCCAGTGTATTTGAAAATACTCAAATACACAGAAAAATAAGAAATACAAATATTTAAATACACTTGTCTTTTGAACCCAGATGTGATGGCTACCAACACAATTGAGTTTCACTGTTTTGGCAGAAATGAATTGTTCGGGCAAGTTCCTACTGTCCTTTCAGTCAGGAAAGTTATTTTCTATTCCTCAGGTCTTCCACCGGACATCACCACGGAGGAGTTTGTTGAGGTCATGTCTAAGTGTGGCATTGTTATGAGGGACCCCATCTCCGAGGAGTACAAAGTCAAACTCTACAGGGACGGCCAGGGGAACCAGAAAGGCGACGGACTCTGCTGTTACTTAAAGGTGAGTGCTCTGGGCTTAGCGTTGACATGGATCGTTGTGTGTGTTTTGGTCTTACGAGGAGTGTAATCGAGACGATTAGTGTTCTCCCAGCGTTAGTGGGAAATGTCTCGCTGGATCTCTTTGTTGCTATGCGTCTATTTCCATGAGAGGTTGTGTGTGTGTAGTGTGTGGCATTTCCATTCAGCATGCCTCTCCGTTCCCCCTCCCTTGCAGAAGGAGTCTGTGGCCCTGGCTGAGCGACTGATTGACGAGTCAGAGATCAGGGGGTATCAGCTCCACGTGGAGGCTGCCAGGTTCGAGCTCAAGGGCCAGTACGACGCCAGTAAGAAGAAGAAGAAGAGCAAGGATTACCGCAAGAGGATGAAGGCACAGCAGAAGTATGTCCCGTCCTGACAAATTCTGCAACCGGAATTGGAATAGCTCAATGCTTCTGGGCATTAGGTGTCCCTTAACTGGCTTTTGTGTGGCTCATCTCTCACCGTTGATCTAACTGATAGGCAGCTGGACTGGAGGCCAGAGAAGAAAGGGGAGGCGCGCAAGAGGCATGAACGTGTGCTCATCATCCAGAACATGTTCCACCCCAGTGACTTTGAGGTGAGCAAATACCTCACTCACTCTCTCACTCACGACCACAAAGAGCTGGTGTGAATAGATATAGATGACTGGTGTGAGGACAGCATATACCCCCAGTGCAATGAGTCGTTTAAACTGATTTAGACTCCTTACCATCGACAGCACTGTGGTATTTTAGGGAGTCAGGAATCGTTGTGTTCTAGTTTCACATCCCAACACTTCACCTCCAGTCCTTTTCTGCACTGTAGTACACCTGTGTATTGTATCTCTGTCCTACAGGAAGACCCCCTGGTGTTAAATGAGTACCGAGACGACCTCCGGACTGAATGTGAGAAATTTGGTCAGGTGAAGAAGGTCATCATTTTTGATGTAAGTGCCTACTGATGGGAATCGGCTCACTTCATTTCTGTCACTCTGGTATAATTAAGCAAGAAGGCCCGAGGGGGTGTGGTATATGGCCAATATACCACGGCTAAGGGCTGTTCTTAGGCACAGCCCTTAGCCGTGGTATATTGGACATATATCACAAACCCGAGGTGCCTTTATTGCTATCATAAACTGGTTACTAACGTAATTAGAGCAGTTTTTAAAAAGTTTTTGTCGTACCCGTGGTGTACGGGCTGATATACCACGGCTGTAAGCCAATCAGCATTCAGGGCTCAAACCATCCAGTTTATAAAGCAAAATAACACACTCCAAAATTCGAAACATGTCCTCCGTTAAGGTGTCAATTGGGAACCATATCTTTAGTGTTCTGACAGTAGCCATGTTTCTATCCAACCATTTTTATGCAGTGAATGCCCTGTTGCATAAAACAAACTCACAGCCGGCCTGGTGGAAAAAGCAAATGGTGGATAACCATGGAGGTTATTAGGCTATGCAGGTGAACGGACTGAAGTAAGTTATGGTGACAGGGTGGTGAAGGGACTGCATTTTCACGTCACCGGGGTATTTGTTTGCTGGTGACGTGATGATCGGTGCCTCGCTGTCGTGTAGGCTACCATGTCAGAAAAAAATCCAATAGAAACCCTTCAAACTTTTAAAATGGATCAATCAAAGATTCTGCGATGAGTGTTTTGTCACGTGTGACGTCACTGGGTTGCAGCTCTTGATTCGCAAACCAGCAAGTTAGAAGGAAACACCTCCGGTGGGGGGGAATTTCGCATTCAAATCTTTCGGTCAATTTTGGAGGGGAAACCTAGCTAGTGACATGGGTTCCTATGTCCTCCATAGAGACATCCTGATGGAGTGGCCTCGGTAGCCTTCAAAGAGCCAGAGGATGCAGACGTGTGTCAGATGGCGCTGGACGGCCGCTGGTTTGGTGGCAAGAAGTTATCAGCACAGCTGTGGGATGGATCCACTGACTACCAGGTAAGAACCGTGTGCTGTTGCAACATTAGAAGCTGCTATGGCCCACATGTCAGCACAGATGGGGCTCATGAAGAGGCAGCGACAGGTAGTACAGTACAGTTGCTAGGTCACTATCACGTTAGAGTTGAGAGAGGCTTAGCACCTCGTCAATTGTTTCCGGGGAACATATCAACCACCTCGGTTAATGTACCCTAGCGAAAATAACTGTGTTTGCCGTGTGTCTGTCTATAGGTGGAGGAAACCACGAGGGAGCGAGAGGAGAGACTGAAAGGATGGGCAGCCTACCTAGAGGGTGGGAGCAAGGGGCCTGCACCGCCGGGGGCACCGCCAGGGAGTACAGAGGGACCAACCACAACCACAGAGGAGTCATCCAGCAAGGCAGAGGGGCCTGTGACAGAGCCCTCCAACTCTCAGAGCCAGGAAGCAGGAGCAAAGGCAGCAGTAGACCCTGGGGTGGAACCAAAGACCTCTGAGGATGCAGAAGTAAGTTCCACTGACAGCAGCCTGGCAGGAAGTGACGAAGAAGACACGTAGACAGACACACAGACATCACTGTACACCTCCTTGTGTTCAGCATATAAAAGGACAGTCTTGCCTGACATCTGCTAAACTGCCCCCACACCTTGTTTGATTGGTGGAAAGTGACACGCTGAGGAATAAGGCTATTGGGATGGAAATACTCTGTTGCATACTTAGTGATGAATAATAAAAAAAGTTATTTGTATATTTTCAATTATTTCCCTCCACAATGACCTGTTTTATTGATTGACCTCAATAATTTGCAACATCACTTTTATGTCTTTTATACTAGGAATTTGTGTAATGAACTAAATGATCTTGGTCTTGATTTGAATACGCTGGGAATGGATACGCAGTTAGGGACCAAGCTTCGGAGAGGTCTGAAACTGAAAGGATTTACATCCATGTTTCTCATTGTCTCTCTTGAATATAGCAGCGAACTCGATTTCAACCGTAAAAGCTAAAACTCCATCCTGTCCTGTCATGATTTGTTTTGAGATGGAAAATAAACGTAACGTTACCAGTGGCAACCGTGCATGGTATGGTGTGTAATCTTTCACCCATGTTATTGATTTCTGTGTAGCTATTGCCGTGAGGCAGTAGACTTGTTTTGTGTGTGTGTGTGTGTGTGTGTGTGTGTGTGTGTCTCATGAACAAAGTAACAAAATACAATAACAGTTGTGGAATGTTAGAAAGGGCAGCAGACACTGGGGAAGTAGTGGGAAGTGTTTCTGTCAGTGTTGAGGTTTCAGCCTGTGTGGGAGAAAGAGATAGATATCAGTATACTCTCCCGGTAGCAGGCTGGCTGTACTGAAGGCAGGTTCACTTGGGTCAAGGCCTCCCAACACCTCCAGCTTCCTGACGAGCTCACGTGCAGCCTCTTAATAATGTGCCCTAAAGCGCTGTCACGCCAATAGCCATCGTCTTTCACAGACAAAATGATGCTGCCCCCATCCTCTAACTGTAACAGATTGTCCATCTCCCAAGTAATGTTTTTAAAAAATGTAAAAAATCTTAAATAGCCTGGCAAGCCGGACGTCCGCGTCACAATGCCCCTCCATTGTGTGTAGATGGGAAGCGTGTTTGGTGAGACTGCACGTGAGATTTGTGGTTGTATCCCCGCCCTCAAGATGTGGTGTGCCCACAAGGTTAGTAAAGAAACGAGAGGGGAACGAAGTGTAAAGCGGGATTTCCTTTTCTTCCCGCACACGGTCCTCAGACCCAGTCGAGAGGGTGACAATTCTGACGCCTGCAGGTGCCTAATTGTCAGTTATTTTGTCGTGCTCTGTCCACGTAAAATGGAAGTGGAGAATTCATGACTGTTCTAACTCAGACGGGAACTACAGTGCATTCGGAAAGTATTCAGACTAGAGGTCGACCGATTATGATTTTTCAACATCGATACCTATTATTGGAGGACCAAAAAAGCCGATACCGATTAATCGGCCGATTTAAAAAAATATATATATATGAAAAATGTATTTGTAATAATGACAATTACAACAATACTGAATTAACACTTATTTTAACTTAATATAATACATACATAAAATCAATTTAGCCTCAAGTAGATAATGAAACATGTTCAATTTGGTTTAAATAATGCAAAAACAAAGTGTTGGAGAAGAACGTAAAAGTGCAATATGTGCTATGTAAGAAAGCTAATGTTTCAGTTCCTTGTTCAGAACATGAGAACATATGAAAGCTGGTGGTTCCTTTTAACACGAGTCTTCAATATTCCCAGGTAAGAAGTTTTAGGTTGTAGTTATTATAGGACTATTTCCCTCTATACTATTTGTATTTCATTAACCTTTGACTATTGGATGTTCTTATAGGCACTTTAGTATTGCCAGTGTAACAGTATAGCTTCCGTCCCTCTCCTCGCTCCTCCCTGGGCTCGAGCCAGCAACACAACGACAACAGCCACCACATCGAAGCACCGTTACCCATGCAGAGCAAGGGAAACAACCACCCCAAGGCTCAGAGCGAGTGAAGTTTGAAAGGCTATTAGCGCGCGCTAACTAGCCAGCCATTTCACTTCCGTCACACCAGCCTCATCTCAGGAGTTGATAGGTTTGAAGTCATAAACAGCGCAATGCTTGACGCACAACCAAGAGCTGCTGGCAAAACGCACGAAAGTGCTGTTTGAATGAATGTTTACGCACCTGCTTCTGCCTACCACCGGTCAGTCAGACACTTAGATACTTGTATGCTTGAATGCTCAGTCAGATTATATGCAACACAGGACACGCTAGATAATATCTAGTAATATCATCAACCATGTGTAGTTAACTAGTAATTATGATTGATTGTTTTTTATAAGATATGTTTAATGCTAGCTAGCAACTTACCTTGGCTTACTGCATTTGCGTAGCAGGCAGTCTCATTGTGGAGTGCAACAAGAGAGAGGCAGGTCGTTATTGCGTTCGACTAGTTAACTAAGGTTGCAAGTTTGAATCCCCCGAGCTGACAAGGTGAAAATCTGTCTTTCTGCCCCTGAACAAGGCAGTTAACCCACTGTTCCTAGGCCGTCATTGAAATAAGAATGTGTTCTTAACTGACTTGCCTAGTTATATAAAGATTAAATAACAGTGTAAACATTTTTTTTTTAATCCGCAGATCAGTGCCCAAAAATACTTGAAATCGGCCCTAATTAATCGGCCATTCCGATGAATCGGTCGACCTCTAATTCAGACCGATTTACTTTTTCCACATTTAGTTAAGTTACATCTTTATTCTAAAATATATATATTTTTTAACATTCTCATCAATCTTCACACAATACCCCATAATAATAAAGCAAAAGCAGGTTTTTAGATTATTTTGCAAATGTATAAAATAAAATACATCTCCTAGAAGGCTAGCATTCTGGAGTCGCCTCTTCACTGTTGAAGTTGAGACTTAGCGGGTACTACTTAATGAAGCTGCAAGTTGAGGACTTGTGAGGCGTCTGTTTCTCAAACTAGACACTAATATACTTGTCCTCTTGCTCAGTTGTGCACAGAGGCCTCCCACTCCTCTTTCTATTCTGGTTAGAGTCAGTTTGCACTGTTCTGTGAAGGGAGTAATACACAGCGTTGTATGAGATCTTCAGTTTCTTGGCAATTTCTCGCATGGAATAGAATTTATTTCTCAGAACAAGAATAGACTGACGAGTTTCAGAAGAAAGTTATTTGTTTCTGGCCATTTTGAGCCTGTAAACGAACCCAGAAATGCTGATGCTCCAGATACTCAACTAGTCTAAAGAGCGCTAGTTTTATTGCTTTTTCAATCAGCATAACAGTTTTCGGCTGTGCTAACAAAATTACAAAATACTTTTATAATGATCAATTAGCCTTTTAAAATTATAAACTTGGATTTGCTGACACAACGTGCCATTGGAACACAGGAGTGATGGTTGCTGATAATGGGCCTCTGTACTCCTATGTAGACATTCAATAAAAAATCTGTCGTTTCGAGCTAAAATAGTAATTTACAACATTAACAATGTCTACACTGTATTTCTGATCAATTTGATATTTTAATGGACTAAAAATGAGCTTCTTTTTCAAAAACAAGAAGATTTCTAAGTGACCCCAGACTTTTGAATGGTAGTGTATATCCAATGCCAAAAACATCTACGTTTAAATGGTATTAATATTAATTTCCATTATTTCCCATATTTTCCCGATAATTCCCACGGAAGTTTCCAACCCTGAATATTCCCCAAAATGTGCAACCCTTGTCGAGGCACGGATCTAGGGAAGGGTACCAAAAAATGTCTTAAATGGCCAAACTGAGCAAGACTCTTTGGTCTGATGAAACCAAGATTGAACTCTTTGGCCTGAATGCCAAGCGTCATGTCTGGAGGAAACCTGGCACAATCCCTACGGTGCAGCATGGTGGTGGCAGCATCATGCTGTTGGGATGTTTTTCAGCTGCAGGGGCTTGGAGACTAGTCAGGATCGAGGGAAAAATGAACGTCGCAAAGTACAGAGAGATCCTTGATGAAAACCTGCTCCAGAGCGCTCTAGACTTCAGACTGGGGCGAAGGTTTACCTTCTAACAGGACAACGACCCGAAGCATACAGCCAAGACAATGCAGGACAACAATTTAATCCATTTTAGAATAAGGCTTTAAAGTAACAAAATGTGGAAAAAGTCAAGCGGGCTGAATACTTTCCGAATGCACTGTATTTCAGGAGGTATAGCAGCGTCTTTTCAGCTTAGTAGACATTATCCATGTTTGTCACTGTCACATTTGCATTAAAGATAATCTTACAGGAACACTGTACAGTGGGGCAAAAAAGTATTTAGTCAGCCACCAATTGTGCAAGTTCTCCCACTTAAAAAGATGAGAGGCCTGTAATTTTCATCATAGGTACACTTCAACTATGACAGACAAAATGAGAAAAAGAAATCCAGAAAATCACATTGTAGGATTTTTAATGAATTTATTTGCAAATTATGGTGGAAAATAAGTATTTGGTCAATAAGTATTTGGTTTCTCAATACTTTGTTATATACCCTTTGTTGGCAATGACAGAGGTCAAACGTTTTCTGTAAGTCTTCACAAGGTTTTCACACACTGTTGCTGGTATTTTGGCCCATTCCTCCATGCAGATCTCCTTTAGAGCAGTGATGTTTTGGGGCTGTTGCTGGGCAACACGGACTTTCAACTCCCTCCAAAGATTTTCTATGGGGTTGAGATCTGGAGACTAGCTAGGCCACTCCAGGACCTTGAAATGCTTCTTACGAAGCCACTCCTTCGTTGCCCGGGCGGTGTGTTTGGGATCATTGTCATGCTGAAAGACCCAGCCACGTTTCATCTTCAATGCCCTTGCTGATGGTAGGCTTTGTTACTTTGGTCCCAGCTCTCTGCAGGTCATTCACTAGGTCCCCCCGTGGGGTTCTTGGATTTTTGCTCACCGTTCTTGTGATCATTTTGACCCCACGGGGTGAGATCTTGCGTGGAGCCCCAGATCGAGGGAGATTATCAGTGGTCTTGTATGTCTTCCATTTCCTAATAATTGCTCCCACAGTTGATTTCTTCAAACCAAGCTGCTTACCTATTGCAGATTCAGTCTTCCCAGCCTGGTGCAGGTCTACAATTTTGTTTCTGGTGTCCTTTGACAGCTCTTTGGTCTTGCCATAGTGGAGTTTGGAGTGTGACTGTTTGAGGTTGTGGACAGCTGTCTTTTATACTGATAACAAGTTCAAACAGGTGCCATTAATACAGGTAACGAGTGGAGGACAGAGGAGCCTCTTAAAGAAGAAGTTACAGGTCTGTGAGATCCAGAAATCTTGCTTGTTTGTAGGTGACCAAATACTTATTTTCCACCATAATTTGCAAATAAATTCATTAAAATCCTACAATGTGATTTTCTGGATTTTTTTCTTCTCATTTTGTCTGTCATAGTTGAAGTGTACCTATGATGAAAATTACAGGCCTCATCTTTTTAAGTGGGAGAACTTGCACAATTGGTGGCTGACTAAATACTTTTTTGCCTCACCGTATATATACGGAGGTAAATAATGATTCTGGATTTGCAATGGTTACTTGAAGGGACTGCATCCCATAATAATAGGCCACACCAACGACCAACCACTAAAATGACCAAAGGGGTAGAATAGAAGAACTTGAAGCCCCAGCCATTGTCCTCTCCATGACCCTGTGACCAGTCTGGATACCGCGGTGATGAGGACCTTGTATCAACAGATGACCCTGCACACCCCGAAGCTCCAAGACTGGGCTTGGATGGACCCCCCGTCCCTATCACACTGTATAGGCTTGGCCAGCATGGCTGCCAGTAATGGAGCCACAGATGGAAGGACAGACATCTCAACATGCCTTCTTGTAGATTATTGATGCCCTGGCACTAATATTAGTTTCCTCCATCTGTTTCATCTAGATGAAGTTTTTAGATGGACAATGACAAGAATTCTTCCGATTTCTCCTGTCCAATTTTACCCTATACCGGTCTCGTGTTCTAGAACGTCAGAGACAGTCGCTAGCCTGGCATGTATTGTTTTATCCAATGCATCCTGCCACTCTGTTACTTTCCTGCTCGCAGGCCAGCCTCATCTGAAATGTCAATGTGGGGTTGACAGTACATGTACAATATGGCTATGTTTGTTATAGAGCACGGTGCTGCCAGCCCTACATGAAGAAATACCATAGTTTACTGTAGTATAAATATTGTAGTATTAGTGTTTATTATTGTATTTTTTTTCTAGTTTTGTTGTGGATATGACTAGTATACTGTAATATTCACTATACACTGAGTGGACAAAATATTAGGAACACCTGCTCTTTCCATGACAAACTGACCAGGTGAAAGCTATGATCTCTTTATTGATGTCACTTGTTAAATCCACTTCAATCAGTGTAGATGAAGGGGAGGAGACAGGTTGAAGAAGGATCTTTAAGCCTTGAGACAATTGAGACATGGATTGTGTATTTGTGCTATTCAGAGGGTGAATGGGCAAGACAAAATATTTAAGTGCCTTTGAATGGGGTATGGCAGTAGATGCCAGGTGCACTGGTTTGAGTGTGTCAAGAACTGCAACGCTGGGTTTTTCACACTCAACAGTTTCCCGTGTGTGTCAAGAATGGTCCACCACCCAAAGGACATCCAGTCAACTTGACACAACTGTGGGAAGCATTGGAGTCAACATGGGCCAGCATCCCTGTGGAATGCTTTCGACTCCTTGTGGAGTCCATGCCCCGACAAATTGAAGCTGCCCTGAGGGCAAAAGTGGGTACAACTCAATATTAGGAGGGTGTTCCTAATGTTTTGTACACTCAGTACATAATTATTTTTTTTTTGCATATATTACTGTAGTATAATATAGTATTTACAGTTTACTATAGTATAAATACTGTAGTTAAAACAAATATAGTATTTACTCTAGTGTTTTGTTTTATTATCTTAGTCATCGAAGTGGGGTCTTTGTTTTTTCCTAAATTCATTACATTTTTTTCTCTGTTCAATCAAAATCAATAGTCAAATTCAATATTAAGTTTCAAATCAATCAACAGTCAAAACTAAACATCAAATCAATTCTAACACATTAAACCGCCTAACAAACATTCTAACACATTAAACCATCCACATCACCAACAAACTAACATGAACCAAGCACACCAAGACAGTCGTGATGAGGGCATGAGACTGAAAAGAGGAGACTGAAAAAGACTTGACATGGGTCCTCAGATCCTCAAAAGGTTCTACAGCTGCACCATCGAGAGCATCCTGACTGGTTGCATCACTGCCTGGTATGGCAACTGCTCGGCCTCCAACGTCAAGGCACAGAGGGTAGTGCGACCGGCCCAGTACATCACTGGGGCCAAGCTTGCTGCCATCCAGGACCTCAATACCAGGCGGTGTCAGAGGAAGGCCATAAAAATTGTCGAAGACTCCAGCCACCCTACTCTCTGTTGTTATCATCTATGCATTGTCACTTTAATAACTCTACCTACATGTACATATTACCTCAACTAACTGGTGCCCCCGCACATTGACTCTGTACCGGTACCCCCCTGTATATAGTCTCGCAATTGTTATTTTACTGCTGCTCTTTAATTACTTGCAACTTTAATTTCTTATTCTTATCTGTATTTTTTTTAAACTGCATTGTTGGTTAGGGGCTCGTAAGTAAGCATTTCACTGTAAGGTCTGTATTCGGCTCGTGACTAATACAATTTGATTTGATTTGAAATCATCAACACAACAAAGGTTACTGTCATCCCAGAAGGAAAAAGCAACGAATCACCATCAAAGCAACAAAAAAAACTTCAAAGCAAAATAAGGAAATCAGTAAGATAAGTATTGCTTTCACTGTTCGTATTTCTGTGTTTCTCTTCAAAGTCTGTTGAGGAATGAATATTGTATGAGTTTGGTCTGGTGGAGTGGTTAACGGTGTGTCTGTTTCCTTGTGTAGGGGATGGGTTCTGGGCTGGCAGTGGTTGGATGGAGGTGGCAGTTGTAGTGTCCAGGTAGTGTCCAGGGTTGTTGCTGGGACTGGAACTGGGGATTGGGGCAGGGAACTGGGAAACAGGAACCGGGATTGATGCTGGGTCGGGATCTGGGTCTGTAGAGGGGAGGAAGGACAACCTGAGGAGCAAGCAGGCACACAAGGGCACAAGACCATAAGGTCTGGGCTGGCACTTCCCTTAGGCCCTCTCTCCTTAAGGAAAACCACTGGACATATACTAAAAGAGCACATTTCCCATAAGCTGTAGTAAGTAAGTAAAGAGAATTGGGGCTTGTAGGGATAGCTCAGGGCTTCCACCCCTCTTCTCAGTGTGTCCGTCCAGTCAAGGGTGAGGTTTGGCAAGGGACACGGGGGCTTGATTTGAATTAAGACAAACTTCATTGTATAATTAAACGTAAAGAAGAAAAATATACAGTGGGGCAAAAAAAGTATTTAGTCAGCCACCAATTGTGCAAGTTCTCCCACTTAAAAATATTAGAGAGGCCTGTAATTTTCATCATAGGTACACTTCAACTATGACAGACAAAATGAGAAAATAAATCCAGAAAATCACATTGTAGGATTTTTTATGAATTTATTTGCAAATTATGGTGGAAAATAAGTGTTTGGTCACCTACAAACAAGCAAGATTTCTGGCTCTCACAGACCTGTAACTTCTTCTTTTAAGAGGCTCCTCTGTCCTCCACTCGTTACCTGTATTAATGGCACCTGTTTGAACTTGTTATCAGTATAAAAGACACCTGTCCACAACCTCAAACAGTCACACTCCAAACTCCACTATGGCCAAGACCAAAGAGCTGTCAAAGGACACCAGAAACACAATTTTAAAAATATTTTTAAGTGGGAGAACTTGCACAATTGGTGGCTGACTAAATACTTTTTTGCCCCACTAGATGAAAAATATATATATATATTAAAGAGGGAGT
The DNA here is from genome assembly GCF_045791955.1 of Oncorhynchus clarkii lewisi. Taxonomy (NCBI): domain Eukaryota; kingdom Metazoa; phylum Chordata; class Actinopteri; order Salmoniformes; family Salmonidae; genus Oncorhynchus; species Oncorhynchus clarkii. The sequence goes on along the minus strand of NC_092156.1, from coordinate 47,566,232 downwards.
GGTTGGGTAGGGGATACGGACCCGATTTCGGGTAAGGGTTTAGTTTTAGGGTGTAGGGTTGGGAATAGGAAGTGGTTCGGGATTTAATGTATTTAATAGAAGAAGAAGAAAAAACATTGTGGAGGGGAACTTGCTCTTCAGGTTGCTGGGAGGACCTGGTGCTTTGATTGTGAGGAGTTGGTTGAGGGCATTATACACAGGTATTCCCCAGAGCAGCAACACACTGGGCACATGGCGGTTTGGATCGCAGGTAAGTAGTTTGGGATGTATCGGTATTCCTGTTTAAGATGTTTTGGGGTGTTGTTTTTATAATAGGTCACTGCAATTAAGTATACATGTTTTAAATGGCTGGGAACACAATATATGGTCTATAGGTTTCTCACTCATTGGGATATGGGGGATGGGTATATGCAAATTATATGCAAATTAAAAATCTGGCATATCCAGAGAATTCTATAGTAAGTACTACTTTCTTTTTATATATATATATATATATATTTACCTTTATTTAACTAGGCAAGTCAGTTAAGAACAAATTCTTATTTTGTGGGTTAACTGCCTGTTCAGGGGCAGAACGACAGATTTGCACCTTCTCAGCTCGGGGATTTGAACTTGCAACCTTTCGGTTACTAGTCCAACGCTCTAACCACTAGGCTACCCTGCCGCCCCACTACCTACTGTACACATGATTGAGGTGTGTAATATACAGTAGTATTCTACAGTATACTACAACATTAGTATAGTAAGTCAGGGCTCCAGACTAACCTTTCCCCTGCTGAAAGGTTTTGATGGCACCAGCCAATAAATCCGACTCAAAGTTTTGCCAAGGCATCACACAATAGGAAAAAAATGATCTCATAAAATCTTACACCTAGCAAATCAGCAGGAATGCATAATTCAACATTTTTATGTGCAACCTAAACCAGATTGTCATGAATTTGGGATTGACAAGTAGACTGTTGTTGCTATACCAAAATAGGACTCCAGAATTTCTTTATTTTGCAGTTCCTCAGCGGGGTCAGTTCCTCTCTGCTTTCCTCATGTCAAAATAAAAGTCCCACACAAGTCCTTGCTTTTTTTTGTTACAGGTAAGCGGAGAGGAAGTAGGTCTACAACAGACCCATGTTTGGAAAGCCTGTTTAAATTACATTCTATTAGATGTTTTTCATCAATTTCCCCCACGCATAAGGACCAACCCTTTAAGTAGCTAGCTTCTTGGTAGCTATTTATGAGGTTGTAAGATTGGGAACTTTTCTGGGCTAGCTAGAGCCAACTTCATAAAATTGCTAAGGGGCTAGTAGTATTACAGGGGAACAACTATCAAGGCACAAGGCGAGACCTAGATGCAGACACAGGAGGCAGATGGTTGGAGTTTAAGATGTTTAATAATCCAATAGGGGAAGGCAAGAGAATGGTCGTGGACAGGCAAAAAGTCAAAACTAGATCAGAGTCCAGGAGGTACAGAGTGGCAGACGGGCTCGTGGTCAAGGCAGGCAGAATGGTCAGGCAGGCGGGTACAGAGTCCAGAAACAGGCACGGGTCAAAACCAGGACGACTAGAAAAAGGAGAATGCAAAAAGCAGGAGATCGGGAAAACCGCTGGTTGACTTGGAAACATACAAGACGAACTGGCACAGAGACAGGAAACACAGGGATAAATACACTGGGGAAAGTAAGCGACACCTGAAGGGGGTGGAGACAATCACAAGGACAGGTGAAACAGATCAGGGCGTGACAAACAAAGTTAAATAAAAAAAACTGAGGGGCCCCCAAGGTCCAATGAAGCCATTTTTATCTGAATATAAAATCATTTCTGGGTAACAATTAAGTACCTTACTGTGATTGTTTTAAATTAAATTGGTAAATAAGAAACAAAAAATAGCTCCTAGATAGATAGATAGAATTTTGCTTAGGACTGTCTGGGAGTAGTCTGAGTGGGGAGGGGAAAACAAAAAAATGAGTTCTTATTGGAACAGAAGTTTAGAACTCTTTCTTATTGGTCTATTAACTAATAATGTCAACCAGGCAGGGCAAACTCTGTCCCACCAAAACAGGAAAACATTTCAGGCAGTCTTTTCAAACAGCTCTTACACTAAAATGGCAATGTCATAATTTTCACAATTCTACAGTATTGTTCCAGCCTCGTCGCGTGGAAATATATATAAAACACGGGAGAATCACATTTTTGACTGCACTCGGCCTTTACAAGTCTACAGATCCCTGATATTTGCTCCTCATTCCTCTTGCCTCAGCCCCCACCTCCTACATCAACTGATCTGCTGTATTATTCCGGGATAAGTGATTACTTTTTGAGACGATGTTGAGGATTTACAATTCATTACCACTGTGGATGAGCAAAGCAGAGAGGGGATCAAGAAGCTGCACTGATGTGACACCTGGTCTAATAGACTGCTGAGACTGATGAGATTAAGGGTGTATCTCCCTCAAAGGATTACATCCTGACCCCTGGAAGCTTGTGAGCGTTATGGCTCAGAGAAGTTCTTTCTCTCGGATAACAATCTGAAAAGCCTTTGAGCAGCCTCATTGCACATTCTCAGGTTCTCTAAATAAATGTTTTTTTTTTTTGTACTCTTTCGATGACCAACATACTCAAAGCTAGAGGTACAATAGTATTGTTTACACTGAAATGCAGTTCTACTTGACAGCCAGAAGAGATAGTCAGACTATTTCAAGTGTATTGTCTTGCTTTCTGTTTTGATGGGGGACGCGCTGGCATCAGGATCCACATGGTCAATAGATAAGCAGTGTGTCTCTGTATGGGGAAAGTGAGATGCCTCATGAGATGGGATAGTATCATGGCACTTCAGACAGAAGATGCCTTTTTCTTCAACCACAGGAAGAAAAGCTCCATTCAAATAAAAGCCTTGGGCCAAAGATCTTCTTGCATGCAGCTATTTTTATATTTACAGGAACACAGGTGTAACATTATCTGACTGTGAAAAGTATGATATATCCAAGTGTGCAGTTTGTGACTAATTAGGGAATTAGCCACTCAACAGAACACCTTGTATTCCGTCATGACTCACGGCTCGTGGTAAAAATACACTCTCTGTGCATTAGTGCAATAGCATGCTTTCTTCATGGAATAGAAACGATTTTGGGTGTTCGTCTAATCACATTAGTCTATTAACCGTAGCCTACCCTTGTTGGTTAATACAACTACACTGAACAAAAATATAAACGCAACATGTAAAGTGCTTGTCCCGTGTTTCATGAGCTGAAATACAATGTGTTTACATCCCTGTTAGTGAGCATTTCTCCTTCTCAAAGATTATCCATCCACCTGACAGGGGTAGCATATCAGGAAGCTGATTAAACAGCATGATCATTACACAGGTGCACCTTGTGCTGGTGACAATAAAAGTGCACACAACACAATGCCACAGATGTCTCAAGTTTCGAGGGAGCATGCAATTAGCATGTTGACTGCAGGAATGTCCACCAGAGCTGTTGCCAGAGAATTTAATGTTAATGTCTCTACCATAAGCTGCCTCCAACGTTGTTTTAGAGAATTTGGCAGCACGTTCAACCGGTCTCACAACCACAGACCACCTGTAACCACGCTAGCCCAGGACCTCCACATCTGGCTTCTTCACCTGCAGGATCGGCTGAGACCAGCCACCCGGACAGCTGATGAAACTGTGGGTTCGCACAACCGAAGAATTTCTACACAAACTGTAAGAAACCATCTCTGGGAAGCACATCTGCGTGCTCGTCATCCTCACCAGGCTCTTGACCTGACTTCAGTTCGGCGTTGCAAATGCTCACCTTCGATGGCCACTGGGACCCTGGTGAAGTGTGCTCTTCACGGATGAATCCTGGTTTCAACTGTACCGGGCAGACGGCATATAGAATGAGCGGTTTGCTGATGTCAACGTTGTGAACAGCGTGCCCCATGGTGGTGGTGGGGTTATGGTATGGGAATGCATAATCTACGGACACAATTGCATTTTATGGAAGGCAATTTGAATGCACAAAGAGACCGTGACGAGATCCTGAGGTCCATTGTTGTGCCGTTCATCCACATCCGTCACCTCACGTTTCAGTATGATCATGCACGGCCCCATTTCTGAAGGAACTGTACACAATTCCTGGAAGCTGAAAATGTCTCAGTTCTTCCAAGGCCTTCATACTCACCAGACATGTCACCCATTGAGCATGTTTGGTTTGCTCTGGATCGTCATGTACGACAGCGTGTTCCGGTTCCCACCAATATCCAGCAACTTCGCACTGCTATTGAAGAGGAGTGGGACAACATACCACAGGCCACAATCTTTGCGAAGGTGATGTGTCGCCCTGCATGAGGCAAATGGTGGTCACACCAGATACTGACTGTTTTTTTGATCCACGCCCCTACCTTTATTTGAAGGTATCTGTGACCAACAGATGCACATCTGTATTCCCAGTCATGTGAAATCCATAGATTAGGACCTAATGAATGTATTTAAATTGACTGATTTCCTTATATGAACTGTAACTCAGTAACATCTTTGAAAGTGTTTCATGTTGTGTTTATATTGTGGTTCAGTGTATTTTAGAGTAATGCCCTGTTCTTTGCGTAGCATGGTATTCAATTAAAACGAAGACAGCTGCCAGTGAGATAAATAAAGAGTTGGCGTTGAGCTTTTGTCGATAGATAGCCTCGTACTCTTTTGGAAGTGTATAGCTACAGATGTGTGATTTTAATTTGAGCCAGTTTGCTACAACAGTCAAATAAACCTAAAGCAACAGGAAATGTTTATTATGAGTATTATAATCAGGCCGAATGGATATTTGTTGTACTGGTTACATTTTTCGTTAGGGCAAAACAAGGCTGACATTTTAAATTGAATATTACAATATTTCGAAGCCTTTTTAAACCTGGAATAGCCTATCATTTTGCATTTCCTTCTGTGCAGGAACATTCTCAGCAACAAAAGAGTGATCAAATTAAGAGCCTACATCTGTAGAGCTGCAAGCGAGAGCAGGAGAAACTGAAATCTGCAGGCGACTGATATTTATTGCCCATGTTTGCACTGACAAGGTGTGAGTGGGAGATCCAGAACAACTCTCCCCCGGCACCTTGAAATTACTCGTCCAGCGCCACCAACTCAGCAAGTGCTACCATGGTAGTTGAGAGCGGCAACTTAAATTTTAGCATCGATGACAGCTCCGGGACGAACCTCAGCCCGAAAGACAGTGTCCGCGACACTCTCACGTCCAGGGACCAGTCCGACCTTGGCAGGACAGGGCACACAGTGGTAGCCGTGTTTCTCGGTGTCATTTTCCTGTTAGGATTCCTCAGCAATTTATTCGTCCTTCTCGTCTTTGCGCGGTTTCAGGTGCTGAGGACGCCCATCAATCTCATCCTACTCAACATCAGTGTGAGCGACATGCTGGTGTGTATCTTCGGAACTCCCTTTAGTTTTGCCGCGAGCCTCTATGGCAGATGGCTCATTGGAGCCCACGGGTGCAAATGGTACGGTTTCGCCAACTCGCTTTTCGGTGAGTTGACTTGATGATCTATAAGCTTCCTATCCTATCCTATCCTATTCATACTGGTAACGTTTCAGAGAGACTGGAATCCGAGGGAGAAAAGTACGTAATCTCATGTTTCAACAGGTCCCCTCACGCCATGCTCTCTGCCCTGTGTGAGAGGTGCTACATGTAGTCTTAAATGTGATGGATGATGAATTAACATAACAGTAAATAAGCAACGAACAGTTTTGATCTTCGAGACACGCTACAGTCAGTCTGACTGGTAAAGAGACATACTGTATTTTGAGTCAAATGTTCCCGAGTCAAACCAGTCTTTCTTGATACATGTTTGTATTATTTTGTTATGTAGGCCTAAGTTTACTCTGTATTTTGTCCATAGCTCAACAATATACAAACTGTCAACATCATATTTAGCTGACTGGATTTTTTGCCACAGTGGGAATGATCAACATTGTGCTCTTGTGCATGCTCTGCATGCCTTTCATACACCAAATGGAGTAACCTGGGCTTGCTTAGGACTTAAAATGCTGACATCTGGAGACCGAGTGTAATTTATATTACAGGTTTTAGAGTGCAAGGGTATGAGTTAAGGATTGCAATGTGAAAACATTTACTTCCTCTATGATCAAGCATGTGAATGTGTGTGCCACATGCATTGCAATGGCCGATTGGTAATGTACTCCATGTAAACATTCTGGACAGTGTATTGCATAACCTTGGTGTTTGATGAAGTCCACAGCAAGAATGTATCGTTATGCTCACCACAGCTACAACTCTACCTCCATCCATTTCTCTGTGCAGGCATCGTTTCTCTAGTATCCCTGGCAATCCTCTCCTACGAGCGCTACTCCACAATATTGTGTTACACAAAGGCTGACCCGTCTGACTACAAGAAGGCCTGGCTGGCTATCGCGGGCGCCTGGCTCTACTCCTTGGTGTGGACGGTGCCACCTTTCTTTGGCTGGAGCAGCTACGGTCCAGAGGGGCCAGGCACCACGTGCTCAGTGCAGTGGCACCAGCGCTCTTCTGGGAACATCTCCTATGTCACCTGCCTCTTCATCTTCTGCCTTCTGCTTCCCCTGCTGCTCATGATGTTCTGCTATGGGAAGATCCTCTTTGCCATCCGTGGGGTGAGTCAGTGTCGTTGGTTCACGCTGTATGGATTATATTGATCATGGTGAGAATTTGGATGATGGTGGTGGGCATGCTTGCGAAGATTTATTTTACCTTTATTTAACTAGGCAAGTCAGTTAAGAAGAAATTCTTATTTTCAATGACGGAACAGTGGGTTAACTGCCTGTTCAGGGGCAGAACGACAGATATGTACCTTGCCAGCTCGGGGATTTGAACTTGCAACCTTTCGGTTACTAGTCCAACGCTACCCTAGGCTAGGCTAGGCTACCCTGCCGCCCCATGACAATGGACACAATGATAATCGTGTCAAGGTTGATTATGTCTCTTCGACTGCTTGTCCCGCACACAACGTCGTTGATGTGCTGAAGGAGTCTTCAAATAGCTTTGCCCTGAGTAAACATCTTCACCTCTCTCTGATGGCAGCATCTGTCTCTCAAAAAGCATATTTCATCTCCCTCTCCAGAGAGCCATCAATCTGCCACGGCCCTGTCCCAGACCGTTCCCCAAAGACTCCTCAGAGTGCTTCAGCTTGCTGCCTGACGTGTAAAAAACTGATTAAGATCGAGGCAGCGCAAATACATTTTTAAAAACGGTCCTTGAATTGCAAGACTTACACTCTCTTTCCTATCATGTCTCTGATGTGTCACTGAAGGGAATTTTTGCACACCTCCTAATGTGTTTTGTTAATAAATAAATAAAAATAAACTAGACTATGTAGCCTTTATGGCTGTGTGATCTTTATGGCTGTGTGATCTTTATGGCTGTGTGATCTTTATGGCTGTGTGATCTTTAGGACTGTGTGCTCTTTAGGGCTGTGTGATCTTTAGGGCGGTGTGATCTTTAGGAATGTGTGATCTTTACGGCTGCGTGATCTTTAGGGTGGTGTGATCTGTATGACTGTGATCTTTATGGCAGCGTGATCTTTAGGAGTGTGCGATCTTTAGGGCGGTGTGATCTTTATGGCTGTGTGATCTTTAGGACTGTGTGATCTTTAGGACTGTGTGATCTTTAGGACTGTGTGATCTTTAGGACTGTGTGATCTTTTGGACTGTGTGATCTTTCGGACTGTGTGATCTTCAGGACTGTGTGATCACAGCAGAATGAATAGATTCCACATGTTATGGTGAAATGTTAGACAGAGAAAATAATTGAAAAAGCAGGAAGTGGAAATGTCTCAATGTTTATATAGCAGACCTTAGTTAAATATATTAGCAAGAAATCCTTGAACCACAGGTTCAGTCCATTGAAACAATTTATCATGTTGGGACAGCTGTGAAATTCTAGTGGCCAACATCATTAAGGCTAATTTCTGCCAGCTTGCAGTCCTCACTCTGAAAGCGAGGCAGGCTTACTAGTCCACCTTTCCACTAGTGCAATAGTGAGACATTTGGGACATAAACAAATGAAAACATAAAGGATGCTTGACTCTCACACATTTTTTGTGAAAGAATATATAGAAGATGAGTAACAGCGGTTGTGGCAATGGCACCGTCTGTCTTTCCTCCAGGGGGGGGAAATATGCTTAGAGGGGTCAGGTTTACAACAGGCTGTCAGCCTTAACTCAAATGTGGCTCATCCACAACACGGTGCCCTTTGAGGTGGTGTCCTTCGCCTTGTGGCGGAAGGTTGGGCGGGAGACGGGGAGAGCTGAGTTTGATTGAGATAGCTGCTGATGCAACCTGTCTGAAAGTCGTCCGTCTTGGTGGCCAGAGCTCGTATAGGTCTCATGAATGAATCATCCCGGGGATTATTTTTAATCCAGATTGAATGTGTCTATCATTGGTCACTAATGACGACAACCTGTGGTACCGCTGGCTTCCTTGTTTTTATACCCATGTCACACAGAGGACAAGGACAAGACAACATCAGAAGTGTTTTGTAGAAGACTGACTGCCGTAGAGGACATTCTGAAACCAAACGCTCGGAGGAGTACCTACCCATATTGCCTGCCCTATATCCTAACATAAACGTATAAGTCTTTGTTCACTCTCCTTTCATTCAGATCGATATTCCCTCTGGCCATTTAGGAACACGTTTTCTTGGCGTTGGGCCACAAATGCATGCCGCTTGGGTATGATTTTGAGCACCAGTTTTGCTACGCTTATACAATGTAGACCTACTGTGGTTTTATGCATTAGGCAGTCTTCAGTACAGCTTGACTTTCTCAGCAAATCCGTAGGACTCAATAATGACTGCGCTGTAGGTGGCTGACAAGTTGTAATGACAGCAGAAATTGACACGAGGTTGTTGATTTACCCCCCCCCCCCCCCCTTCCAGTGTGCCGTATATTTGTTGTGGTTCGATTATTAAGATGAGGGAGTACTTTTCATTCATGTAAACAAGTTGAGATATCTTTTAGCCAGATTTCTCTGTCTCAGACACGTTTTCTTATTTGATGAAAAATGCGACAACATTTGGTTACTAGGTAGTCTACATCTGCGTTGCTAAATTGTAATTGATGGGGGGGTAATATTATTCCACATCCATCAACAAGAAGTTATCTCCACCCCACTATTCTCATCATTACCTATAGTTTACCCTACAGGGAGAACACTATCAGTTAAATGCAGCATATGGAATTATTTATGGATTTCATGGGAATACTTGTGCAGGAAAACATTGGAGGTCATGACATCATCGTTTCTTAAGTGGGCAAACAGAATATGTATAGACTTCAAGGAGTAAATCAATGATCGTATAGTTTTACTGCACAACGGGGACTGATGCGCATCTCAGAATCGGTGTTGTTTTCTATCATTTAACCATTAGATTTTCAGGACTCGAGACTATTCCATGGAGATTTGGCCACCACCCTTTAGCCATTATTAACCATGACCTCTAGCTTCTATGCCTGTTTTTTTTTTAGGTTAGAGCTCACACCCTATGACTGCCTGTGTAATGGTTATATGATTTCCCTGCGTAAACATGAAATAAGCGTGTTTTATGCGTTCATTCCCTGACATACTGAAATCACGAGGTAGCCTTCACACTGCTGTCACTGTGACCTAAACCTGACCACTGAGAATGTTAATGACCCGATGGTAGTGAGGCTTTGGTACAGGGTTTTGTAAGTAACTTGAAAAAAAATGTGTTCTCTCCTCAGGTAGCCAAAATCAACCAGTCGTCTGCACAGCGGCGGGAGACCCATGTGTTGGTGATGGTTGTCTCCATGGTGTCCTGCTACCTGCTGTGCTGGATGCCCTACGGGGTGGTGGCTCTGCTGGCCACCTTCGGCCAGGTTGGCCTGGTCAGCCCCACCACAAGCATTGTCCCCTCCATCCTTGCCAAAAGTAGCACCTTTCTCAACCCTGTCATATATGGGCTTTTAAATAACCAGGTAACGGCTTATCAACGGGACACTGGCCATTTTTCTACTTCTTAGTGATCTGAAATGGAAATGGGGAAAAACCTTTAACGTCAGTACTCCGTTATTACACAGTGGACGCATTGATGATGTCATGTGTGCCAGTTCTACAGGTGCTTCCTGGCCTTCATGAGCTGTGGGTCAGAGGCAGCAGGCAGCCACACCCTCCACACCCTGCCCAGCAGCCGAGTGGTTGGCCCTAATGGCAACTCTCCAGCCCCAGAGGAGCCTGGTACACGCAAGCCTCTGGACGGCAGTGGGACCTCCTCGAAGACTCAGACACGTGGCCAGCAGAGAGAGAAACGTGACCTGGTCCTGGTTGTGCACTACACCCCTTGAGGAACAGAGGTATTTTGGGCCGTGGAGAAAAAGCCCACTCCCCTGCTCATAAGAGCCTAAACACATGGTGCCCCACACTGCAACATATGATATGATAGAGGAAGTTATCTATTCGGCTGCAAACTGGAGATACATTAAGTATCTCTCTTTTCGTTAGATGGTGTAATTTGTCACCTGGATGTGTAAATGCTCTGTCATTTATATCGCAGCAACCTTTTCCTTCACCCTGCGGTTGAGTGTGTGCTGTTCGGCCACAAGGTGGCAGCCTGCAGTAACATTGACCTTTGCTGGAGTCTGTAGAGATAAAAAACATTCATCCGTCTTAGTAAGATCTCCTGTATATAGTCTTTGTACCAAGTGGTCGGTGAGTTGATGTGGCTGCAGAACTTGATGGCAGTGTTTCCGATGTAGATTATGAGATGGCAAGCCATTGTTCATCACGGGTTCTCTCTCTCACATGTAACTAGAACCCGGATGCCTTGTTGTGTACGCATGTTCAAACACAGTAACATTCAACGCTCCCACTATTCATGTTGAGAATCACCATTCTTTTACAAGATGGTTGTCACATTATAAGGGGCTCCTAACCTTTTCTTCATCTATGAACATTGTTACACTTTGACATTGAGTTATCATTGATGTGGTGACCTGTTTAATAAAGATGTTTTACAAAGATCATGTGTAAAGGAAGATTCAGTGTTATTTGGACGTCACACTGCTGAAAGGCTGCCCGCTGCATCTCCTTTTCACCACTAGATGGCACCACGAGTCCCAATGGGCTTTTATCACTTCAATGAACCACACCTCAAAATGGAATGCCACGAGCAGAGTCATTGATTGGGCCAGTGCTCTGAGCCCAGCAGGTGGTCAGGGGTAGATGTGTACCTTACTAGCCTGGAGGCTTGGTCTGGCAATGAGAGGAGAGACAGTTGAAAAGTAATGAAGGGAAGTAGACACAAATGCATGCACGCACACACAGAGACGGGGGAAAAATGACTTTGGAATCAGAAAAGCGGAGCGACATTTTGGAATGAATGATGAGGACCTATAATGTTTTACAAATAGTTAATTTTTCTCTTTCTCATCGGTCTTCAGATAACCAACTAATAGTTGACTATAAACGGTTTTGTGAATGCTAGGTCTCTTTAACTTCCCTTCCCTCCTCGTCCGCCTCAACTGTAGATGGAATTTCATATTTATTCATCAGTTTCTCCTCTCCCAAGTTTTCCAAAGAGGTGGAAGATTAATTTTTGTTTAGTTGAGTGAGTATGAGAGATGAGCCAGTAGGCGGTCTTAGTCTGTGACTGGTTAGGCCCCTCACCTCCTCCTACCCCCCCTGGCTGTTTCCATGGTTGCAGGGTCAGGGGCCCTCCTGCTGGGCCCTGATCCAAGACAGGCCAGCACCTCAGCAGGGGCGCAGTTACTGCAGGCTCGAGTCTGTCACCACAACCTTCACCACCACCACCACCATGGCTGACTGCTCCTCTCCTATGACAGGAGTCTCCTCGGAACAGTGTCGTGGAGGGCAATGAGGATGATTATGGTGAAGAGGAAGCAAGAGAACAGGGAAGATGAAGATATGGGGGAATTTTGGAAATCCCCCCAAAAAATTGAAATCAAATATGTGGCAAGCATGACTACTCAATCGCTTGTGAAATTGGAAATTGCGGTGATGTTACTGAGTACACATTTTATACTTGTGAGGTTGTCCCGCAGAACCGACAGGAAGTCTGTTGACATTGGCACAGCCAGGCTATTCTTTAGAAATCAACACGACTAGACCCCCTCAACGATGACACAGACACTTGCGTGACAAAGGGCCGTTGGAAAATGCTTATATGGCTTGATCCTCTTAGAACGTAGTGCGAGCTAAGCCAGCAGATCTAGACGAATAGAGCTGAAGGGTAGGTTGAGGAGGTGAGTAACTGTTGTGTGCCCGTTCAAGGCCAACAGGAAAATAAACACTTGGAATAGATAATACATGAAAGGTGCAGTGCATTGATTTAAATATGGGTTCTCTCTGCTCCCGTGCTCATCGTCAAAATTGCATTAATTCTAATAATCTGATAAAGGATATCTGGGTATTTCAACACAATTTCTTCATTTTCTAAGCAGACGATATCTCATAGGCTATACTGAGAGCAGATTAGTGTACGGATCTACACAATGTACAGCATCGTGATAAATAAACAGGGAAGGCAAAATTAAAGTAGTACCAATTTATTGGCCATTTTGGGATACACTGCACCGATGGAATCCTTTCCAACAAATCAACGAGCCATAAAATAAAGGCCACCATTTTTTGTTTGTTTTTAAAGGTCAGATTTATGTAATTTATTATTATATTCTTCCTGATATTTATGAAACTTTTGCCTTGTTCTATGGTAGTTTACATTTAGCTTTCATTTAATTTTTGAATTCCAGCGGGGAAAACAACAGATGCCTACTTGAGTCTAAATCTGATGCTAGTTTTGACGAACTGAACAACATACTAGTCCTGTACCAGATGTATTTAAATTGCTTGTTTAAAACCTTTCCCTTGACGTTCAACTGAAAACTTTCAGATTATTTTGTGTCTTGTGGGCAGTAATGGGTTGTTAACTTTAGCATTGTCCTCAAACACTGGATGTGGGAGTCATTTAGCAAAAGGTAGGTTACGACTCCAGAATCTAAAAAAATAAACGTCTAAACATCTATACAAATGGATCTTATCTTACCTAAGTTATTAGACTCAACATCGTATAAAATGCCCATAAACATATTTCTTACTAAAGTTGACTCAAGTTGCATGCCTCTTAGAAATATAATTTGTATTTGATTTATTTATATCCATAAATGTATACACCAACATTATAATACGTTCCAACAAAAATACAATGAAATAAATGATATTATAAACGGTATATTTTAAGATAGAGAAATAAAGCCATTCATTTTTATGCTGTTCTTTTCTAAAGGCGACATGGAATGTCGACCACAGTAGAAATATTGTTTTCTGTCTGAAAACGGATTCTGACAAAATAGCTCAAATAGGCTAGCGCTAGCCTATCAACAATGCAAATAGGCCTATACTGTTCAACTCTATTTATTAATATATTTCCTCGGTCATCTGCTTTCCTTCTTTCTTTTTATACATTTGGTTTCTATAGGCCTATTTGACTTTTGCTTATTAATTTCGTATATTTTTCTTTCATCATGTATTCATTTATTTGTCTATTTATCAGTAGCCCATAGGCTTATACAGAGAGGCCTGTCTATTAATTTAAAGGCTTTGCGTGGCTCACATTTTCCTCTGTTATACAGTCAATGTGTAGGCCAGGGATAAGACTTTTCCAAACATTTGGCAGGGATGACACAGAATAGAAATTACTCCAAAATTACAACATTTTATGATGGCGCCTTTAAAGCGTAACACCCAAGGCAATGCATAGGCCTATACCCTGTGTTTTCTATAACTTTGTTGAAAACTTGGCAAACGTAGTCCGATAGGCCTGTGTTCCTAATTCTATTGACGTTTTAGTGTTTACACTTGGACAGTTAACCCTTTCAAACGTACCATTCAACCAAATCGGTTGAGAGATCCTCTTTAAATATTGACTTATGACGCTTGACCAGCAGCATGGATGTTTTTGTCGAGTCTTTGATGGTTGAGGATGTAGGTCTACACGGAGCTGGTGGCGTGGACGACTCATATCCAGACGTTCCCGTTGGGGAGTTCTCGGAGGTTTGAGATTTGTGAACCTACGAAGTGAGAACATGTATTGTACATTTGATCATGTAAAACTGTTTTTTTTTTTATTGATCCAATTGAGAAACAAAAAATGCCTATGTGGTCCTTCCGTTGTTTCTGTAATATTTTGTGTGTGTTAAAAAAAACATTGAAATAACAATGAAGAAACGTGATTTCTAGGTCATATAGGCCTACAGGTAACTGCCAAAATAATGGAAACACTTGAGTGACTGAGGGATAAAACGTCTATTGAAAGCAGTTGAGTTAATTAAGCAATTAACGTCCCATCATGCTTAGGATAAAGTATAAAAATGCTGGGCAGGCCATTACTTTAGATAGGATGGCAATGCTCCCATCCATAAGGCAGGAGCGGTCACAATGGTTTAATGAGCATGAAAACGATGTAAACCATATGCCACGGTTGTCTCAGTCGCCAGATCTTAACCCAATTGAACACTTATGGGAGATTCTGGAGCGGTGCCTGAGACAGCGTTTTCCACCACCATCAACTAAACACTAAATTATGAAATTTATCGTGGAAGAATGGTGTCGCAACCCCCAGACACTCTATGCCAAGGTTAATTCAAGCTGTTCTGTCTCCTGATGGCCTAACGCCCCTTTGACACTTTATGTTGGTGTTTCCTTTATTTTGGCAGTTACCGTACGTTTGCATTCATTCTCCAGAAAAAAATGGCTTACCTTCGAGTGTTTCCTCAGAGAGCTGGGATGAGTGTAGGCCTTGTCGCACAGCTTGCAGATGTATGGCTTGTCTGAGGTATGAACGTGCATGTGTTTTTTTCTGTCGCTGCTATTTGCGAACCGCCTGTCGCAGCCTTCGAATTCGCATTTGAAGGGCTTCTCACCTGCCAAAGAAAATGTGTAGCCTATTTTTAACACAGACGTGGAGTTCAGAAATTGTAATGCGTTGTAGGTCAAAATTGCAGTTGGATAGGCCTATTGACTGGTAATTGGCCCAAGTTGGACCCATAGCATTGTAACTTCCACCAAGTTCAAATGAAACATTAAATATTGTGTGTTATAAGCCGGTTGGTTTTATAGCATGTATGGCTGGCTCATTACCCGTATGAATCCTTTTATGTATTTTCAAATTTTCCGACCTGGCAAACATTTTCCCACAGCCATGAAAGGGGCAATTGAATGGCTTTTCTCCAGTGTGTACACGAATGTGGTTGACTAATTTATACTTCGCTTTAAAAGATTTGCCTTCTCTCGGACAATCCTCCCAAAAGCAAGTATGCAGACTCTGGTCTGGACCGCCGACGTGATCCATGGAGACGTGCGTAACCAGCTCGGACATACAGCAAAACATCTTGCCGCAGGTTTTTTGGAGTTGATTCGTCTGATTCGCATCTATCCATTTACAAGTGACATCCTGCTTAGAGTGCTGTCGCATGTATCGAAAGAAAGCACCGTGACCAGTCTGTGTTGTCACTCTCATGCCCATGTCCACATTGTGATCAAAGTGGAGCTGGGTATCACTGAAATGCGGGTGCGGGCTCGAGACAGGTTGATGCGGATCTGCTCCCACGAATATGTCTCCCCGTGTACCCAAATGCGCCCTGCTATTCGCCATGTATCCATTTGGGAATGCGCTCTGTTCACCTATAGATGAAAAGATAGTGTGCGCTCGGTTTTCAGAGATCCTTGGGGGAATTCGCACACTTCCTGTTGCGGTGCGGCTTAAAAATCCGTGTCGAGTATCTCTTGCTGCGGAATCGGCAATGTCTGGAGTGCGATAGGTAAACGTAATATTCCTGGAATCGATAGCTCTGTATCCATGTGAACCGATGTGCCCTCCGCAGTGGCTTCCTAGCGCAGCTGCGTATCCGGAGACTTGGGGAATAAACTGGGACTTCTGTGCGGGGGCAATGAAATTGAAGGCTGCGAAGTGAGAGGTCTCTCCATACGGTCTGATCCCTAACCGAACGTCGTTGTCCCCCGGTTCATGTTGTCTTGGTATTCCAACGCCCCCGACAACAAGCGCGGAGAATTGCGCACCATCGTCAACTAGCTTGGTCATTGAAGCACAGAAGATGGAAAACAATACGGAAACCTTTTACAGCTTCATAACAGCCAAATGGTCTCCAACATGGCCATACTGCGCGAAAATCGTATGTATGCTTCCAATCTGTTAAATGTTGGCTAACCCACAACATTCATTGAAACCAAGCTTTTCAGAGGGTACAAAGTGAGAGGGGGTCAAACTCCTAACACTTTCGATTACGTAGGCTATAGTAGCCTAAATGTATTTGGTCGATTCAAGTCAATCACTCCACCAATACGACAACGGCAGCACCCATACAGTAACCAATGACATCCAAGATAACCTCTTGGCACGTGATTTTTCGCACAGTGAATTCATTGACAAGCTATTTCCTCATTGCAAATTGGTAGCCTGCATGTCCCATAAGCGTCTGTAGTGACACCAAACCCGGCCAGCTCTCCTATTTCTTCTCTATCAAAAAGTGTACCTTTATTCCCATGTCTTCCATGACTCTGCTTTGCGTCATTGCTATACGCTTGACCCTAATTACCACCACTACCTGCAATGATGCTGCTGCTGCTTTAGATCGGCAATGTTTGGAATTTCAGTATTGGGTAATTCAACCAAACCCGCACTGAGGTATTTACACCGTAACCTCTCACGTGTTACCGGACAGATCTTTAAGCACATGCCCACGAAAATGCCTCCAAATAAATATTACATTCGTGCCGGTTGCAAAATGATAACACTGAACCAAAATATAAACGCAACATGCAACTATTAAAACGATTTGACTGAGTTACAGTTCATATAAGGAAGCCAGTCAATTAAAATAAATAAATTAGGCTCTAATCTATGGCTTTCACATGACTTGGAATAAATATATGCATTTGTTGGTCACAGATACTTTTTTTTAAAGGTGTAAGGGCTTGATTCAGAAAACCAGTCAGTATCTGGTATGACCACCATTTGCCTCATGCAGCAGGACACATCTCCTTCGCATAGAGTTGATCAGGCTGATTGTGGAATGTTGTCCCACTCCTCTTCAAAAGTCTGTGCGTAGTTGCTGGATATTGGCGGGACTTGGATCACACTTTCGTACACGTCAATCCAGAACATCCCAAACATGCTCAGCGGGTGACATGTCTGGCTTCCAGGAATTGTGTACAGATCCTTGCGACATGGGGCTGTGCATTATCATGCTGGAACATGAGCTGATGGCAGCGGATTAATAGCACGACAATGGGCCTCATGATCTCGTCACGCTATCTCTGTGCATTCAAATTGCCATCCATAAAATGCAATTGTGTTCATTGTCCGTAGCTTATGCCTGCCCATACCATAACCCCACCTCCACCATGGGACACTGTTCACAACATTGACAAGGGGCCATAGGCTACCTTGCGACATGGGGCTGTGCACTATCATGCTGAAACATGAGGTGATGGCGGGGGATGAATGGCACTACAAAAGGCCTCAAGATCTCGTCACAGTATCTCTGTGCATTCAAACTGCCATCCATAAAATGCAATTGTGTTCATTGTCCCTAGCTTATGCCTGCCCGTACCAACACCCCACCTCCACCATGGGGCACTCTGTCCACAACGTTGACATCAGCAAACCGCTCTCCCACACAACCCATACAAGATCATTCAATGATTTTAAAAAAAATACAAATTACAGGACATCATTTATTTTCAGTTCACATTGACAACACAAAACAAAATAAATTGAAAACAGACAAGATAACCACGTAGGAGTAAACATTGAGGTTTACCAAGAGGGTAGAATATTATTGTAAAATGTAGCATTTCACAACCTCAAATGTTTTGACTGCAGAGGAACACAAATAAGCATATCTGAAGAATAAAAAAGGTCCTTCACTTCCTTTTACTCTGATGACCTTAGAGGAAAAAAATTGAAGTTCCTGTATTTGAAGTCTTCAAATTGAGGAATTTAAAAACTGTATGTTTGAAAGAGAGTTGAAACGGGATTCATGCGTGAAGAGCACACTTCTCCAGCGTACCAGTGGCCATCGAAAGGTGAACATTTGCCCACTGAAGTCGGTTACGACGCCGAACAGCAGAAGACCCTGGTGAGGACGACGAGCACGGGCATGAGATTCCCTGAGATGGTTGCTGACAGTTTGTGTGGAGGTCCTGGGCTGGCGTGGTTACATGTGGTCTGCGGTTGTGAGGCCGGTTGGATGTAATGCCACAAATTCTCTAAAACGACATTGGAGGCTTCTTATAGTAGAACAATTAACATTCGATTCACTGACAGCAGCTCTGGTGGACATTCCTGCAGTCAGCATGCCAATTGTACGCTCCCTCAAAACTTGAGACATCTGTGGCATTGTGTTGTGTGACAAAACTGCACATTTTAAAGTGGCCTTTTATTGTCCCCAGCACAAGGTGCACCTGTGTAATGAGCATGCTGTTTAATCAGCTTCTTGATATGCCACATCTGTCAGGTGGATGGATTATCTTGGCAAATGAGAAATGCTCACTAACAGGAATGTAAACAAATTTGTGCACAACATTTGAGAGAAAAAAGCTTTTTGTGCATGTGGAACATTTCTGGGATCTTTTATGAAACCAACTCTTTGCATGTTGCGTTTATGTTTTTGTTCACTGTACATACAAATATCTGGGACGTTTGATCCCCCCCATGCATGTTTGCAGAATTCATAATAACACAAGTAGCCTATCAATTGTGTAAATATGTGTTATTTTCTGAATTTATAGACAGGCCCCAATAGATGAATCGCCCTGTGTCCGAAAAACCGAGATAATTGCTATCTTAAGCTACTGTTTAACACACTGTTTAACATTTCATGTATTTATGCAACAATATATTATTGAATATTTTATCACCAATCATTTACACGTAATTTGAAAGGACTGTTTATGTGCGCATAGGCCTAAAAAAAAGGGACATTTCAGGGAGGTTTTATGTAGCGTGAGGTTTAGACTATATTTGTTTATCCCAAGAATCACTTCTGTTTCAGAGCAATTGAGCAATTTCATCCAGTTTTGCTGCCACGTGTAGGTTACAGTGGTAGGCTATAACCGTGTGACCAGACAGTTAAAAATTCAAACAAACAAAATTAAAATATGCCTTAGGGGCGGGCTATGGTTAGCTGAATGACTATAGTTACTAAAAAAAATGTTTTTGCTGTTGTATTGGCCTATTATCATAGTTTTTACCTACATAAAGTTCAATATCACCCTGAACCACAATTTCAATAAATCTAGCCTAAGAATAGACAACATTCCAATTTGCATTGGTGCATGTGTGATTAATTCAAGGTTTTAAAAGCTAGAATCCTTAGTTGCTACATCCATTTTTTTTAACTTATAAATTAATGATATATACCCATTGATTCTTGAGGAATATAATGTCAGGTCCATAATAATCGGCACCCTTGATAAAGATATGCAAAAATACTACACAATAAATATACACACTGAGCTCTATTGCATGCAATTTTTTGTGTGAAAATTAGAGTACCCGTTAAAAGTTTGGGCAAACCTACTCATTCAAGGGTTTTTCTTTATTTTTACTATTTTCTATGTTGTAGAATAATAGTGATGACATCAAAACTATGAAATAACACATATGGAATCATGTAGTAACCAAAAAAAGTATATTTTTTATTTGAGATTCTTCAAAGTAGCCACCCTTTGTCTTGACTGCTTTGCACACTCTTGGCATTCTCTCAACCAGCTTCATGAGGTATTCACCTGGAATGCATTTTAATTAACAGGTGTGCCTTCTTATAACTTAATATGTGAAATGTATTTCCTTTTTAATGCGTTTGAGACAATCAGTTGTGTTGTGACAAGGTAGGGGTGGTATACAGAAGATAGCCATATTTAGTAAAAGACCAAGTCCGTATTATGGCAAGAACAGAAACGACAGTCCATCATTACTTTAAGACATGAGTTGGACCCCAGAGTGAAGGAAAAGCAGCCAACAAGTGCTCAGCATATGTGGGAACTCCTTCAATACTGTTGGAAAAGCATTCCAGGGGAAGCTGGTTGAGATAACGCCAAGAGTGTGCAAAGATGTCATCAAGGCAAAGGGTGGCTACTTTTAAGAATCTCCAATAAAAAATATATTTTTATTTGTTTAACACTTTTTTGGTTACTACATGATTCCATGTGTTATTTCATAGTTTTGATGTCTTCACTAGTATTCTACAATGTAGAAAATAGTACAAATAAAGAAAAACCCTGGAATGAGTAGGTGTGTCCAAACTTTTGACTGGTACAGTATATTAATATTTTATACTAATACAATTGCTCAGAAAAAGAGATGTTGTTTAATAATAACTTTAAAAGATAAGGGTCAAAATCATTGGCACCCTTGTTTTCAGTATTACTCCAGCACCCTCCCCTTGCGAGGATGACGGCACTGAGCCTTTTTCTCAAATGTTTTGTGAGATTAGAGAACACTTTGGGAGGGATCTTAGACCGTTCCTCCATACAGAATCTTTCCACATCCTTGATATCCTTCGTCTGTGCTTATTGACTGCCCACTTCAATTCAAACCACAGGTTTTCAATGGGGTTCATGTCTGGAGACTGAGATGGCCAATGCAAAATGTTTATCTGTATGGTCAATTAACCATTTCTTTGTGGATTTTGATGTGTGTTTGGGGTCATTGTCTTGCTGGAAGATCCACTTGCTGCCAAGTGACAGACTCCTGAAAGAGGCAACCAGGCTTTTGACTAAAATAACATCAACAATCCATCACAATATTTTACCGTAGGTATGAGGCACTTTTCTGGATATGCTTATTTTTTTCAATACCAAACCCACCACATGTATCACAACCGGCCATGATTGGGAGTCCCATAGTGCGGCGTACAATTGGCCTAGCGTCGTCCGAGTTAGGGTTTGGCCGGGGTAGGCTGTCATTGCTAATAAGAATTTGTAATTAACCTTTATTTACCCAGGCAAGCCTGTTAAATTAAAAATAATAAATACATGGTGTGCGTGGCCGAAGAGCTTTATTTTCATGTTATTATTTAACCATAGCACCGGTTCCAATCCAAGTGCCAATCAAGTTTAACAAACTCCAGGCGGTGTCACGGATCAGATCAGGGCATTACCGCGGCCCTCCGTAGGAAGCCTATCACATAGAGTACCAGGTGCAGCAGACCGTAGCACTAACGAAATGAATACATCAATACAAGAATGAACTATCCAGGTATCCTGGTCTATGACATTTCTCATTCGGGGAAAACGGAGCTAAAATGTGAAGACGTTCAATGGTGCCTTTAATCGTAATCCCATTGTTGTAAAAACAGTTTGGAGCCGTTGGAAACGATAGGTCTGGCGGATCAAAACGTGCAAGTGAGGAAATCCTGAAGCTTTCCCCCATCATTAACATGGACCTACTTTTTGGATGCAAGAAGCATCTTCCTTTGCTATCCATCTACTTTCTCGGCCATCTAAGAAATGCCAGCCCCTAGTTATGATGTATTTTTTTCTCATCCACTAGCTGCAGGGATGTCCCCTCTGTTTCCTATTTGAGGAGTCAGTGTGACCATTGTGATCCATGGTTCGAGGGCTCGCGCAGATTTCTCAGAAGTAAGGTGTGTTCAATAACCCCATAAGCAAACAAATTGATACAATTCACGCAACAAAAAACAACAACAATTGGATTGGTAATATTATGTTTGTGATAGGCAATAAACATGTGCACTAACCAATCTAGCGTGTTGGGACGTTATATACAAATTCGTTCCAGTGGCCTCTGCATCAGAGGCATCAGCAATCTCATGCAACTACTATTCAGAGGCCTTTGACATTGAAAAGGAATTCGCCGCAACCACAGAGTAAACATGAATTAATTCCTTGTTGATGATGATCTCCTTCTGTCTTTGGTCGAAATGCAAAGCATTTTGAATGCAGGCCTCAATAGCAAGCTCCTTAATAATTCAAAACTCAAAAGGCAGCGTTCACAGTGCTTGCCTTGGGCAGGAGCTCACCGGAGCTTAGTACATGACTTCAAATATTCTACTGCTTGATCTCCTGTTCCTCATATAACATTAGCTCAGAAGTATTGTGGAGCTCCTGCATCTAAATATAAACATTACCAGCATCCAAAATGAATACCAGCACCTAATTCAGTCCAAGTCAAGTACTGAGCATACGAGATTCAGTTCATAGTAAACGAGTTCCATTATTAAATCAATATCAAAACACTCTCATGATCCTAATGGCACCAGTACGAGACAAAGGATGTTGAGGCATCAGGAAGCTGAAACATCTCTGGGCCTGATCTTTAATACAGACACAGTAGCATAGATTGAATTTGATCAAAGTCATTCACTGGCCAAATGGATTAAATAGATCTAACGAACGCATCCCTAAACGCACCCAACCAACACGTTTTATTTTTTTGATGTCTGTGTATGTAAAGAAAGGCTAAGATTATGTTACGAGCTGTCATGCACTGCATGAATTTGTCAATAAAAAATATGACTCAGGGATGGTAGCCATTTTTAGACGTTCTTGTCCCTGGTAGGATGAAATGTTGTATCAGGATCCTCCGTTTTTTGTGAGAGTCTGATGTTTCAATGAGTTGGAAATATTATTGAAATATTTGTCAGTGAGAAAGATTTGAAATATTACTCACGGCGTGACTTTGGTTTTGTAATGTTTAATTTGATCACAGCCTTTGATATGGAAGAACATTTGTAATTTAAACTATTCCAATACTAGCAGTGGCAAATGTAAGAACAAAGGATATTTGTGACTGTCTCATCTCTGTGTTACTTATGAGAAATGTGTCAATTGATCCTTACTCACTATTGTCACAATATGCTCATTGTATAATTGATGGGTAAATATGATCTTTGACACTACGGTTAACTTTCCATGTCCCTGTGTGTTTTCTTAATAGCAAAAAGCAGAAGCAGCATCAATAGTGAAGCTTAAAATAATTTGAGAAAAAAAAGGAAAATCCCTACTATTGAGTCTTCAACAGTAGTATACAAGGTATTGATTTACTATATATCCATACGTATTGCTTGTGTTCTTATTGAATCTCATGTGAAGACATAGTCAATGAAGAGAAAGTAAACCACTAGCCTAACCAGTATTAATCGTACAGCAAACCCACCAGTTCAGAGGTCAAATAAAGTACATCTTCATGGTGATGTGTCATCCAACCCGTGATTGCTCAGAGTTGGTTGAGTATAAGTATTGAGATCTTTGGCTGCCAGTGAAAGCAACAATACAGTCTATCTCTAATATCCCTTATCAAATGACCTGCCATTCATACTACAAAGTATGATCCATGAACACAGACAAACCTGTATTGACGATAACCTAACAGTCTACAAAACCTGAACAAGCTAACATCACATTACCCAACGACAAAATGCACAGGCTATTATTTGAACAATTGCAATCCGAGATGAGGTTTGTAAAACGGAAACTGAACACTGTACATGCATTCTTGTAACCTGTCCCAAACATAATCCTTACCCAAAAATGTATTACCACAAAATCTGTCCATGTATTTCAAATGTTTTCATTTTTTTTTTATTTAACTAGGCAAGTCAGTTAAGAACAAATTCTTATTTTCAATGACGGCCTAGGAACAGTGCCTGTTCAGAGGCAGAACGACAGTTTTGTACCTTGTCAGCTCGGGGGTTTGAACTTGCAACCTTCCGGTTACTAGTCCAACGCTCTAACCACTAGGCTACCCTGCCACATTAAAACCATCCCCAAACCCTTTGCCCTCTAAAAGTTATTTATCGCAGAGGAGAAAAGTGAGAAGAGGGTACAGTACCTTGGAGGAGCACCTCAATATTTCACTGCTGGCTCCGGTGCCTATGAAAAGATCCCCAATATAAGCATACAGGACAATGGACCACTCACTTAAGACTACAGATTCTATTTGGGCCAGTAGCTTTTATGAGGAGATAGTAAGAAGGAGTCTTTGTGAGAATTTGGATGGCACATTAAACCTCCATTATATGAGCCATCAGAAGAGAACGATATTGGACTTTAGGTTTCTTTTTAAAGTACAGATCGAGGATCTGATCATACAGCATATGTGGAAGAAGAGGGGGGAGGGAGGTGGGAGGGTATTAAAGTAGTGGTGTCCCATTCCCTTATAAAAGGAGCTCTTGCTGTTTTTGTCTCTTTTCAAATGTCCCCCACACAGTTATACAAATAACTATGGTCTTGCTCATCGTGATGATCAATCTATAGCAGGCCTACCACTTGACAGAAGAGAATAAACAGTTGAATGGCTGACAGATTGAGTAGGTGATTATTTATCTGTTTATGGATGAAAAAGGGAGAGGAGATGTGAGAGAAATGATATAGATTAGAGGCCTTTCTCGTCACAAAACGGGACAGACAGAAAGCTATGCCCCCTACTGGCTAGTTCTGTCATTCTATTGTCTTTTTCCATGAATGGTTATGTGAGATGATGAGAGTATTATGACGCTGTTCGCAACACTAACTATGATTTAAAAACCTTAGTAGTCCAACCGGGTTTTGGACGATTTGTGGGTTTGGTTTCAATATAAATAAATGAAATCTTTGGATATGTCATCATATTTACATGATGGCACATATCATTTTATCCCATTTATATTACACTTTACCTGTACTATTCAAAATAGTAGCACAAAAGGTAGCAGAAAATGGACATTTACATTAGAAGAGAGTGCCCTCTGCTGCATAGCTAAGACTAGTGCACTATGGTTGATGCAGCAATTTATCTTGAGCTTGGTACTCAATCTTAAAGGTTCAATGCAGCTGTTTTTCTCTCAATATCAAATCCTTTTTGGGTAACAATGAAGTACCTTACTGTAATTGTTTTCAATTCAAATGGTCAAAAATAAAATAAATTCTTCAAATAAGAATTTTGCTAGGCCTGTCTGCGAGTGGTCTGAGTGGGAAGCGGGAAAACTGAAAACTAGCTATTATTGGCCGAGTGTTTGGAACTCTCTTTCCAATTGGTCTATTAACTCCACCCCACCAAAACAGGTTGAACTTTCAGGCGGTCTTTTCAAACAGTCCTTACACTAAAAAGGCATTATCATCATGTTCACAATTTCACAGTATTATTCCAATCTCATAGCGTGGAAATATAAACACAGGAACATCAAGTTTTTTTCACATTTTCTGTCCCACCAAAATGATTCCCGATTAATCCATAATCACTTCCCTATAGAACAAATTCAAGAAGCAACTTCTGCTGGAAGGATGGAAGGTCCATGTTTCCATGTATGTGTTGAGGTAAGGCATTTCTGAGGCAGATAAGAGAGGGGGGAGGGGGGCAGCTCTATTAAATCCCTCTATATCGGAGTGACCAACCATGGCTGTGTGACTGTTTCTTTTGCTGTATTCTGGCGTGAAAATTGATTCAACCCAACTTAATCCGACCGTTGTTCTCAACAATGGCCTCTAGTGGCCCTGACACATCTCAAACCAGAATGATATGGCTGTCCAGTGGGATTCTACTGCATTGAGATAATGACCCTGTTGGTGGGCTTTAGTCGACCCAAACAGACAGTTACCCAGATGGCATGAATCAAGCCCTGACTCCACACTCCAAAACCACAGCAGAAATCCTTAACAACCAGGTGTCAAATGCAACTCTTACTGCACCTTTGAACAAGTGAATGAGCCCTAATCATTTCACCGACTAACTGCAAGGGAGAGAAAGAGAGAGTTAACAAATATCGGGGTTAACAAATTCTAGAAGTGCACAGATGGCCATACCTTGGCCTTTTCTCATTTGGGCAAAAGTCTGTCCTCCGTTCTCTGTCCTACGTGACCAGGATGCCAATAGGTAGTCGAGGACTGTGTCAATTCGTTAGCAGACAAATGGAAAACGGTCCTCCCCTCCTCGATAGCCTCCTTTTGGAGAGGAAGCAGAAGTCTATCCTACTGCGGAATACTTTTGATATCTGCCACACCCAGTGGTGTAAAGTACTTAAGTGAAAATACTTTAAAGTATTACTTTAAGTAGTTTTTTTTTTGGTATCTTTACAATTTATATTTTTGACTACTTTTACTCCACTACATTCATGAAATAAATATGTACTTTTTACTCCCATTCATTTCCCTGACATCCAAAAGTACTAGTTACATTTCGAATGCTCAGGCAGGACAGCAATAATGGTCCACTTCACACACCTATCAATATAACACATTGTCATCCCTACTGCTTCTGATCTGGCGGACTCACTAAACACAAATACTGCATTTGTAAATGATGTCTGAGTGTGCCTGTCTGTTCGTAAATTAAAAATTTAAAAATTAAAATTGTGCCGTCTGGTTTGCTAAATAAAAGGGATTTGATGTTTAGCATTTAAGTGTACTTTGTACTTTTACTCAAGTATGACAATTTAGTACTTTTTCCACCACTGTACTTAAGTACATTTAAAACCAGTTACTTTCGATTTTTAATCAAGTAGTATTTTACTGGGCGACTCACTTTTACTTCATTTTCTATTAAGCTATCTTTACTGTCACTCAAGTACGACAATTTAGTAGTTTTTCCATCACCCTTTGAATCAGACGTTATATTGTACTGTAGGAGAAAAGCATGCATAGTCTACATTTAAAAACAATATTCTACTTAATAATAAAAATGTATTGTACAACTAACTGCATTTGTTTTTATCACTTTGCACATTTATTTTGGGATCCCACCCCTGTAAACATCTTTTGCCTGGTGATGTGCGAGTGGGCACTGGGCACAGACGTCAATTCAACATCTATTCCACGTTGGTTCAGTGTCATTTCATTGACATTACGTGGAAACAACGTTGATTCAACCAGTGTGTGCTCAGTGAGGAAGGCGCTTTTCATTTCATACAAGCGTATTTTCGCCCACGTTCAGTCTCCTGGCCGCCTCTCCTCGATTTACCTTCGACCTTTTTCAAAAGGAGTCGAAAGTAGACCGAGGAGAGAGGACGCAGGAGTTAAACCGAAAAGAGCATTGTCCAGTCGGCGCGCGTCTCTACATTACATTAAAGGTTCAATCTGCATTTGCCACATACATTTCTTTCTCTCACCCTACACGGCCTTTGATTCTTGAAGAATATAACTTTGAAAGGCCTCGTGAGCTTAGTTCAACTGTCTAACCCAATCAGAACCCAAAATATAAGCTCGTTTTACGTCTTTGCTTGTAAACAAAGACATAGCCTCAAAACATGGTTAAGACTGTAATTGTAACGTCATGGATGGTCAGTCCTTGCATCCATAGCTCTGTCTATGAATTTCAAAGCGGTGACATTTTTCCAGCCCCATCCCTCAGCTGTTTCCCCTAAAGTGGCTGGGGTAGGCGCTTTGTTTTTATTTTAATGGTAGATTTCCCATTTAAATGGGTGGCTCCCTTTGTTCACCAGTAGATGGCGACTCTGGTACTCACAGACGATGGCGAGGCTGCTGCAGAACTCCTCTCAAATCTTGGTTACACATCTGCGTTCCTTCAGGAGTGTGTCCCATGGAGAATTGATTCCACTCTATTCACAAGAAGTCATTGTCATGTTCCCAACACAAGGCCTTACATCGGTTGACCTTGCATCGGTTGCCTGTTGTGTAGGCTAACCACAACCATTTCATTTGAACCTATTAGGCCAAATTCAATTCAATCAATAATTCAGAATCAATCATTTGTTATATCATGGTAGGATGTTTGTTTCTAGTGAGGTCCATCTCTACCTTGACAGAACCCCTTGTTCTGACATTTTTTTGTCTCTGACATACACTACTTGACCAAAAGTATGTGGACACCTGCTCGTCAAACATCGCATTCCAAAATCATGGGCATTAATATGGAGTTGGTCCCCCCTTTGCTGCTATAACAGCCTCCACTCTTCTGGGAAGGCCTTCCACTAGATGTTGGAACATTGCTGCGGGGACTTGCTTCCATTCAGCCACTAGAGCATTAGTGAGGTCGGGCAGTGATGTTGGGTGATTAGGCCTGGCTCGCAGTCGGCGTTCCAACTCATCCCAAACGTGTTTGATGGGATTGAGGTCAGGGCTCTGTGCAGGCCAGTCAAGTTCTTCCACACCAATCTCGACAAACCCTTTCTGTATGGACCTCGCATTGTGCACAGGGGAATTGTCATATTGAAACAGGAAAGGGCCTTCCCCAAACTGTTGCCACAAAGGTGGAAGTACGGAATCGTCTAGAATGCTGTTGTATGCTGTAGCGTTACGATTTCCCTTCACTGGAACTAAGGGGCGTAGCCCAAATGATAAAAAACAGCCCCAGACCGTTATTCCTCCTCCACCAAACTTTACAGTTAGCACTATGCATTGGAACAGGTAGCGTTCTCCTGGCATCCGCTAAACCCAGATTTGCCCGTCGAACTGCCAGATGGTGAAGCGTGATTCATCACTCCAGAGAACGCTTTTCCACTTCTCCAGAGTCCAATGGCGGCGTGCTTCTGGGAAAACCCTTCCCAGAAGAGTGGAGGCTGTTATAGCAGCAAAGGGGGGACCAACTCCATATTATTGCCCATGAGTTTGGAATGAGATGTTCACGTATTCACATACTTTATGTAGCCATTCCCTGCACTGATTGGGACTCAGGTTTCAGTAAAAGGCCTTCAGTAAAATGCCTTCAGTAAAATCTAGCTGTCTCCTCTATATCCTCAGAAAAGCCAGTCACATGTCTGCGGTAATAGCACTGTGGCCACAGTAAGTTTCTCGTTTGAATCTGTCAATATTGTTGAATAACTAATACAAATACCAAATAACAGTGTTTTATATCATAAGAAAGTAAATGAGATTTGAGGAAAGAGTTGACCTCACGAGATACTAAGACAGTAATGCATTTTATCCTGAGGCTAAGTGTGTGACTTGAAAAGGTTTCCCAACAAACATAACAATGGGTAGCAAAATGAGTGGTCAGTAATAGCTCAGAAGTTGAGAGGTCAGGATCTGAAAGATTACAGTACCACACAGTGCGGCCCTTAATCTATGTAAGTATTGTTACTTTAAAGTACACAATTGTTGATCGAAGTAAGCCATTGTGCTGTGGTATGTATCTGCCATTAGTATTGGCTATCTAGAGGGCCTCCTCATTGACGTGAGGCTCTATTCAATCCGGATCGTGGAAACTCAGCGCTAAAGCCTAATTAAAGGCAATGTTCTCCACGCTGGCGGAGACGGCGCTCACGGTGACCGCTGGATAATGTCAGCTCAATCAGAAACGACCTTGACATTTCTGTGGTCGAGTCTTTAATGCTTCAGCTTGACAGGTTGACTTGAGCCCTTAGAAATGTAAGTAAAATAACATTCTCCTCTCACTGCCATTTGACCCTTCATTGGCCCCTCCAGAGCGATTGATAAGAGTGGGCTATTATTCACTGCTCTGGCATGTTAACCTTACCCTTGAACCCAGGGCTCGAGGTCCATCTATCGATTGTTGTCAAGGAAGTGCACTGTCCTCTGTGTTGTCATCAATACCATAATCAATTCCAATGCAGGACGTTTATGAGCCTAGTGGTACTTCCTGTTTCATGAGTGACAGTTAGTCCCTTTGGTCTTGACCATGTACAACTCATGATCTTAATCTGATCGCTCTTTTGTTGCTGAGAATCTTCCCCCGCAGAGCAGGAAATGCTAACTTATAGTGTATTCAAGGTCTAAAAAAGCTTCTAAAGTTGTAATTTCCATTTTGAAATGTCAGACTTGATTTGCCCGGACGAAAAATGTACCATCCCCAACAAAAAATGTCCATTAATTATAATCCATATAATAATTCACTTTTCCTGTTGCTAAAAGATTTTTCTCCTGCTGTAGCAAACTGGCTCAAATTAAGATCTTACATCTTGTATGCTTTCTCCACCCTCACTGCACGGAAGGGCTCTCCCCACAGTACTACATTTCTTTATTTCTGTGGCGAATAGACATGCTCTACCAAATAAAATAAAACAAATGTCTTTCTCGGTTTGCGGGCACTCACATTTATAACGCTGTTTGTACTGAGGTCTATCCCATCTCAAGCAGAGCTCTAGAGTTGTGCGCCACTCTGGCGTGATTGGCTACCCCTCCTGCTGAGATGGCCTTGGATTTCAACATGTGAGGAATTACCATCAATATTAATGGCCTCTCAGTCTTTAGCACCACTAGAAGAGGGGTGTATCACTTCCCTAAGGATTCATTGAAGATGATCTAGCTAGCCCATCCATAATGGATGGATGGACATTTTACACCGCCCAGGATATTGTAGTCTCAGTATTAGCACTGATGACAGCGGTTTAACCCTTTCATAGCTGGGGAGGGGCCACTAGTATCAACAAGTGGAAAAGAGGGACAGCATAAGCAAAATCGCATTTCCTTATAAACATTTTATTCAGTGCTTTTTCATTAGAACAACAAATAACAAACTGGAAGAAGGTTCCAGATTAAACGTGTTTCTGTGCTATGGATCATTCACTAGTAGTCTGGTACAGACTGGAACACAGGGTCCAAAACAGATAGATAATAAGAACACTAGACCTACAGTAGTACATCATGCTGCTAGTTCCCAGAGGTCCACAGTCTCCCATGCAATAATAGTGTCAATAAATCAATGCATCAAACCAAATGTTAGACATCAGCATCTATACTGAACAAAAATATAAACGCAACATGTAAAGCGTTGGTCTCGTGTTTTGTGAGCTGAAATAAAAGATCCCTGAAATGTTCCGGCACGCACAACAAAACGCTTCTTTCTCTCAAGTTTTGTGCACACGTTGGTTTACATCCCTGTTACTGAGCCTTTCTCCTTTGCCAAGATAATCCATCCACCTGACAGATGTGGCATATCAAGAAGCTGATTAAACAGCATGCGCATTACACAGGTGCACCTTGCGCCGGGGACAATAAAAGGCCACTCTAAAATGTGCCGTTTTGTCACACAACATAATGCCACAGATGCCTCAACTTTTGAGGGAGCGTGCAAGTGGCATGCTGACTGCAGGAATGTCCACCAGAGCTGTTGCCAGAGAATTGAATGTTAATTTCTCTTATGTTGTTTTAGAGAATTTGGCAGTACATCCAAATGGCCTCACATGCCAGCCCAGGACCTCTACATCCGGGTTCTTCACATGTGGGATCATCTGAGCATCAGCCACCCGGATAGGTGATGAAACTGTGGGTTTGCACAAACTGTCAGAAACCGTATCAGGGAAGCTCATCTGCATGCTCGTTTGCCTCACCAGGGTCTTGACATGACTGCAGTTCGGCGTCGTAACCAACTTCAGTGGGTAACTGTTCACCTTTGATGGCCACTGGTATGCTGGAGAAGTGTGCTCTTCACGGATGAGTCCCAGTTTTAACTTTACCGGGCAATTAACAAACAGCATGTCTGGCGTTGTGAGGCTGAGCGGTTTGCTGATGTCAACGTTGTGAACAGAGTGCCCCATGGTGGAGGTGGAGTCACGGTATGGGCAGGCATAAGCTACGGACAACGAACACAATTGCATTTTAACGATGGCAGTTTGAATCCACAGAGATACTGTGACGAGATTCTGAGGCCCATTGTCGTGCCATTCATCCGCCGCCATCACCTCATGTTTCAGCATGATAATGCACAGTCCCATATCACAAAGATCTGTACACAATTCTTGGAAACTGAAAATGTCTGAGTTCTTCCAAGGCCTGCATACTTACCAGACATGTCACGCATTGAGCATGTGTGGGATGCTCTGGATCAACGTGTATGACAGTGTGTTCCAGTTCCCAACAATATTGAGCAACTTCACACAGCCATTGAAGAGGAGTGGGGCAACATTCCACAGGCCACTAACAACAGCCTGGTCAACTATATGTGAAGGAGATGTGTCACGCTGCATGAGGCAAATGGTGGTCACACCAGATACTGACAGTTTTCTTTTTAAATCCATGCCCCTACCTTTTTTTAAAGGCATCTATGACCAACAGACGCACATCTGTATTCCCAGTCATGTGAAATCCATAGATCAGGGCCTAATGAATTCATTTCAATTGACTGATTTCCATACATGAACTGTAACTCAGTAACATCTTTGAAATTGTTGCAGGTTGCATTTATATTTTTGTTCAGTGCATTTGGCCCCAGGGAAGGAAAAAACAATGCAGGAGAATACATACAATCATTTTATCTGGACGAGCCCTCCATTTCACTAATAATCCCCACTTGATTGTACATTGAAAAAAAATGGAGGATTATGTTATTATCCTTGCACATACACGAAAGCGAGCACGTAATACAAGCACGTAAACAAATGATGAAACACATCTAAATACACTATGAAACTACGTTCATGGTTTGCTATGTCCCCTAGAATGGAAAAGGAGCCTACTAATGACACAATGCTGTAAAAGGGTTGATATAAGTGGCCTATTCAAACAACAAGATCTCCCAAAACTCAAGAGGTCTCTAGTTAGGCTGTCGGATGTAATAACCGAAGATGGAAACAGACTCTTCAAATAATATAGATAAACAGAGGAGGGTCTGTGAAAACAAGTCCCTATAAACCACACATTGGCCGTGTCCAATTACCCCTTGTCCTACTCATAGTCTACTTGCGTTCGATAGAAAGTGTTATAGGGTGTCAAATTTCGAAAATGTTATTCGCTTTAAATGCCACGATGTCATAGTCATTTCACGTTTCATCTAGTACGAGTTCGCTACATGCTATTGGGGGGGGGGGGGGGGGGGGAGAAACATATTTTCACACCAACGTGTGCTTGGCAACAGCTGATAATCAGGTAAGGGGAAGAGTTGTACCAAAATGAATGAAGGTTGGAAAGCAACGCAATTCTGCATTAGATGAGGCATTTTCAGTATGAGTGAGCCTAGTATGTTGAAATGTGTTACTTATTGTATACATTTTTTTGCCAAACAGTATGTTGTAAATAGTATGTAGTACGATTAGTCCACAGTTTTTCCGACTTTTTTTTGTCTTCAGCCAAACCAGAGAAACAGGTTTGAGTCTTTGGTACACAGGAACAAATTAACGCAATTGGTATGGCTGGCAAGCAATGAATATGGCAGATAGTCGGACCGATGCAGAAGGCTTGCAGATATGTACAGCTTTCTTGGACTCAAACACCCCAAAAAATAGCTTTTTTTTTAGGAGGCATGGAAGCGACCGATCACGGACCACATAACTACTGGCCAGTAACTCTCCCTCTCAAGACCCTTGGAGAAAGAGATACATGGCTAATACGCTACATATGCTCAAGAATAATCCAAGGAAGAATATATACTCCAGACCAGCAAAATGGTTTAGGCCTTTTGTATCAAAGTTCATAGCAAATTTGACCCGCAGAAACCCATGGATTTTTTTCATTGATGATGTCATAGTCTGTCACAGTGGTTTCAGTACACGCTAAGCTAAGCTAATTCCCTCGCTCTCCACCTGATCAGTTGGACGAGGATCAGTTGAGTCTGCTTACTGTACGATTGGGAGAGCCGCCCTCTGCCCGAGACGGACTCCCCACAGCTATGTGGACTGCTCGTTCTGGCTCAGTGTCTTCCCTCCTCCGTTCAGCAAGGCCGACGCACTGCGGCTCTTGGTGGGAGTACCGCTGCCGGAGCGGGAGAACTCGGTCAGGTCATGGAGTGAGGGTTCTCTGTACATGGCAACTGGAAGAGAAAGAGGCAGAGAGGAGCTCACGTTTGGTAAAGATAAAGTCTGGTTATCTGTATTATGCACAGTGTTGGGGAGTAGTAATTACATTTTGCTCCAGCTTGGTGGTAGTTGAACCACATTCAAATCTTGGTGGTGTTTACAGAAGTTCAATACTTTGTTTGCCATGTAGCAGTGTAGCTAACTACTGGAACTACGCACTACTTCTTTTGCAGAAAGTAAATATGGATAAAGTAGGCCAGAATTTCCTTTCTTTATTGGCATCGAAAGTAGTTTGGATGTTGGGAACTACTTTTTCAAAGTAACTTTAGTTAAGTAAACAATGTGTTTCATAAGGGTCGCTTTAGTGTAGCTGAACTTCTGCCGGTGTGAAGTTATCGGTAGCTTGGTAAACTATATT
The DNA here is from genome assembly GCF_045791955.1 of Oncorhynchus clarkii lewisi. NCBI lineage: Eukaryota > Metazoa > Chordata > Actinopteri > Salmoniformes > Salmonidae > Oncorhynchus > Oncorhynchus clarkii. The sequence goes on along the minus strand of NC_092156.1, from coordinate 47,532,142 downwards.
TCCAGAGTAGCTTCCCCAACACTTGATTAAGCTTCTGACAAACATTCTTCCGTAAAACGCCAAAAGAAAATATACTAGGGTGAGTCTTTCTAACGAGCCACTTCAGGGTTCCCACCAACAGACTTCAACACAGACGCACAAAGCCTCGCAGAAAAAGGCCCACTTGCCTTTCAGTGGTTTAGGGATGAAGTGGGCCGCTGGTTTATTCTTCTTCACATGGTTGCCCTTCATGATGACTCCCTCTTTATTGAGGCCAAGGTACCAGGCCCTGCCTGACTGCTGCTGTCTGTAGAGCATGGAGGAGTAGGTCACGTAGTAGTTCTCAAACACCGACTCCTTGAACTTACACTCCGGGGTGAAGTGCTCCTAAAGAGGGGGACAGCGAGGAGAGAGAGACAGGAGGGGGAATGTGTGTATGTGAGAAAATAAATAAAGAGAGAGCGGAAACAGAGATGGACAGACATAGAGAGAGAGAGAGAGAGAGAGAGAGAGAGAGAGAGAGAGAGAGAAAAAGAAAGAAAACTACACCTAGTTTCAGCCATTTCACTCTCACCTAGGCTATCCATTCATATCAAATGCCCAAAGGGGGAGTAAATGACGACAGAAGGGATGGAAACAACTAACTGGAATGAAACACTGACAATCGGCTTGAAAGCGGACACAGAAGACTGAGCTATAATGCAGTTGGGACCAATTCCAGTTCTATGCTTGGGAACCTTTTACGTACAAGTCAGGATAGGCCGGCCACACAGTGCCCGGCAGCAAATCTACAATGCGAATACCTCAGTTGTGACTGGTGAGCTGAATTGAACTCGCTTGCCATGCTATGTGAATAAGCCTAGGATGGGAATCTCTGATTTTTGGAGCCACCATGAGCCATCCATCACTCTCACAGCTTGCTCAGATTGTGACTTTTAAACTGCACGCTATGAAAACACTGACTCATACTTTCATTGGTAAAGATTGATGCAAAACCACATTCTGGCACGAGATATTCAGCGACACCAATGTTCATGGTGACCACACACACACACACACACACACACACACACACACACACACACACACACACACACAAATAAGTAAATAAATAAACATAATGAATTAACCTAAAAAAAAGTGTTTGAAATGCAATATCCATCCAGATTGCTAAATAACCTTACCAAAGCTAAAACAATAACAACTTGAGAGGGTTAACATTAGCATTGCCATACTCATGTGTCTCCATGGTAACTTGCAGAATACAAACCAGCCCTCTCAACAAGATGCAGGTTACCAATGGGGACATAACAAATGGAACCAACTTGTGTTTTCACAGCAACAAGTGATTATTAAATAGAATTAACATGGCGGTTAAGGTGACTTTTAATGTAATCAACTAGCTCAGTAACACTGTGTACTGTGAAATACAGTGCATTTGGAAAGTATTCAGAACCCTTGACTTTTTCCACATTTTGTTACGTTACAGCCTTATTGTAAAATGTATTAAATTGCTTCTTTCCCTCATCAATCTACACACAATACCCCATAATGACAAAGCAAAAAAAAAATTGGGGACATTTTGGCAAATGTATTAAAAAAACGAAATATCACATTTACACAAGAATTCAGAGCTTTTACTCAGTACTTTGTTGAAGCACCTTTGGCAGCGATTACAGCCTCGAGTCTTCTTGGGTATGATGCTACAAGCTTGGCACACCTGTATTTGGGGAATTTCTCCCGTTCTTCTCTGCAGATCCCCCTCAAGCTCTGTCAGGTTGGATGGGGAGCGTCTCTGCACAGCTATTTTCAGGTCTCTCCAGAGATGTTCAAGTCCGGGCTCTGGCTGGGCCACTCAAGGACATTCAGAGACTTGTCCCGAAGCCACTTCTGAGTTGTCTTGGCTATGTGTTTAGGGTTGTTGTCCTGTTGGAAGGTGAACCTTCACCACGTTCTGAGGTCCTGAGTTCTCTGGAACAGGTTTTCATCAAGGATCTCTCTGTACTTTGCTCCGTTCATCTTTCCCTCAATCCTGACTAGTCTCTCAGTCCCTTCGCTGAAAAACATCCTCACAGCATGATGCTGCCACCACCATGCTTCATCTTAGGGATGGTGCCAGGTTTTCTCCAGACATGACACTTGGCATTCAGGCCAAATAGTTCAATCAGATCAGAGAATGTTGTTTCTCATGGTCTGAGAGTCCTTTAGGTGCCTTTTGACACACTCCAAGCGGGCTGTCATGTGCATTTTACTGAGGAGTGGCTTCCGTCTGGCTACTCTATCATAAAGGCCTGATTGGTGGAATGCTGCAGAGATGGTTGTCCTTCTGGGAGTTTCTCCCATCTCCACAGAGGAACTCTGGAACTCTGTCAGAGTAACCATCAGGTTCTTGGTCACCTCCCTGACCAAGGCCCTTCTCCCCCGATTGCTCAGTTTGGCCGGACGGATTATTATGTGTAGATTGATGAGAAAAAACATTTATTTAATCAATTTTAGAAGAAGGCTGTAAATGTAACATAATGTGGAAAAAGTCAAGGGGTCTGAATACTTTCCGAATGTGCCGCGTGTAGGAGACACAATGTTGTGGTTGGGAAGGAAGGAGACTCACAGAGGTATACAGGAAGCCATCGTTGTTCATGGCCAGGTAGAGTTTGGTCTGAACCCCCTGGATGGCCACAACTCGCAGCCCAACAGGAATGAGGTTGAACACAGCTGCAATGTGGAATACAAAAGAGAGAGGGTGCGTAGTAAACTGTATAAGAGAAACATTATACTCAATATGCAATAGTGAAAATACAGCTACAGGAAATGTTTGAGCAAAAAAACCAAGCCAACATTTCTTCTTGAATTCGACATAACAATAATCTGAAATCGGCACGAATTAAAGGCAAAAACACAGTCAAATGCACACAGTCCTACCATGGCTGTTGTCCTCGTCCTTGGTTCCATCGATGGTTCCATCAGCTTGCGTCTGAAGGTAGAAGCCTGTGCGACTGTACAGCTTTGTCACTATCCCCTTGAGCTGGGGCTCTGTGAAGACGACAGGGCAGAATGGGAGAACGGGAGGAGAGGGAAGAGAGGAGCAGAGGAGAGATTGGACACATGCCAAGTCTATAGTCCAACGCTACTCGTTTGCCACGGCTTCACAGTCAGTAGTAAACTTTCCGGGGGAACCTCAGGCATCCCATAGACATCACACTAAGGCACAAACCCAGACAGTGTGATGGGTACCTGGGATCGTGGTGGCCGGCCATGCAAAAAGGAAGAAGAAAAGAAGCTCATTCACAGGTGCACTAGCTTTCTGGATACGGTGCAATGTATTTTGAATGTAACTCTTGTTTAGATGATAATTTCATGCACAACAGAAGCATGGAAGTGTGAAGGTGTTGTGCACGTATCCGATAATGACACTGAACGTATTGCTGGTGTCTTAAGTGTTCGAGTGAGGAAATGAATTGATGAGTGCATGGACTTGCAGGATCACCAGAGTTTGATGAAATATGTTGTCAAATAAGGTCTTTCTTATGCTATAACATCATCATTTGGACAGAGGTGACATTACTCCAAGGTCTTCACGCTTTAAAGTGGGATAGAAGTGGTGCTGTTGACGTTCGTGGTGATGATCAGTGGTGTAGTGAAGGGTATACCGACTTTTCAGCGGGCATTGCGTATACTCACTTCGTAGTCCCCACGATGCGTATCAGAGATCAGAGTAGTGTGGTGGAGGTACGTGCCATTGTCAATGAATAAGGCTAATTGAACAGATCAGAATGTTTATCTTAAAATGTTGGCCAACTATTATTGGTTCACATTTTAGGTGCAGCGGTAGGCCTTATGTGCAAATGTCCCGAAGTGCAATTTGCGGATAAATACTGTTCTAAAAATGCGTACTGCACATGAGCATAAATTTAGGAAGAAAGGAGATCTAAAGATGCAACAACTATCATGGGATGCTAAGATGACTAGGATAATGCCTTTGGCTGCTAGACAATGAAAGAAAGTGGAAAGAAAACCAATAGAACAGGAGAACGCATAATGAGGAAGTCTTTATAAAATACTTGCCTCCATGTTTCTATGGTGGGATTTTGGCTATAGGCTACTTTAAAGCAAGGTAAGACATGCCTCATAATACGAAGTAAAACATCCAGGTTTCAACAATTAAGGAACAGGAAAAAATTAACGATGGCGATGATAGGCCTAACTGGCTTCTGGTAGACGAAAAAGGCTTTCCCATAAACCTTCTCAATTAAATATTAAATAGCTACAAAGTAGCCTATGCCTACCTGGCAGAATGATATCATGATTATTTGCATCAATCCCATTGGCAATTTATTTGGAAAACTCCATCTTATGTGCTACAGAGACACCACTAACCAAACAACAGTGCTAGGTGCCTGCACACTTGAATTAAAGGGTAACTACACTTAAAAATCTAAAATTCTTAGATTTTCCCCAAACCTCAAAAATGGTCTCCTGATGTGGTTTAAGGTTTGTTATCGACTTAGAACATGAAATGTTGTCGTTTTTTTTCTCTTAAAAAAGTGTGACTGTGAGACCAAAAACCTGAAAAATGCTAAACCTGTACATTTCTGACAGACTCATTTATCTGTTTCAATAGTAGGCCTACCATTAGCCTAATTGCACAGTACGGCTTGGGTTGGCCTGACTGTGAAAGACCAATATGGGATTCATCATTTTAGGTCACTGTTTCTCATAGAATTTTTCACACAGGGCACCTTTCCTTTTTCCGGGCTGCCCGTTTGGGAAATTATTAGCAAAATGAAAGTATACCCACTTCTCCAGGCATCACTACACCGCTGATGATGATGATGGTTATGATAACCGTTTTTTTGTGTTAAGTCGAAAGATCACACCTGGTCGCCTTATTCTCTTCCGTTTCTTAGAGCCAAAGAGTTTGACGCGTGAGAACACGTTCAGCTTGCTCGGTTTCTCACAGGGTCCCCTGTCCCCTGCTTTGCAATTATCCGGACTGCTTGCGCAGCGGCAGGCATTCGCCTTCTCCCGCTCCCTCGCCTGCCTCTTCTGCCGAATGAGGGAGCTGGCGATCGCCGCGGCCATAGCCAGCTTGGCGGCTTGGTGATGACAAAACGTCCCAGGAGAAAATTTGAGATCCTCCGCTCACCAAACAATGAATATTATCCAATGCAGTCTTTGTAGTATTGTTTTTAAGTCAACCAAATAATCCATGGTAGCCTTCAAGTGTGTAATAAAAGCATTATATTAGCCTACACATTTTAATTGTCAAAGTTGGAAAAGAAGATTCTGGATATTCCAAGCAGAAAAACCTTCAGCTGTGAATCAACAGCTAGTCCCTCCAATTCATACATTTGATTTGTTGTTGATCACTGCAGCTTCTCTTGCATGCACACAATGGATGTGATGTGTCCACTCTACGTGAGAAAAATGCAGTCCTCAAATTGTTTTTCAGTCAATGAAACAACTCTTGTCATAGTTGTGTGTACCATTGATGCAGCAACCACAAGCAATCCTCTCCAATGCCACGTACAGTATGGCTTACGGTAAATAGAACCTGTTAAAGCCATGAGGTATAAAAATCATGTATGTTATGCTGTGAGGAGAGAGAGAGAGAGAGAGAGAGAGAGAGAGAGAGAGAGAGAGAGAGAGAGAGAGAGAGAGAGAGAGAGAGAGAGAGAGAGAGAGAGAGAGAGAGAGAGAGAGAGAGAGAGAGAGAGAGAGAGAGAGAGAGAGAGAGAGAGAGAGAGAGAGAGAGAGAGAGAGAGAGAGAGAGTCTAGCCTCATTTTGGTGCAGAGGTTCCCCTATTACCGTTCTCCTAGCAGCAGGATATTATGCTGGCTGCAAGAGCACAGGTTTTTATTTTATTTAAAAATAAGAGTCCCCCTGCAAAGACACGCTAAACTTTAGAAATATATATATTTTTAGCACTCTAGTGCAGTACAAATGTTTTTCACTGCATTGCAACCACTTTAGAAGGCTTACACCAATACTGGTACTTTGAAAGCTATTGTGTAGACTATATTTAAAGAAATACACTTTTAATAAAATACAAATATATGTAACTGGAATTACTCAATAGAGTCTGCAAAACTTAAATTGGTCTGGGCAATGGGTTTAATACAGAGTGCTAGTGACTCCTTAATCCACCCTCTCCATACACTGTGTATGAATTACATATTGGCTTATATAGAAAAAGAGATCCAATGTGCCGAGGTAAAAAGGGGGTTGGGATTACTCAGTGGGGTCTGTAGAATCTATGTATGGTGTTATTTCATGAGGAAATGTGATCTAAATACCCAGCAGGACTTTCTAATACAACCAATCCATTGGTCCCCAGCAATTACATATGGGCTTATAGAGAAAGATACATCATATAGTTTATATATATATATGGTGCCATTTAATGGGGGACTGTGGTCTAAATACCCAGCAGCACTTTCTTCTCTTCCTCCTCAATGCACTGCAATTCATTGATGACGCTGCACTTGAAACACAGAATACATTTTTGACAGTAGATTTTTTTTTAAAGTAGAGTACCTGTGTCGTGGAATGTGGGTCTGAAATGTATGAGGACGACCTCTATCAACAGCCCTCAGTAATTCAACTACTTAATAGGAACATTGTAGGTTAAACCGCCTTACAATGATCTGGTGCTATCCGTGGTCCTGAAGTCAATGCCGATATACACGCAGAACTATCAACACTCAAAAAACAAACGCACCTTGCAAACATTTTATTCAAAATGAAAATCGTGTTTATTTACAAGGTAAACGTAATGAATATCAACCAGGCTATTAGTACACAGTATAATCACGCTTTCAGAACAGCAATGGACACAACTATTTACAAGTTACAGGCCTTAATGTGTTGCTTACCTAACAAGGTTAGCAGTATACAGTAAATGTCTATTAACTAGTTTTCAAAAACAATAACAGAGAGAAGATCATTTACAATCTATATTATGGTGATTGTCTATGAAGGTCAGCAAAGGCATTTTTTCTGAGTTTAAAGTGCATTACGTGAGACAATCCACAATAACAGTCGAAAGAGAAAATATTCTGAGAAGCACTGGAATAAAACAGTTAATTGTTAACAGTTAAGTGTCAGTTAATTCCCGTTTTAACACACTGGGATACATTCATTCATTTCAGTCCCCCGTTTCATAAAATGTTTAGGCTAAAAATGCATGGTCTAACACACTCTATGATTCGTTTCAATCACTCATTGAATAAATAAATAGAATGAATGATGGGCGCCGATATGGAAAATCTATATCGACATCAATTGCATTTTTCGATTCAATATTGATATGTCGGTTTGTAGAATATCACATTGCGACTGTGTTGAATGTTTCTGTATAGTCCAGACAACTGCTTATGGATTTCCCATTGGGCCAGGTGTGTTATGGTGGCATAAACCTACCTAAACAGTTTTAAATACAATGGGAACCCCATCCACAGTTGATGGCCCATCAGCAGGCAACTAAGTATGCTAAGGAACCTGTTTCAGTTTTAGTGGAGGTTTTTAAAGAATGAGAAGCAGCCTGTGAGAAGGTCTGTTGGAGGGCGTTGCGCATGCAGGAAGAGTTATGTAAGCTTTTTTTACAGAACACTGAAGAATAAACCAATATCACGATACGCCTTGCTCATATCGATATCAAACAATATCGATATCACATCGACTTATCAAAATTGGTGCCCACCACTACATTAAATAAATAACAAATGCATATTTAAATATAATTTCATTATTAAAGGGCAATTCGGACACTTTTCAACCTCACATGCAGGAAGGTAAAGGAACCCCTTTACAAACATATACTGGCTTAGAAGTCTATCCTTTGTTATGGCAAATGTTCATTTTATTCACCCTGGCATTAAATGTACTGTAAATGGAGAATGTCACGGACTGTGACATTGATTTCTTCATGGCTGAATGAAAATGATGTTGAAAAGTGGTGGGCTTATATTTTGAAGGTTTCCTCATGACCATATAAAAGTGACGCCATAACTTGTGCTGCTGGCAGAATACTAGTGGTGCCATTACTCCTTTCACCTCCCTAACTCTGCGGTATGAATTGCGCAATAGACAGGAGTCTTGTCCAAATTGATTAGGAGAAACAGGTAACTGAATATAAGCATATGACAGGCATGAGACGCTGGTCCAAAAATAATTCAAGAAAACGTTGTATCGTATAAATCCAGGGATATATATAGATAGCTCTGATGTCGCATATGTCCTCATCGCAAAAATAATCAGGAGAGGGAGGAATGTCCAGTTGAGTGTTTTCTGCTAAGACTAACTTGTTTGCGGCAGATCATGCCTCATTCAGCTCCCTGTCCCCTCTCCAACAGGGATGTGGTCATGTGATATGAATCTGCATAATATACTTTCCAAAAGGTTCATTCAATCGGTGCATTCCCGAAGAGCCGAGGACATAAACCGAGATCTCATCTGTTTCCAGAAGGACTATGGTATGGGTCTTCATCCTGAGGTAAAATCTATCTAACGTCAATGCCGTGCCTGTCTTCACTCAGGTAACAACCACACCCGTCATCAGATTGAAATGCATTTAAATGTAGTTGTGGTTTCGGATTTGGCGCCATATATCCTATAGGTCCTTTCATGTCAATGAAAGTTCGAGGATCAACTGAGTGGCGTCTCCTGGTTTTATTTGGATGAATAATTAAAGCATAATCAATCATATTCTTCGATTGAGATTTAATGAGATCTAATGTGAAATAAAATGTCCACGTAGGCTAGTATAACTTTCCCCTATTATAACTTTCTTTGTATTTGGATGAATGATTTCCATAAAATTATAACCCTACTTTAAAGCCCTTTAGTTGCTTGATTCGTGGTATAAATATAGGTTTATACTAGTGGTACTGTTGTTTTGATTTTCTGTTTACGTTCCACTTCGCCAAGGAAGAGTCCTTTGTTAATGTTTCAGCAGGACTTTCCGAAGTTTAAACGACAATTCTCAAAGGCATTCCATCCATTAAATCTGTGCACGTGGTTGTGATAGGATATCATTATAGAGCATTAGTGCAAGGCCATTATTATGACTTTAGAAACGCTCGTTAATGATTTATCCCAAGGTATCGCTGATCGGGAAAATAAAAACATGCATCACTGGGCCACTGTAGCCAACGCTGATGTGCAGGAAGGTAAGGGAACCCCTTTACAAACATAACATGGCATATACTGGCTTGGAAGTCTATCCTTTGTTATGGCAAATGTTCATTTTATTCACCCTGGCATTAAATATACTGTAAAGTGTGAATGTTATGGACTGTGACATTGATGTCTTCATGGCTGAATTGATCTAAACATCACATAGATCGCAGGTATCCATAACATAGACTACAACACTCCCACAACAGCCGTGGAAATAAAGGGGAAGCCAAGCAATCCACCCCCCTCAAAGATGGATTCTGCACTAGGGGGGAACAGAGCCACTTTCTGCCCCACAGCAGTTGTTATTATTAATTTTTTTTATGAAACAGAGGTGGGGAGCGCTGGGGGAACGTTGCGCATCATGGCAAACAAAATGTACAGTACATACATGCTTCTGTTCTATTGCAAGTGTTCATTTTCTGGAGTAACTTTTGTTGTAATATCGCAAACGAACGTGGCAGTTTCACCATTAAGGATTCCAGCTTTAAAGATTTTACTCGCAACTCATTAAATCCAGAAGTAATAAGGAAGTCTTATTAGGCCTACAGCTCGGGACATGCTCTTTCTTCCTGTTACAACACAGATGGTCGTCATCGTGGTGAACAATAGGCCAACGGTTTTGCATTAGAGAAATGATCAAATGAAAAAAGATCTTTCAATAATTAGAATGAGCCATAATTAGTGCGGGGAGTGGGCTATATAGTATATATAAACTACAATCTGTAAGCTGCAGTCATATTTGCGACCCTGTCTATCATTAGGTAACTCTAATAGAAAGTCTAACTGACCACAAACATAAACGTTTCCACAGTCATTGGGGGAAAACTTCAAGGTAGACACAATAGCCAGCTTCCCGGAAACTATTTCCATTAATTTCTACCATTAAATCTCTACCATTTAACTTAATCTCAGGGCAGGGGCGTTCTTTTCCAATCCGATTCAGATTCTTTAGTCTACAGATTGTATTTTCAAGGTAGGCTATAAGGACACCAGCATACCAGGTATGCCCTCTAATGTGCAGTATTACAAACTGGTGATAACTTATCTCCATTGAGTTGTAACTCGTCAAACTGGAACACTCTCCACTAGATGGAGCCAAATGAAAGTAAAATCATTTAGGAGTGAGTGGGGCTCCAGGGTCCATATTCATAAAGTGGGTCAGGATATGAGTACTGATCTAGGATCAGCACTACTACTCTGACACACTTTATGTACAAACAAAAATGTGGTCCAAGACATCATCACCTACTACTTCTCCCATGAAGGAAAAAAAGCATTGAAGGTTTACTGTGGTGCATCCAGGCTGGGGTTAGGGGGGTTCCAATGCTGGGGAAAAAGCACATCCTAATCCTGTTGAATGACATCAACATGCCATTCAAAGGACAACTGAATTCAAGCAAAGCCCAAAGATGTATATCAAAAAGACAAACCAGGTGCAAACATGACATTTTCATGGACAAACCCTCAGGAGAGATTTCTCTTCCCATTCTGATGGCTTGCTTCAATCGACAGCAGAAGATTTTGTGACACGTATTACGGCAGGGGGACTCAATAATAACCACCTCCACAGATTGGCTAGAATCCTGCCGTAACCGAACATAATCCAGGGTCTTGCACCGTGGTTATAATATATCCTACCATAAAATGAGTTTGATTGTGCACCAACAATACACATACCGTACACACACACAGTAAGACGTGGATTTATATAACCCTCTCTCACCAGAGACAGCAGAATATCCTGTGAGATCAAGGAAGAACACCCGTGTCCATTATCTTTTTGCCCGAGCATCTTTCTTCTGGAGGTAATGCACACCATTTGGCCTGGAAAATTGTGACTAGGCACTGCCAGTACTCAGGATGAGTGAATGTGCTGCCAAGACACATGTCGATGGGCTCCTGTCATGTGTAACCCTGTGGCGAAGGAGTTTGGACAGAGGGTTTTTGGTGTAAATGGGATTTAAATGTCGTCAATAAAAGCCTTTTAAAATACCTCTACTTTGTCCATACACAATTTGCTTTGTGTTTTTGGATAAATGATCAGTTGGCATAAATGGATATGTTGAAACGGTAATAATCAGAATCCCAAAATATATGCATGTAGTTAAATTGCGGTGAGTTACATTATCTCCAGCTTCCTACACTTTAATGCTGATGATAAATTGCCAGGATAGATATGTTAGTGTCCACACATGATCAGTGGGCGGTGAGAGACAGCAGTCTTGCAGCCCTAGGGTCTGCTGTGGCTATGGGCAGAGGCAGACCTCCATCTGCCGAATAACAGTCCACAATAATGTGGCTTACGCTGTCACAATTGACAGTCACTTGTGTTCATGTCTGAAGCGTAGAACAGGGCTTTAAAGCACCAATTCATATGGGACAAAAAAATATATAAAAACATTTGTTTATAGAAGATGTTGGAGCCTGAAACACAACACAAAACACCCCTTTGACAGTCCGTCTGGAAAAATCGAGTATGGATGCTGAGCTGAAACATTACCGAAGATACCCACCTTTAGTATCCTTTAAGGAAAAAGGCAATTGAAAGTGGCATCATCTCAACTTCAAATTCTTATGTTATCAACCGTTCTGTTCCTTTATCTGCACTTTATTTAACCTCCTTAATTCACATGATTTTATAAACGTTAAATGACTTTGTGTCTACAGTCTACACTAACTTAATCCGCTGCAAAGTCTAAAAATTCAAGATCCTTTGGGGTCCTTAGAAACTGGCTAAATGACATCTAACCTTCTACCAGAGAAAGAGAGAGAGCGAGCAGAGATGTTTTGTTGTACCCTTACCAGATAACTGTTTTGATTTATCCTTACTCTGAGTAGCTACAATTACCTATTTAGTCATTCTAGTCATGTGAATGCTATGAATGAACCATTGTTTTTCTAATGTATGAATATGATGTCATTATGAGAGCTCCTGGTCTAAACCCTGTTAGGTCTACTCCCTGTAGAGGTCTACTCAATGAATTATATATATACTAGATGACTATTAAGGGGCGCTGTGTTGAAGCCACCGTGCCTCCATCTTGGCACTCCCCCACAGTGTAAAAATATTTTGGAACCTAATAGAAATGCATTTATAACGTCTACATTCTTTTTTTGCCACATGTATTCTGTTTCAGACAACTTATTGCAAACTTAAAAATGCAAATGGGAAAAATATGTACAAATATATTTTTTTAGAGATGAGTAATTTTACTGTCCCCACTACTACAAAAAAATACTTAAATACATTAACTGGGGAGTGTCAACATGGCCGACCGGTGGCTTCAAAGCCTCTCAATGGCCAATACATAGAATCAGCAATCCAGGGTTTATATACATCATTTGGTGTACTCCCTGTAGTGAAAGCAGTGAGAACTCGCGGTCTACTACCTCCTTTGTCTCCATGGCAATTTTATTTTCCCAGCTTCCATTGCGGCGTTTCCCGCGGAGATTCTGTTCATGACATAAATATTTGTCCAGAACGCGCACCTCGCAGTGAACCACCATAACCTCTCCATTACGCACTACAGTTGTCATAACAGACCGGGTGTCTGTCTCTCCTCTCCATGCACACGGCATATTCTGTTTAGCCTACACTGTTTACATTTTTATCCAGTCGTTTCTCCTTGTTATTTGCATATCGTATCGACTGTGTGTAGGTAACCTTGATAATAGTCAAAACTGTTGTGATAGTATATTGATGAGGTGCACTGAATTCGTTTAGTTGAAAGATCATTAACCGACTTCATGTTAAACCCCTACATTACAGTGAAAGTCACATAAAGCATTCCTAAAGGCTATACATTCTGTCATTTAGGTAGGCTGATCACTCACCTCTGGTTGCATGTTCCTTTTCCTCCTTTGTCACTTGTTTCGCCGTTTTCGCACTCATAGAGCCGTCTTGGTATATCGCACAATGAAGCTTCAACCCAGCAGAACAACGCCACACTGGTTCTCCTTCGAATTACAAGAATATGTTAAGCGGTTTCAGATTTTTTTTTTGTTATCATCAGGTGGGGCTCTGTGGCACAAAAATACTAAGGATAAGCTACTTGACCGTAAACTACTGGCCGTTTAGCCAGGGAGTTTGCTGACTTGATTTATTGAGAGAGGTAATATATAAAACATAATTTACCATGTGAATTCAGTGTCCAGTAAAACACGTCATCTTAATGTAATATTACAGAAGATATTTTCAGCATTGTTGTAAACCACATAAAACAGTTCGATACTCAGACCACTCCGCCACGTTTTTGCAAGCAAAGCAAAACTGCCATAACCGAGACATACACACATTGATACAAATTATCATATTTCTAAGGTGTCAAATTGATAGCAGGTGATACAAAATGACAAGTGAACGGAGGTAGTTTACCAAGATTGAGTAACCTCCCTCGGTGTCCTTCCACAAGAACCGACAACGCATCCGCCACTCAGCCACACAGGTCCGCGCCTGCGAGACTCTGAAGAACACTATTCAGGGACTCAAGATTCCAAGGAGCCAACTTCACAGTGCAAGTGTCAAGTTGTTTAAAGAGATTTCATTGAAACAAAACAGTCAAAATGAATAAAACGACATTTAAATCATCTGAAATGCATGAATTACTCCCCGTATTTGTATTATTACTCCCAATACAGGCACTAGCCTCTTCCAAAAAGGACTTTAATAACGCGTGACAGCCTAATCATCATCAGCATCATTATCATCGTGATCAGAATCATCATCCTCATCATCATCATCATCATCTGTCATACTTCTTCGTTTTAGGTTGTTGTGATTATCACGACTACGAATGCTTATATAATCACAAGTATATAGTGATAAGCCTACTTAGAACATGTTATTATCTTAGTCTTGGCTTTCTTTCCTGTCATGATCATTATGACTTTCTGAGGTCCATTTAGTTCTTATACTAACGAACTAATCAAGAGTAACTGGCTCAAAACTACAGCCTACAAGATTGAGGGCAGAGTAGATTGACTGGGGTTATTAGGCATAAGGCCAACTTACTTTTTTTGGGGGGGGGGGGGAGATCTGAGTTATTTTATTGTATTTTTGTTGACAGGACAGAAGAAATGACAGATAGGGAGGCATATATTAGAGAGGGTTACATAAAGTGGTGAAGGGCACAGACAGTCGGGGGAGTGGGCATATGTGATCCATAGTCCGGACCAGACTTCAGCACATTGATAGGATTTTTCAATGAGATTATTGTGTATAAAATAATATAGGATAGAATCCTATCGGAGTCAAATAGTACTGGTTCCAAAATCTGATGAGATTTTTCTATTGGATTCTAATTGCATTCTAATTGGATCGTTGTATTTGAATCCTAAAGTATTCTATAGGATTTCGAGTTTTTTTTTGTTCTCCTATAGGATTTAAATACATGTTGTTGATGGGAATTGTATATATATTTATGTTACATTCTTAAGGATTTTTTTCCTCAAAACATGGAGGAAAAAACACTAATACTAATACACTAATAGGATTCTGATAGAGGTGATACAAAATCTTACAGCATTGCGAGAATCCTACAGGATCCGTTAGGATGAGCCTACTTTTGATGTCCATGAAAGAAAGCAGTCCAATAGGATTCCAATAGCTTTCTGATAGAGCATCCACAATCAATATTTTTTGTTGTTGGATATTATGTTGTAAGCAATTTGTAAGCAATTTATTTTTTAAGTGGATCTTTCCATGTCATTTCAGCAAGCCATCTCAGATTGTTCTGAAATCATTTCTGCAGATAGAAAGAAGACAAGATAAGCTTTCCAGAAGCCATTTATTTTAATTTATAGGATTCATATAATATTAAATAATTATAGTACCTAACATCTGATTTGGACCAAACTTTTTTCTAACAATGAGTAAGACATTAGGAATCCAAATAAGTGGTCAGAAGCTACCCACGGATCCCCCCACACACCATGCCAATCCCACCCCAAAGACCAGTATATAGTTTCAGTTTTCTATGTCTGACAAGTAGTATGGTGCTGCGGCTCGGAAGTATTGTTTCTTCATCCTATGCAATGTATTCTCAGTGAATTTGTTCTTCATTGAGACAATGCTGATACAGCAATCCATGGGCGAGTCAGTGGCACTATTTCCTTTGTGCCGAAATCCAAATGAAATAAAAGTTATCTTGAAAATTCAGCAGGCTATGGTGTGAAATAGGCTTTTAGAAGTGCCATATTTATTTTATTACTTATCGTTAATGCCGTCTTTGATGTGCTTATCAATTAACAACCACAAGCACCTTTCCCCCCACTCCTATCAATGCAATTGTCACGCCGTGGCCATAGAGAGGTTTTTATTCTCTATTTTGGTTAGGTCAGGGTGTGACTAGGATGGGCATTCTAGTTTCCTTATTTCTATGTTAGTGTGGTTCCCAATCAGAGTCTATCGTTGTCTCTGATTGGGGATCATATATAAGTTGTCATTTTCCATTTGGGTTTTGTGGGATGTTGTTTTCTGTTTAGTGTTTTTCTCCTGACAGAACTTGGCGCTTTCGTTATCACCTTTTGTCATTTTGTTTGAGTGTTTTTTGAACATTAAATCATGAACACTTCCCACGCTGCCCTTTGGTCTCATTCCGACGACAGCCGTTACAGCAATAATGTTATTAAATCATACGAAAGTGTTACCGTGTGTGAAGTTTCAAATGCATTCTGTCATTACTAAATGTGTAATGTGACCCCTGGGGCCCCTCAGGGGTCTGTGCTTAGTCCCCTCCTGTACTCACTGTTAACGCACGACTGTGTTGCCGCACACAACTCCAGCACCATCATTAAATTTGCAGACAACACGTGGTAGGCCTGATCACCGACAACGATGAGACAGCCTACAGGGAGGAGGTCAGAGACCTGGCAGTGTGGTGGCAGGACAACAACCTCTCCTTCAATGTGATCAAGACAAAGGAGATGATTGTGGACTTACAAGAAACAAAGGGCCAAGCACGCCCACATCCACATCGACAGGGTTGTAGTGGAGCAGGTTGAGAGCTTCAAGTTCCTCGGTGTCCACATCACTAAGGTATTATCATGGTCCACACACACCAACACAGTCATGAAGAGGGTACGACAATGCCTCTTCCCCCTCAGGAGGCTGAAAAGATTTGGCATGGGCCCTCAGATCCTCAAACAGTTATACAGCTGCACCATTGAGAGCATCTTACTTGCTGCATCACCGCTTGGTATGACAACTGCTTGGCATCCAACAACAAGACGCTACAGAGGGAGGGTATTGCTTACGGCCCAGTACATCACTGGGGCCAAGCTCCCTGCCATCCAGGACATCTATACCAGGCGGTGTCAGAGGAAGGCCCTAAAAATTTTCAAAGACTCTCTGACACCATACGGCAGCTTCGACCCCCAAGCCATAAGACTGCTAAATAGTTAGTCCGGGTAGCTATTGCTTAACTACTTAGCTATCTGCATTGAATCTTTTTGATAACTCTTTTGACTCATCACATATGCTGCTGGTCCTGTTGCCTAGTCACTTTATCCCTACCTACAGTATATGTACATATCTACCTCAATTACCTCTCACCCCTGCACATTGACTCGGTACTGATGCACCGTGTATATAGTCAAGTTTTAGTTAATCATTGTGTATTTATTTACTCATTGTGTAACTACATAAAACATTTTCCTTTAAGTATTTTCTTAGAGAGTACTAATGTTACTGTCCCCACTATAACACAAATATACCTAAATAGATGTCATTTTGTCCTTGAAACATTTAATTCCATTCATTCCTATGGAGGACTGCTCCTACTGGGTAGTGCCAATATGGCCGACCAGTGGCTTCATATCCTCTCAATGGCCAATGCATAACATCAGCAATCCAGGGTTAATATGCAGTACATCATTGGTACCGACTCAAAGGGCCAAGCTTTCATAAACAGGAACCAAATTCATATTTCAGCTCGTCATTGTAATTTCTAAGCAAAATATATTTATCTGTGAACGAGATCATTGCTTGAATACAGGTGCTGTCAATGTCCATTGGGGAGATGACATCATTGTCTATGATAAATCTTACATTATGTTAGCTGTGCAAAACTATATAATGGTTAATAATGACTTTGTAGTTGTACATTTTAGAAATATTCCCAATAGTTTCCATGTCCTATGTTTTGTTCTGATGCTTTCACACTGCCTGTTCTGCTGGTAGTACCACACTCACATTGTGACTGCGTGTAGCCTGTTTTAGAGGCCTAGTGCCCTGTTTATACTCTTATCATCCAAAGGTCACGAAAGCTCAGACGGGGAAAACAGATATTGGAAAAGACACATCATTTGCGAGGCAGAACTTCATCAGCCTGAGCTGGCATCGTCCCTAGGAAGAGATCAGGAGCTGACAGTTTTGCGAGCTCTGCAAATACTGTACAACTTAAGAGTTATACTGACATGCCCACCTCTGCCCCTCATTTGGGTACACAATCATTGTTTTTTTTTCTGTGACACAGACTAGAATTTACAACAGCCGTTTTTAACCTTTATCAAGAGTGGAAATAACCTTGTGGTTGAAGAACCCCTATTCAGCGGTCTTGCACTTCAAACACAGGGTTGACAAAAGTCAGACAGCAACTGTCAATATTTGTTGTGTTGCCCAAGTTTGGACCACATTTGTCTTCAATTAGTAAAAAGGTATGAACCATTTCATTTGAATCACCAAAATATATAGACCAATAGATTTAATAATAACAGTTAGGTTTTAACTCAAGCCACCCAACTTCTTTTTTTTAAACTCGAAGAGGAATTTTATACAGACTCACAGAGAGACTGAGAGAGAGAGAGCGCGAGAGAAAGAGAGAGAGAGAGAGAGAGAAAGCGAAAGGGAGAGAGAGAGAGAGAGAGAGATTCGCTTACCCAGGTGGTCATGTGCAAATAGTCTCCTGTACTTTGGAGTTTAGAGTCAAGTTTGTCCATTCCTTTTTGGTCTTTTCTGTTTGGTGGGATATCAATAAGAATAACTACCTAGAGCAACAAGATGACAAGGATTTGTTTATTTGTCATAACTGCGGTATTCATGGTGGAAAACGAGTTCACTTCTGGAGGTAGGCTTCACACTTTTAACAAAAAAACAGATATTGACAAACAGTATCCTATGCTTTTCACAAGTGCTTCTTTATCAGTCTTTATGATAGTATAGAAATACCGTACGAATGTGATGTTTGATTCACATAACATTATTCACGTAACATTTTCCATTATATCTGCTTCACATAAACCCAAACCAGGGCTTGACTTTGATTTCAGTAAACTGGCCTCACTTCTTCCCTGATAACTCATGCCCGTAGTGGGCACAGGGGCATGTTCCCCCTCAGCTTTGTCCTGTTTAAAAATATATATCTATTATCATTTGAATAATTTTTTTTGTGGTTGTTTCTCTGTAATACCTAGCCATCTAGCAATTTTATGAAGTTGTTTTAGCTAGCCCAGATAGGTTCTCAATCACCCATCCTTATAACTAGCTACCAAGAAGCCATTTCAGGCTACCAAGTTAGAGTAGATTACTTGTATAACTATATTAGCTGGCATGCCTGCTGGCAAGGTTGGTAGACTTAAGAAAATAAACGCAATATCTAAATGGATAAGACTCACATTCCTTTCAATCTTTTACACAGAAGTTAGCAGAGATGAAGGGAATCACACACTACGTGACCTAAAGTATGTGGACACCTGCTCGTCGAACATCTCATTCCAAAATCATGGGAATTAATATGGAGTTGGTTGCCCTTTGCTGCCTTAACGATCTCCACTCTTCTGGGAAGGCTTTCCACTAGATGTTGGAACATTCCTGCGGGGACTTGCTTCCATTCAGCCACAAGAGCATTCGTGAGGTTGGGCGCTGCTGTTGGGTGATTAGGCTTGGCTTGCAAGCGTTCCAATTCATCCCAAAGGTGTTTGATGGGGTTGAGGTCAGGGCTCTGTGCAGGCCTGTCAAGTTCTTCCACGTTTTACCCCTTTTTCGTGATATCCAAATGGTAGTAACAGTCTTGTCCCATCGCTGCAACTCCTGTACGGACTCCGGAAAGATGAAGGTCGAGAGCCATGCTTCCTCCGAAACACGACCCCGCCAAGCCTCACTGCTTCTTGACACTCTATTCGCTTAACCCGGAAGCCAGCTGCACCAATGTGTCGGAGTAAACGCAGTGCGCTGGCACGCACCTGGCCGCCACAAGGAGTCACTAGAGCGCGATGGGACAAGGACATCCCGGCTGGCCAAACCCTCCCCTAACCCGGACGATGCTGGGCCATTTGTGCGCCGCCTCCTGGACCTCTCGGTCGCGGCCGGCTGTGACACAGCCTGGGATCAAACCCGGGTCTGTAGTGACGCCTCCAGCACTGCAATGCAGTGCCTCACACCGCTGCGCCACTCGGGAGGCCTCGACAAACCATTTCTGTATGGACCTCACTTTGTGCACAAGTGCATTGTCATGCTGAAACAGGAAAATGCCTTTCCCAAACCGTTGCCACAAAGTTGGAAGCTCCAAATCGTATAGAATTTCATTCTTTGCTGTAGAGTTAAGATTTCCCTTCACTGGAATTAAGGGGCCTAGCCCAAACCATGATAAACAGCCCCAGACCATTATTCCCCCTCCACCAAGCTTTACAGTTGGCCCTATACATTCGGACAGGTAGCATTCTCCTGGCATCCGCCAAGCCCAGATTCATCCGTCGGACTGCCAGATGGTGAAGCGTGATTCATCACTCCAGAGAATGCGTTTCCACTACTCCAGAGTCCAATGGTGGCGAGCTTTACACCAGTCCAGCCGACGCTTGACATTGCGCATGGTGATCTTAGGCTTGTGTGCGGCTGCTCAGCCATAGAAACCCATTTCATGAATCTCCCGTCAAACAGTTATTGTGCTGACGTTGCTTGCAGAGGCAGTTTGGAACTCGGTAATGAGTGTTGCAACTGAGGACAGACACATTTTTACATGCTACGCGCTTCAGTTCAGCACTCTGCGGTCCCATTCTGTGAGCTTGTGTGGCATACCACTGTGCGGCTGAGCCGTTGTTGCTCCAATACGTTTCCACTTCACTATAACAGCACTTACAGTTTGACCGGGGAAGCTCTAGCAGGGCAGACATTGGACAAACTGATTTGTTGGAAAGGTGGCATCCTATGATAGATCCACATTGAAAGTCACTGAGCTCTTCAGTAAGGCCATTCTGCTCTCAATGTTTGTCTATGGAGATTGCATGGCTGTGTGCTCGATTGTTATGTCCACATACGTTTGTTTATATAGTGTATTTAGTTTCTTTAAAAAAATAACCACCAGTCGGGAGGATACAGACCGCTCAAGAGGTATGCTTAGACATGCAGAAAAATAATCATATATTTTTTTTATAGAATTAAGCATAATGATTATGACTAGATTGCAGGAAAAAGCTGTTTAAAGTGTTTGAAAAATGCTAAATTCTTCAACTTCCTGACAGGGGCCCTAGCCCCCCTCCAGACTTCCCCCTAGTCATCCTCACATACTTTGTGCCCCCTCCGATTTTTGGTGTGCATGACACCCCTGCTCCTTCCAGTTCAGTTGTCAGTCAGTCAAATGCAATGGCACATTGTATAAACTTCAGGGTACAGATACAGGATGAGAGCATAAGGGCGAGGATGAGAAGAGTCAGAAGAAGAGACGTTTTCTATATGTCAATGATGATATTTTCTTCTTCATGGGAAACAACATATGCTTTGCCAACCTGAACCTATAAGGTGAATTCATTTCAACGCAATTGTTCATTTAGTGACCCCCGTCCCCCCATCTCTGTCCTCGTTTCCTCCCCAGCCTCAGTCTTTCTGTCCAGGCAGTCTGCAGACACCCTCCTGAGGAGGCAGAAGCGCTACAACACGGGGGCCTTCGAGGAGATGAAGAAGGACAACCTGGAGAGGGAGTGTATCGAGGAGCGCTGCAATCTGGAGGAGGCGAGGGAAGTGTTTGAGAACGAGGAGAAAACAGTAGGTAGCATCCCCTACAACCCCACATGAAGTCCATCTGCCCATTCGGCTCTGCCATGTCAAGTGATGGACAGCCTCAATAATGGTGTTTCTTTTTCTTTTGATTTAGATGCAATTCTGGGCGAATTACCTTGGTAAGCATTAAGGCTAAAAATAAAAAATAAATCAATATTCTGTAGAGATAGTAGAGTTGTACAATGAGCTGATTGGTATAATCTATCTCATCTACCTGTAGTCAAGTCTTTGTCTATGTGCCCCTACAGACGGGGACCAGTGTGAGTCCAACCCATGCCAGAATGGGGGGAAGTGTAAAGATGCCATGAGTGCTTACGTATGCTGGTGTCTACCTCAATTCAATGGGAAAAACTGTGAGATCGGTGAGTAACCTGTAATCTGTTTAAAATCAAATCAAACGCAGTAACGTCAACTATCTTGTCATCCACTTGGCATTCGATTGGATTTGCAGATATTCCTGCTTTAACTTGAACATTGCATATGTTTACCTTATAGTAGCTTACATGTTAACCTCGTTAATTCCCCCCCCCCCCCCCCCCCCCCCCATTGTTCAAAATCAACTCGTCTCCTAATCCTCTGTTCTCATGGATTCTCCCTACTCAGAGATGGCTAAGCAGTGTGACATTAACAACGGTGGCTGCTCCCACTTCTGTGTGCTGAACGCCCAGCATGCAGTGTGCGACTGTGCCACAGGGTATAGACTGGCTCCGGACAAGACCACCTGCGAACCAGAAGGTGCTGATTGATCCTGCATATAAGTCCGCGCACCATGTTCTCTTTGCGTTGATTTAAATCATCTATCATCTATTTTTCAACCGGTCTCATCTATGTTTGTTTTGGCCAGGACCATTCCCCTGTGGTCATCTTGGCAAGGCTATAAGCGCAACGCTGTCCTCTCGGTCGATCATCACAGCCGTAAATGTTGATCAGACTCGGCAGTCCGACGACAACGCCCTCAACATCACTGAGACACCGGAGGCCTCTGTGAACAACACCTTGGATTCTCTTGCGGTCAATGCCACCACCACAACCCCCCACCGCGTCAGCAGCACCAGTAGCAGCCACTCTTCCTCAGTGCTGGGGGACTTGCCCTCCTGGGCCTTCTTCCCAACACTGCCCACCATCCAGGAAGAGACATCCAGCGACCAGCGCATCGTTGGGGGAAACACAGTGAAACCTGGGGAGATCCCCTGGCAGGTAGGCCAGTCGTGTGAGTGTGTGAGTGTAACTAAGCCCCTCCAGTCAATGTGTTTAGACTGCGGTTGTCTGTGCTAACCTCTGGGACACTGCCAGGTGTCCCTGATGAGCAAGCTGACCGGGCAGAACTTCTGTGGTGGCACCCTCCTCAGTGAGATGTGGGTCATCACCGCTGCCCACTGCCTGAACGAGGGCAAGATTGGAACCTTCTTCATCAGAGTGGGTGAGTCAAAACAAGTAGGAGTGACTGCCTATTTGGTATTTGTGCTTCATTCGTTCAAAATAATGTTCATCTGATCACAATGCCTCTCGCCAGGGGAGCACAACATGCAGGTCAAGGAGGGGACGGAGCATGACCACGCTGTGGCTGAGCATCACATGCACCCGAGATACGACGCCAAGATAAGTCAGTACAACCACGACATAGCCCTGCTCAAGCTCCGCACGCCCGCACGCCTCTCTGACTACAGCCTCCCCATCTGTCTGGGGCCCAAGGACTTCACTGAGACGCTGCTGAGGGAGGCCTCTATCTCGGTGGTCAGCGGCTGGGGCAGGATGCGCTTCCAGGGCCCTGAGTCCTCCATACTGCAGAAGGTGGAGGTGCCCTACGTGGACAGGACCGAGTGTAAGGGCAGCAGCGCAGAACGGGTGTCCCGCTTCATGTTTTGTGCCGGTTACCGCAGCGAGCAGAAGGATTCATGCCAGGGGGACAGTGGCGGTCCCCATGTCACCCAGTACCGGGACACTTGGTTTCTGACAGGCATCGTGAGCTGGGGGGAGGAGTGCGCCAAGGAAGGGAAGTATGGCATCTACACACGTGTGTCACGTTACTTCCCGTGGATCTCCAATGTCACTGGGCTGAGAAGCATTGGTTCCAATTCTGAGCCTGATGTCTGAGAGGTCCAAGACGCCCCCCCCCTGCCCTTACGTTACTTAACGTTTTGGATGATTACCATTGTGTAATGTTTAACTGAGCTGATTTACTCTTTGTTGATGAATTAAAAGGGATCCGGGAAATGATGTCTCTTTGAATGTCTTCTGTAAGTTATTCAAAATAGTCAGGCAGATTCAGAAACATTAGGGACTGACCCAGAGGCCTACGCCTTGTACAGTAGTACCAGTCAACATTTACAAAATGCACATCCATACCCATAAAGATAAAAAAAATAATAATAATAAAGTTAAGACATTGTAAAGAAACATTTATGAAAATGGATAAGAGTGTCTGCTAAAATTACTAGAATGTAAAGAAAGACTCTCCCATCAGATCCGCTTGTGCTTGTATTTGGTAAAATAATTTCCATCCATATCATATATGAAATTCTCTGTAGATTCGCATGAATCCCCAACGTCCGTCTATGTGGAGAATTTACATAGAAGCTGCAACATCCAATCATCACACTCACTCAGCAGCAGAAGTAGCGGCAGCGGCACTGCGGGACCCTCCTCTCACGTCAAATGGTCAGACGACTGACACACCACCCCCTACTGGCACAAAACTGCAGTAAACATAAAAAGAAGCATTCGGCAATGTTCAACTTGGAACTGACCACTTGCAACACCCTGTCGACATTCATGCAGAATAGTGAGCATAGAAATACAACGCCTGGCACAGTTTGCTTGCTGTTAGCTTTCACACTGAAATGTCAGCTATTTACCATAGTAATTGGGGATAATGAGAGTGGTACAAAATGAGGCTGTTCTAACAAATAAAGCAGACAGGGAAACTGTACAATAGCATGTTTTGGCACATAACCTGGCATTGACGATATGTTGAAATCTGTTATGGTCTTTCATGAACCATGATAGTAACACACAAATGTAAAAAAAAAAAAAGAGAGATTGGATTCACTTTGACTGTAACAGAAGTAAAACAGTCCTTTTCTAAGTAAATATTTATAAAGTGGACTAGAAACAGTTCATGCATCTCATCCAGGAAAATGAAGACATGGAGAACCTATCTCCCGGGGTGACAGTTCTTTAAGGTGATGTTGTGATGCTGCCCGGGGGTCGGAAAGTAGACTCAGTCCACTGCCTTGTGCTCGAGGTTGTTTGCTTGACGTGGGTAGGGACGTTACCCACGGCAACACATGCACCCTCTGGAGGAAATGTAAAAAGACGTCCTTGTGGTTTTATCGTCATGGTATTAATATGGTGGTGATTATTATACATTTCTGGAGATGGACGGTTAAAAGAAGGCAAAGTCGACCCTTCAGATCCTCTGGTTTGATTGATGACTGGTCGGTCTCTGGCAGCATGTTCAAGGCCCCTGGAGTCTCCAGGAAAGACGACCTTGGATGGGAAGGATGTCAGGACCACAGTTGTGGGGTCAGAGGTTGTGTCCGGACGGAGGGTGGATGGCACGTATTTCATTCAGAGAGAGCTGAGCTTCCGGGTTTTCTGATTCCCTGAAAGAGAAACACACAGGTAGTAAGGTCGTAATGTGCAGGTATGTAGAGGAACACACAGGTAGTAAGGTCGTAATGTGCAGGTATGTAGAGGAACACACAGGTAGTAAGGTCGTAATGTGCAGGTATGTAGAGAAACACACAGGTAGTAAGGTCGTAATGTGCAGGTATGTAGAGAAACACACAGGTAGTAAGGTCGTAATGTGCAGGTATGTAGAGAAACACACAGGTAGTAAGTTCGTAATGTGCAGGTATGTAGAGAAACACACAGGTAGTAAGGTCGTAATGTGCAGCTATGTTTGTGGATATGAGGACATCTTATTCATCCATGCTAATAGCTACAAACACCAGAACAGTGAGCTCTACTACTGGTCCACGGGGAGCCCCTCACCTTCCATCCTGCCTGAGTGGGCACGGCCACTCTCTCCCAGAATCCTGTGCAGGTTATCAGCTGAGACCCGACCCTCATCACAACGACTGACATTCCTCACGAGCCTGACAGAGAGAGAATAAGGAGTACTGCTGTAGTAACGACAGCAAGCAACAGCAACAGCGGTAGTGATGTTAGTAACGGGGCTTCTCACCACTTCCCTACAGTGTCCTGATCCAGCAGCTGGATGACATCGCCGCACTTAATGATGAGGTCATCTGTACTGCACACACTACTTTCCACCAGAGCCCTGTACCTCCCAGGAACCTGTGAGAGGAAAGCATGTCCCCTTAAGACCAGATAAACCGAAAAACAGACTGACAATAGCCTCGCTCTAACTCCAATGTCCAATTACGTCCACAAACTGTTTTGCAGGAACACTTGACAGTACAACGCCGGGTGACGTTTAGACCGGCTCACCAGTGGAGTAGGGTCGTCCTCCTCGTCAGAGTCTGACAGGTTGGACAAGTCCGTGGTGCTCCAGTCCTCCGGACCCTCACAGATGTCCACTGAGTGGGAGGTGCCAGGCCAACCTATGTTTTACAGAGAGAAGCTCTTGATTACAACCCTCCCTGCAAGTCAAAGGCCTCTCACTTTCAAAACCTTCACCCGGATGACAAAAACACAATTCCACTGCGAAGACATGCTGGACTTTTCAGTGTCAAAACCTCACAGACCGGCCCCAATT
The DNA here is from genome assembly GCF_045791955.1 of Oncorhynchus clarkii lewisi. Lineage (NCBI taxonomy): Eukaryota > Metazoa > Chordata > Actinopteri > Salmoniformes > Salmonidae > Oncorhynchus > Oncorhynchus clarkii. Next base: position 47,506,273 of record NC_092156.1, on the reverse strand, counting down.
GGCCAGTAGACTTGGAGTCTGCTTTGCTACTAAAGTGTGTGAGACAAAATGGTTGCTGTTTTCCACGCATACTCACTGCGTCGATTGTTGTGCTGGGGCTGAGGGGAGAAGACCACGGGGTCTGTGAGGACGGGGCTGGTGCGGCCGGACGACTCGGCCTCCTCCGTGCTGAGGGACTGGTCTGGAGGCTTACTGTGAGGAAGGACATCAAAACAACCTGAGCAGCCAGTGATCTGCCTGGGACTCCACGGCATGCACACCGACATATGAGCCAGACTGTCCCGCGTCGCAAAGGAACGGGGGGGCAGAAACACAACATCCACATGGTCACAAGCTTGGCCTCAGGCACTGGCTAAGTCACACCGTTCTCCAGACCAACGCCACAGAAACAAGCTTGACATTTCGGGAGTCACTAGGCTGGAGATGAGTTGAAACCAAGCTATGATTGGAATCGACCACAAACAAATCACACGCTACGAGCGCCATTTTCAAACATTTCCAGGAAATCCCTAACGTTCTCTTTGTTCATCATGCAAATTGTGAGACACGGGGACATGAGAGAACATGAGAGGACGTGAGAGGACATGCAAAGAGCATCACCTGTCAGTAGAGGGAGGAGACAGAGGAGTCTGCTCTGAGAGTTGAATAGGGGGAATGTCTTCTGAGAGGGGGGGGGGGGGGGGGGGGGCAGAGGGCAGATAAAAGTGATTTTAGACCTCCAGGTAGTTTAACCAAACTACTGGCATGCAGACAGACGAGTCACATCACACCACAATAGAAGACAAGGGGAATGGATAACACACCCAACATGGAAGCTGACAGACAAGTAGACGCAAAGTAGAAACCTTGGAGGAGCCTCTGCTGGTTGGTGAGAATTTTCCTGATCTCGGTGAGCCAGGTGATCTTGATCTGGAACGTCGGGGCCTGTGGAACACAGCCACGGGCATCAGTACCGCGTGTGTGTCAGCGAGTCAAATCAAACCAAACTGTATTGGCCGCGTACACATCTTGCAGATGTTATCGTGGGTGCCGCGAAATGCTTGTGTTTCGACCAAACATAAAATAAAAGAATTGCGGAATGTCCGGACGAGCAATGTCAGTGTCCGGAATATCAATGTACAGGATGGTGTGTGTATAGAAATTATGGACAGCGTAGGAATAGAAAAGGCGGGCACAGCAGTAGTTGTTTAGGGTGAGCCTGGACTAGAATACAATGAATACATATGAAGTAAGAAGCCCAGACCAAGCCCACTCCATCACTTGCCAAGGCACAGACTAAACTGAGAGCACAAGATAATCAAAATCAAACGATACATAATGTGGCCCTCACCTGAACAACGTACACCTCCTCTCTGCCACTGTACCAGAGCTCAAACTTCTTCACGTCTCCTTTGACATTCTCAGTGATGCCGACAGCACTCATCTGCAGAGAAAACACAATTCACCACCGCCAGTGTGTTGACTGTCCCTTTAATCAAAGCGAACGCGTGTCCATATGATAAGAACAGAAGTGCCGGACGTGCCCCCTCCCCGTGGGCCTTACCCTCAGGCAGTGCTTGAAGCTGTAGAAGGGGGTGCGGTCGTGGCCCTCCCCATGGTCCTCACGGCGCTTGCAGAAGAGCAGAGCGTGCTCATGCAGGAAGAGGTGCCTCTGCATGGGTTTGAAACGGGCCTTCATCCTCGTCGGACCCCTCTTATGGCTGATCCACACGCTGAAGGAGCCCTGCATTAGCACCCGTCCCAGGTCACTCAGCTCCCCCTGGGGACACAGCCAGACACAACACAACCCAGCATGTTGGATGTGGTAAGACATAATCATTACAAAAAAATCATTACAAAAAGAGAAAAACAAGATGCACATCTGTCCCTTTCTCATTCATTATCACTTAGTCACTCATACATTCTCTCAGTCACACGCTTTACCTCATAACCTGTGATGGCGATCTGGTGCATGGAGTCATTGACAGACTTGAGGAGATCCAGCATGGACTCTAGTGCCCCCTGCAGCTCAGAGATATAATCACTGTCTGCGCTGTGCTTTAACAGCTCCTGTCGGGAAAGACAGGAGCCCGGAGGGCCCCAATGTGTTCAAATGGAATGTTAAAGCACACACACGGACCATGTAAGTCAAGATGTCGGCTGAGCCCAAGCCCTACCTTCAGCAGCAGCTGGTACTTAGTCAGTCTCTGGACAGGCTTTAGGAGGTACGAGTCCAACCCCAGTTTGTGCTCCAGCTTCTTCTGACACTCCTGCACAGGATGGAGACGTAAAGACTGAAGAAATCGTTCAAATGTATCCAGAAGGCAACGTTCGTCAAAACTATATCACTTTGATCAACACGTGAAAGGGGATTCAAAAGTGATGGGAAGTGCATCTCTCTTCAATGAAAAAAAACAGTTTGGCAGTCCACTTAGCCAGAGTACCTGAAAGAAGAGGGAAGCAGAGCACTGTCTCCATAGCAACTCTGAGTGTGGCTTGTTCTGACAGTAACGCTCGTACACCTGGAACTTTTCTTTCTGAAACGGACAGAGAAAACGTCAAAACCAAGCCAACTGACTGTAGAGGGTTTACAGGGGGCTCTGCCTGATGACCCCATACCACATGAAGTCAGAGAGGGGTGATCAGAAGCTTGCTCACCCGTCGTAGAAAGCATGCTCCAACCCTCTCGGGAGTCTCCAGGCACCCCTCCAAGTCCTGGAGGAAGGTCCTGTAGAGAGGAGGGGCGGATGAGGCATGACTTCAATCAATACTCTCCTCACTGTAAAAACAGAGCTTTTGCTTATCAGTGCCTCAGTGCATGTGAAAGAGTGAGTGTTTGTGCACTTCCTTGCCTGCTATGGAATTTGTAGATCTCTGGCATATTCCCGAAGAGGACCTCCTTCTTGCTGCGCAGGGCAGAGGGCAGTAGGTTGGAGAGGGCGGGGTTATCCATCTCTGCCCTGTAACCCTACAGAAATTAAGACTTGTTTTTTTTTTAATATTGTACCCTTTGGGATGGTTTGTGTGTCTGTGCAACTGTTAAATGAAACACCTTACCAGCAAGACAGAGAGCAGCTCCTCTACATAGATCCTCTCTGTCTCAATAAGCTCTTTGATTATGTGTCTGAAGACACAAAGCACAGTCAGCATTATGCACAGAGAGAGAGAGAGAGAGAGACAGAGAGGCACCAGTAAGGGAAATTCCTTTATTAAATTAAATGCAATTACATTTTCTAGGCAGATAACAGACAAAGACAGATAAACAGTTGATGAAACCAAGCTGGAATCAGACAGTACATGCAGACTGATGATGAGTGGGGTTCTGTTTCACCGTTTCAGCTGGTCTGGGCTCTCCTCTCCCTCCTGGCCGTAGGAGAGAGAGTTGCGGTTCTCCTCATAGTCATGCATCACCTCTATCTGGAGGGGGAGAGAGAGAGAGGGCAAGAATGAATTTAGTCAACATGACAAGCTGAAACCGTGATAAGCCACCCTGTAGGACAAAGATGATGTGGAGGCCAGATAAAAATAAAAAAAAATGCTATCCCACACTGGATATGCTATCCCACACTGGAGAAAATGCAAATCGTGTTGACATGAAATGTAAAGTAGGGACATTCTATAGCCCTATTGGGACGGGGGAGGTTGGGATGGTTGGGTAATGTAATTATCCGCACGAGCACAAAACACCACATCTGTCATTTTAGTCTTCTGCCATATCAGTCATTTTTACTTGGCGGGAAGGTTATTATTCCAGACTCCCCAGGTTCTCTGCTAATACTTATCCCGTGTGAATCGTCATCCCTGTGTTTTGAGGGATGTTACAGAGTTGAACAGGTGCTGCACGCAGTCTTAAAACAAAGCGCTACAGATGTTGGATTTGCTTTGTCATGTACCAACTTTCCCGCCTGCTGGGCACAGACTTTAACTCAACGTCTATTCCACTTCGGTTCAACGTCCTTTCATTACAATGACGTGGATACGACGTTGATTCAACCAGCGGGCAGTGCCTATTTCTCTTTTAAAAGATTAAGCGGATGATAATTGTGCCAATGAATTGATCCATTGGCAATTACGTCAGCTAATTGAATGACTGCATACAGTTCACGCAGGTAAGTCGAAATATATTCACACCTAGAACAGCCTCCTGTCTCCATTTGGTCCATTTTGAATGAGAAAAATTATATATTTCCCGGGGCAGTTTGGGAAAACGAATCCCATTCGAATCGTCGATTGGGGAAAAAACGGACGTGTTCCGGTTCGAAACAACCACGTAGCCAAAGTCCTATATTAATACAGGTCCCGTGCGTGTCAGACACTTGATGAATGCAGTGGATCTTAAGGAACCTTCTGATCTGTAGGTGTCACAACCCAACTCTCACCTTTCGAGGGCTTTTCCGAGCTGCCCTCTTGCCAGGTAAGAGGTCAAAAGAGAACCTTGAGTTGAGAACCGAGTTGAAATCTACACCTGCAGGCATGAAAATGCACAGAATGATTATAAAAATAAAAAAAAATACTATTACTTCAAGTATGAACACTTGATCTGAGGAAGACAGGCTGCTGAATGTCCACTATCATCCTTGAAAAACCTTTTCTCACACACCTAATAATCAGAGTACGAGAACTAACTCACATTCAGCGTCCGTTAGGCCTCGGTAAGAGTTTTGTGGTTGTGTATTTAAGGTAACGTACTGTGTTTGGGGGAGAAGAGAGGGGATTTGCACCGGGGAGAGTGCTCAGGCCGAGGGGCCACCAGCTGGATGGGCCGCACCTGAATGTCAGCCAGCTTCCTCAGACATGCCTGTCTGTTGTGGATCATTCTCTGCATGGCAGACAGCTTCTCAGTGGCCACCCCAATCTGAGACTGAGATAGAGACAGAGAGAGAGAGAGAGATTACTGATAGAGATCGACAGGCCTATTGGATCTGCATGAGGGAGGAGAAAGGTGGAAAGTGCTGGCAACAGCAGGTTGTTGATAATAATACCCTACGCTTGTGGCAGTTGTAGTATTAGAGTACATGTCAAGTTTGCCGTGTCGACAGGATGTTGTCGTCGCACCAAAGAGCTTTGGGATGAAATGATACGGTGATAACGGGAGGAAATGGCACGGTATGACTTGGAGCCAGGCTGGGTGGAAATGTGACTGATGCCAAAGAACACACTATGGAACAGGGATGCATACCTCTAGCTGAGGGGTCAGGATGGCCTCAAACTCCAGACTGAGGACATCAGGGCTTTGGCTCAGACACAACGGTGTCTCCTCCTGGAGTCTCTCTATATCCTGCAGCGCTCCCTGAGCTCCCTCCTTGGACTGGAACTTATCCACCAGCTGATTGGCTAAGAGGTAAGCCCCCTCGTCACACCAGCGCCGGGCCTGAAGGCGGATATAGACACACAAACACAGACACACACACACAGAGACGCATGGAAGCATGACACACTGACCATCACAGACATCACAGACTCTACAAGCTTTATGAGTGGATATGGGAGGATGGGGGTTACAATTGTGTGCGTGTGTGTGTGTGTGTGCGTGCGCTCGCATGCCTCTTCCAGACGCAGCAGCAGGTGGCGTATGCGGGTGAGGGTAGCCCGTTTGGCTCGAATAGCGGTGGTCAGCACGTCACAGTGGTGCCGCAGCTCGTTGCACCGCTGGACGATCAGGGCCAGAGCGTAGTGGTGACCGGTGGCCAGCTGGTGGCCTCGCAGGATGATGATCTGGGCGCGGCCCATCTCTTCCTGACAACCACCACAATCACACAACAAAAAAAACAGTCAAGGATAGCCATCATAGGTGCACCTATCAGTTTACGTTTCTCTGTCAGAAATCTCAGGATGTACTCGATAAGGGTCAAGCGAGAGGTTCGTTTCTGTCGTGGGACCCTGACCTGTGCGCGGGTGTCCAGTGACTCCAGATCTTTTAATAGCTGTTCTGTCTGGACCACAGTCCCGCCCACGGCAGCGACCTCCTTCTCCTGACCAGACAGCTGGTCCAGGATCTCCTCCATCTGAGCAACAGCAAAAAGGAAGTTTGACCTTTGGCACTAAATGTAGGAAATAGTACAGATTGACACTTTTCCCTTTTACCACTGTAAACTGGCTGTACCTCATGAAAGCTCATCTCATATCTCATCAGCTGAAGGTACTGCTGCAGTTTCAGGTGATGCTTCTCAAAAAAGCCATCAAAAGCCATCTCCATGTCCCGTAGTTGGGCCAGAAGCCTGAAGAAAACAGATGGTACACAAGCTAAAGGTCAAACACTTTATCAAAACGGTAACTCCTCCAGAACCCCATCCCATGGCAGCTACCGCAAAGACAACACGAGATAAATGAAACTAGACACACCAAGGAAACACAATTGTCTGAACCATCTTTTTTTTAACAATGTACTGTACCTCTGCACCGTGTCCCAGTCCTGTTTGATATCTTTGTCCTCCTGGCCATCAGCTTTAGCTGCCTTGGCGGCTTCCAGGTTGGAGAGCAAGTGACGGCCCTCCCGCATCACTGACCTGATGTCATCCTGCAATCGTTGCCATTCAGTTATTCACGGGACATCACAGCAACATGCACTACTACGGCCTTGCGACAACAACAACAAAAACTCTGAATAATTCCGAGGTTGTCATGGGAGGCGTGTCTTACTTTCAGCTGCCTGTATTTGTCAGTGTGGGATCTGAGGAGGAACTCGATGGCGTCGGCCTCATCTGGAAGCTCAGTCTCGGCGAGCTCGGTGCCGAACGACTGCAGCAACTGGGCTATCTCCTTGACAGTCACGGCAAAGCTCTCAATAGCCTACAGAGGGAGACAAATAGTAATGAACGTCTTGCCTTATACCAAAAACACCAATATTGTCATGTACTCTGCCACACTGCACATCTAGGCTGCTTTGCGGTGAAATTGTCTACATGTTGTTGACGAAGGTCCGTGTACCAAAATACCAGGTCTGCCTATAAATCGATGTGTTGCTTCAGGTGACACCGTGGGACAGCATGTTTACCGTACGAAGGACAACCCAGTCACTATGGCAGTACTCCAGAGTTCCACCAAACTCTGAGGTCAGCTGGTTCTCATCGATGTAGCGAAGCAGGTCCGTAACCGAACTGAGCATAACCACCTGCGGAAGAACGCAGAGTAGCAGACCGAGGTGTACAGCACAAAACCACCGTGACAACCAGAATCGATCATAATCACTCCTCACCTTACAGTAATACATCTTAGAGAGAGATTGTGGGTAAACACAACCTAAGAGAGTCTTTCACAGCCCCTGATATTGTCCGACTGTTGAAACAACTACTGGGATCGCCCGAATACGGCCCCTTAACCACTTTCTGTACGGGTATTTGCTCAACATTTCAAACAAGCCTTGGTTTCGTCATTTTCCACTTCTTACCGGCATCTTGAGCATGAAGTCATCCTGGCTGAAGCGGAAGCCCAAGTCAGTGCCGGTGCCTGAGGGACTCTGCAGGAGGCTGGTGGGCCGCAGAACCAACACCAGGTGGAGATTCCCCGGGAAGGACATCTGCAGAAAGAAGACAGCAGGAGAAGAGAACAACAGTTAAGATAATTGATATCATTGAACCTTATTTCCTGTGTGGCATGACTGTTGTGTCAGCCTGCTCTGTTTCCTACTTGGTTATTGCCTCACTACCGTTCTCAAGCGGTTCTTCATAGTTTTCATCCTACTCAATAAGTGTGGACGTTCACAGTGTTGACCTTCTTAGCTCATTAGATAACTCTTACATAAAGCCCTTCTCCCTATCGCACTAGACGAGTGAATAAACCTAAGTCAGCATGTTTATTTTTTTATTTTAGATATTTTTAAATTTTTACATTTTTACCCCCTTTTTCTCCCCAATTTCATGGTATCTAATTGTTAGTAGCTACTATCTTGTCTCATCGCTACAACTCCCGTACGGGCTTGGGAGAGACGAAGGTCGAAAGCCATGCAACTCCGACATACTGCAACACCTCCAACATCATACTGCAACACCGCCAACATCATACTGCAACACCTCCAACATCATACTGCAAAGCCTCCAACATCATAGTGCAACAACTCCAACATCACCCTGCAACTCCTCCAACATCATACTGCAACGCCTCCAACATCATACTGCAACACCTCCGACATCATACTGCAACGCCCTCCGACATCATAATGCAACACCTCCAACATTATACTGCATCTGTATCAGTATGATATGTTGGATAAAGGAACAAAGACAGACACCTATCAACTAGACTTCGTAACTGTAACGCCCTCCGACACCATACTGCAACGCCTCCGACATCATACTGCAACGCCCTCCAACATCATACTGCACAGCCTCCAACATCATACTGCACCGCATCCAACATCATACTGCAACAACTCCAACATCATACTGCAACACCTCCAACATCATACTGCAACACCGCCAACATCATACTGCAACACCTACAACATCATACTGCAACGCCTCCAACATCATACTGCGACAACTCCAACATCACACTGCAACACCTCCAACATCATACTGCAACGCCTCCAACATCATACTGTAACACCTCCGACATCACCCTGCAACGACTCCAACATCATACTGCAAAACCTCCGACATCATACTGCAACGCCCTCCGACATCATAATATAACACCTCCAACATTATACTGCATCTGTATCAGTATGATATGTTGGATAAAAGAATAAAGACAGACACCTATCAACTAGACTCCGTAACAGTAACGCCCTCCGACACCATACTGCAACGCCTCCGACATCATACTGCACCGCCTCCAACATCATACTGCACCACATCCAACATCATACTGCAACGCCTCCAACATCATATTGCAACACCCCCAACACCCTATTAAAACACCTCCAACATCATACTGCAACACCTCCAACATCATACTGCAAAACCTCCAACATCATACTGCAACACCTACAACATCATACTGCAACACCGCCAACATCATACTGCAACACCTCCAACATCATACTGCAACACCTCCAACATCATACTGCAACGCCTCCAACATCATACTGCACCGCCTCCAACATCATACTGCACCACATCCAACATCATACTGCAATGCCTCCAACATCATATTGCAACACCTCCAACACCCTATTAAAACAACTCCAACATCATACTGCAACATCTCCAACATCATACTGCAACAACTCCAACATCATACTGCAACACCTCCAACATCATACTGCAACACCGCCAACATCATACTGCAACACCTCCAACATCATACTGCAACACCTCCAACATCATACTGCAACGCCTCCAATATCATACTGCGACAACTCCAACATCACACTGCAACACCTCCAACATCATAATGTAAGAACTCCAACAACATACTACAACACCTCCAGCATCATACTGCAACACCTCCAACATCATACTGCAACATCCTCCTACATCATACTGCAACACCCTCCAACATCATATTGCAACGCCCTCCGACATCATACTGCAACGCTTCCGACATCATACTGCAACGCCTCCGACATCATACTGCAACGCTTCCGACATCATACTGCAACGCCTACGACATCATACTGCAACGCTTCCGACATCATACTGCAACGCCTCCGACATCATACTGCAATGCCTCGGACATCATACTGCAACGCCTCCGACATCATACTGCACCGCCACCAACATCATACTGCAACGCCTCCAACATCATATTGAAACACCTCCAACATCATACTGCAACAACTCCGACATCATACTGCAACACCTCCAACATCAAAATGCAACCCCCTCCAATATCATACTGCAACTCCCTCCAACATCATACTGCAACACCTCCGACATCATACTGCAACGCCTCCAACATCAAATTGCAACACCTCCAACACCATACTGCAACACCTCCAACACCATACTGCAACGCCTCCGACATCATACTGCAACACCTCCATCATTCTGCAACACCTCCGACATCATACTGCAACACTTCTAATATCATACTTCAACACCTCCAACATCATACTGCAACGCCTCCAACATCATACTGCAACACCTCCGACATCATACTGCAACACCTCCAACATCATACTGCAACGCCTTCAACATCATATTGCAACACCTCCGACACCATACTGCAACACCTCCGACATCATACTGCAACACCTCTATCATACTGCAACACATGTGACATCATACTGCAACACCTCCAACATCATACTGCAACGCCTCCAACATCATACTGCAACAACTCCAACATCACACTACAACACCGCCAACATCATACTGCTACGCCTCCAACATCATACTGCAACACCTCCGACATCATACTGCAACGCCCTCCGACATCATACTGCAACACCTCCAACATTATACTGCATCTGTTTCAGTAGGATATGTTGGATAAAATAATAAAGACAGACACCTATCAACTAGACTCCGTAACAGCAACACCCTCTGACATAATACTGCAACGCCTCCGACATCATACTGCAACGCCTCGAACATCATACTGCAATGCCTCCGACATCATACTGCAACACCTCCGACATCATACTGCAACACCTCCAACATCATACTGCAATGCCTCCAACATCATACTGCAACGCCTCCAACATCATACTGCAACACCTCCAACATCATACTGCAACACCTCCAACATCATACTGCAACACCTCCATCATACTGCAACACCTCCGACATCATACTGCAACGCCACCGACATCATACTGCAACGCCACCGACATCATACTGCAACGCCTCCAACATCATACTGCAACACCTCCAACATCATACTGCAACGCCTCCAACATCATACTGCAACACCTCCAACATCATACTGCAACACCTCCAACATCATACTGCAACACCTCCAACATCATACTGCAACCCCTCCATCATACTGCAACAACAGTGGAGGTCCTTAGACTCTTATAACATCCCTGTGACCAACTAGCTGTTGTTCTATGTCAGACTCTCTTCAGATGTGTGAGGCAAATGCACCTCAGGCTCAGCACTAAAAGTGAAGAGGACTTCAGTAATGGAACTTTGCATAGGCCAATTGGAGATGTACTTCCATGTACAGGCCACTGTGATCCAAGGGGCAGCTTTGAGCAGCAGCGTGAATGCAAATAGATATAAGGCAAAGTCAATCTGAAAGTCTGCAGGACAGGTGATCAATGAAACACACCAGGCGACACCAAGCCTATCAGCTTTCCCTCACACTCAGTCAATCCTAGTGGAGACATGCTGAAGATTAGTTTGACCACTGCAGCACAGATCAGAAACATGCATATCAACAGTTTTTTGGCCTATTACACATCTCAAATAGACCCCTATACCATCACATAATGCATGTATTATGAGATACAGTTTTTTGGTATAATTCAGCTCTACCAAAACTACTGTCTCCATCGTTTGCAGCCACACTGCTGTGTCAGTGAAATACCTTGCTTACAGTACATTTATATATATATATATATATATATATATATATATATATATATATATATATATATATAGTTCACCTTTATTTAACCATGTAGGGCAGTTGAGAACAAGTTCTCATTTACAACTGCGACCTGGCCAAGATAAAGCAAAGCAGTGCGACACAAACAACAACACAGAGTTACACATGGAATAAACAAACGTACAGTCAATAACACAATAGAAAAGTCTATATACAGTGCGTGCAAATGAGGTAAGATTAGGGAGGTAAGGCAATAAATAGGCCATAGTGGTGAAATTATTACAATTTAGCAATTAAACACTGTGATAGTGATAGATGTGCAGAAGATGAATGTGCAAGTAGAGATGCTGGGGTGCAAAGGAGATAGAAAACAAACAATATGGGGATGAGGTAGTTGGGTGGGCTATTTACAGATGGGCTATGTACAGGTGCAATAATTAGTCAACTGCTTTGACAGTTAATGCTTAAAGTTAGTGAGGGGGATATGCGTCTCCAGCTTCAGTGATGTTTGCAATTTGTTCCAGTCATTGGCAGCAGAGAACTGGAAGGAAAGGCGGCCAAAGTAGGAATTGGCTGTGGTGCCTGTGATGCCCTGTGGTGAACTACAGAGCAAATATAGTACAATAGGCTATATCAGTTATTAGCTAACTGTATATGAATGATGCAGACGGATACATACAGACAGCTGTAGAAATGCAACTGGGTTACTGCAATAATATTTTAAGGTCATACAATATGCATTAACTCTCTGTCGATAAAGATAACACTGAAGATAATACCCTCCTACAACAAACACTAGGTTATATCACTCTTCAATGCCTAAAGACCTGTTTCAACTAATGTTACTGTTGTTATCCCGCAAGACTTATCATACACACCATTTTGTCATTGGCATGTCCTGTCCGACCCCCCCGCATCTCCAAACACATGTATAGACGTGCAACTATGTAAACTATTTTTGAAATTCACGCTTACTAGAACAGACAGAAACTCGAGTGTTATCTGACATTTGTATATGCCTTAAGTCGCATGCGATTTCTAGCTGATGCCGCAGTAGGGCAAATCCCGGCCAAGCAGTGTTCGCCTCGCTATGCTGCAATAGACAGATCCTGATTCCTAATTTCGGGAAACATCAAATAAATACTTATATCGTAAACACCTTACCGCGGCCCTCCGCAAACGGGGCAGTCCCCTAAAAGGATTGGCCTCCGCCATGGTTTTGGGTTGGCCTTTCTAGGGGATATCACCCTATTTTAAGGGGATATCTCGCCGCCTCACAACTTCCCTCCCTCCATCAGTACTGCGCGGGACTCTCGGCAGTAGTGAGCAGCCGCAGCATCGCATTGCAGTGGCCGGGTGGGTAGCAGGTAGTGATTACGAACGAACGGCTCTTTTTGAACGGCTGTTTTTGGTGAACGTTGGGAATCGAATTGCATCTGTGAAAAAGCCGTTCATTTGGCTCCCTTATTTGCATACTGTTACTGTTGCTTTTTCAGCTCCAGACATCGATTATCTGCAGACAAATTATAAAAAACATTATCTGAAGATGGTCATTCCTCAATGCCGGAACCATATAGTGAGGAGAGAGCCTCATTCTGATCAACGCAAATGTTTTTCATTGCATTATATTTGTTCATATATTTGGTCTGGTAAAAATATAGTTGAACTCGCATTTCACGATCTGACCTAATGGTAGGCAACGTTTTAGGCATTAAATTAGAGATTGGCTATTTTTTTATGGGTTAGTGTCACTTTGCAAGCACTACTGAACGAATAGCCGTTTGGTAGCCAAATGAACGGCTCTTTTAAGGTGAAAGGAGCCAAATGATCCGGTTCACCGAAAAGACTCGGAATACCCATCACCAGTAACAGGCTGCGCTGTCTGTCTGCAACACCTTGAACGCACTTGCGTCCACTCAGAATAGGGGTGTGTCAGTGTCACTGTCACGCGCATTTCACGTCAACTGCAAAATCAAATTCATGTAAATAATATGAATTATGTCCTTCATCATTTTCTACAAAAAATGTATTTCCCCATGCCATGCTGTGTGTGAGCAATCTTTTCTATAGGACTCTCTCTCTCTCTGTGTGTGTGTGTGTGTGTGTGTGTGTGTGTGTGTGTGTGTGTGTGTGTGTGTGTGTGTGTGTGTGTGTGTGTGTGTGTGTGTGTGTCTGTGTGTGTGTGTGTGTGTGTGTCTGTGTGTGTGTGTGTGTGTGTGTGTCTGTGTGTGTGTGTGTGTGAGAGAGAGAGAGATTTTGATTTGGACTCTTAATTTGGACTAATCTTCCAGGAGTCCTTTAACATTAAAATGCAATTTATAATACGATCACGTGTTCTCGTATAACACACTGTTACAAACAGACTGACATATTGACCAGATAAATACTCTAACAGTCTAGAAGATAGAGTGATTATTCCTCTACCATATTCCGGCACAACTTTTCATCATAGGTACACTTCAACTATGACAGACAAAATGGGAGAAAAAAAAATCCAGAAAATCACATTGTAGGATTTTTTATGAATTTATTTGCAAATGATGGTGGAAAATAAGTATTTGGTCACCTACAAACAAGCAAGATTTCTGGCTCTCACAGACCTGTAACCTCTTCTTTAAGAGGCTCCTCTGTCCTCCACTCGTTACCTGTATTAATGGCACCTGTTTGAACTTGTTATCGGTATAAAAGACACCTTTCCACAACCTCAAACAGTCACACTCCAACCTCACTATGGCCAAGACCAAAGAGCTGTCAAAGGACACCAGAAACAAAATTGTAGACCTGCACCAGGCTGGGAAGACTGAATCTGCAATAGGTAAGCAGCTTGGTTTGAAGAAATCAACTGTGGGAGCAATTATTAGGAAATGGAAGACATACAAGACCACTGATAATCTCCCTCGATCTGGGGCTCCACGCAAGATCTCACCCTGTGGGGTCAAAATGATCACAAGAATGGTGAGCAAAAATCCCAGAACCACATGGGGGGACCTAGTGAATGACCTGCAGAGAGCTGGGACCAAAGTAACAAAGCCTACCATCAGTAACACACTATGCCGCCAGGGACTCAAATCCTGCAGTGCCAGACGTGTCCCCCTGCTTAAGCCAGTACATGTCCAGGCCCGTCTGAAGTTTGCTAGAGAGCATTTGGATGATCCAGAAGAAGATTGGGAGAATGTCATATGGTCAGATGAAACCAAAATAGAACTTTTTGGTAAAAACTCCACTCGTCGTGTTTGGAGGACAAAGAATGCTGAGTTGCATCCAAAGAACACCATACCTACTGTGACGCATGGGGGGAAACATCATGCTTTGGGGCTGTTTTTCTGCAAAGGGACCAGGACGACTGATCCGTGTAAAGGAAAGAATGAATGGGGCCATGTATCGTGAGATTTTGAGTGAAAACCTCCTTCCATCAGCAAGGGCATTGAAGATTAAACATGGCTGGGTCTTTCAGCATGACAATGATCCCAAACACACCGCCCGGGCAACGAAGGAGTGGCTTCGTAAGAAGCATTTCAAGGTCCTGGAGTGGCCTAGCCTAGTCTCCAGATCTCAACCCCATAGAAAATCTTTGGAGGGAGTTGAAAGTCTGTGTTGCCCAGCAACAGCTCCAAAACATCACTGCTCTAGAGGAGATCTGCATGGAGGAATGGGCCAAAATACCAGCAACAGTGTGTGAAAACCTTGTGAAGACTTGACCTCTGTCATTGCCAACAACGGGTATATAACAAAGTATTGAGATAAACTTTTGCTATTGACCAAATACTTATTTTCCACAATAATTTTAAAATAAATTCATTAAAAATCCTACAATGTGATTTTCTGGATTGTTTTTCCTCATTTTGTCTGTCATAGTTGAAGTGTACCTATGATGAACATTTCTCTTTTCTGTCTAGATAACACATAGATAGATGGTGGACAATCTATTCCTAGTATTCACTGAATGTCTGTCTCTTACCAACTGAATACTGTTGTGAATAGAGTTTGGCTGTTTTAAATGTTGTTTATTATGAAATAAAATAAGCATGTTTTTTTTCAGTTAAGAGCATTGAGCATGACTACAACAGAAGAACCATATCTCCACCTTAAAACAATTCTTGCCGAGAGAGGGAGCGAGAGAGAGAGAGATAACCAGAGAGCGAGAATGGTAAAGAGAGAAGTGGGAGAGGGAAAGAAGGAGAGAGAGAGAGAGAGAGAGATAACCAGAGAGCGAGAATGGTAAAGAGAGAGGTGGGAGAGAGGTGAGAGAGAGAGAGAGAGAGAGAGAGAGAGAGAGAGAGAGAGAGAGAGGGAGAGAGAGAGAGAGAGAGAGAGAGAGAGAGAGAGAGAGAGAGAGAGAGAGAGAGAAAGAAAGAGAGAAAGAGAGAGAGAGAGAGAGAGAGAGAGAGAGAGAAAGAACAAGAGGACCTACATCCAGAGCACAGGACCACCAGCCACTTCCACACCCCCACCCCGACCAATCAATACCCCCCAAACCAACCATGCCCACACCCCATAAAGGCCCCCTCAGATCTGGTCTATGCCCCCCACTCCACTCTTACCCTAGCCAATATGCTCAGCAGGCTCTTCTCACAATTACTGGTCTGAGGCCAAACCACATGACTAACAACATTGGACACTTCATCCTGAAATATCTTGGAATATCCAATTGCCTGAAGTCATCTGCCCTTGGCCTAAGGAACAGGAACCTGGACTTCACCAAAGAAATTAGAAATACAGGCATTGTTATCCTACAAGAAACATGGTATGAATGACCTAAACATGACCTAAATGCCAGAACTGGACAAGAACCTGATAGCCTCAACACACAGTGGGACAAACACCTACCTGGAGAAGACAGCATTATGTCCCCCATATGCCCCCCAGAGACAACTACGGCAACATGACCAACAACAAAGGGTCCCAACTCCTGCAGCTCTGTTGCCCATTGGGTATGTGTACACAGTCAATGGTAGGCTTCGAGGGGACTCCTACACCTATAGCTCATTTCTTTGCAGTAGTACTGTAGACTACTTTATCACCAACCTCAACCCAGAGTCTCTCCAGAGCGTTATCAGTCAGCCCCCTGACACCACTATCAGATCACAGCGAAACCACAATCTACTTAAACAGAGCAATAATCAACATCGAAAGGCATCGAAGCCAAACAAACTGCACACTATTAAGAAATGCTATAGATGGAAGGAAGGTAGTGTAGAAACATACCAAGAAACAATTGGACAACAACAAATCCAATCCCTCCTAGACAACTTCATGGACCAAATGTTTTCCTGCAACAGTGAAGGTGTATACGTAACAGTAGGACGCTTGAACAATATATCTGACCTATCACCTAACATATTAAATGAAAAATTCTGGCAGAAAACCTAAGACAACTAACAACAATGAGAAATGGTTTGATGAAGAATGTAAAAACCTAAGAAAGAAATTGAGAAACCTAATCCAACTAAAAACACAGAGAACCAGAAAACCTTAGCTTTACGTCTTCACTATGGTGAAACACTGAAACAATACAGAAATACACTAAGATAAAATAAGGAACAGCATGACAGAAAACAGCTCATTTTGATTGAAGAATCCATTATGAGGAGCATCCTGACGCTGCACTTGATGAATTTATGAAATTGCTTCTTTCAATTATTGATAAACATGCACCTGTTAAGAAACGGACTGTTAGAACTGTTAAGGCTCCATGGATTGATGAGGAATTGAAAAACTGTATGGTTGAAAGAGATGAGGCAAAAGGAGTGGCTAATAAATCTGCCTGCACATTGCAGGCTTACTTATTGAAAATTGAGAAATTATTTGACTAAACTCAACAAAAAGAAGAAAAACCTGTATTATGAAGCCAAGATCAATGATATGAAGAATGATGGGAAAAAACTTTGGAGTACTTAAAATGAAATTATGGGAAGAAAGACAAATTCAATAGCAAAGACACACATAGCCAGACAGCATAGGCATAATTTATCGTTCAGCTTTGTCTCCTAAACTATGTTATTTTCTCAAACTCAGAACCATAAACAAATCCTCCATATCAACAGGCATATATCAAATCCATCCTATCTTGACAAGATCACAGAGACACATTTACTGGCACACAGACATTGTGGAGCCAAGAGATACACGCTTGACCTCTCCCCTCTCTCCGGCCCACGTAACTTAGTCTTGACAGAGACCAGATGACTGCAAACCCCGCCACAGTATTATACAAAAACATTCTGATGAGAAGTAACTTACAAACATATGATGAATATAAAACATCTTACCTATGTTACCAACTAATTCTGATTATTCTCCAACAAGCCAAACAACTCAACTTTTCACCTAAACTCATCTCTGACTAGACTCCTGACAAGTTCCTATTCAATCAAAACCTGTAGGCCTAGGCGGATTTCCTGGATAACTCTGTAATTTCGTTCTTCGGTATTTTCGGTTACTAACCGAAGCGTCACTCGTACAACACCAACACTATCCGTTCACATAGATGGATTACTGAATTCAGTGCTGGAAATATTAAAGTTTTGGAACGAGTAAAGAAGCCGATTTAGCCTGTGGTGACTTTGTCAAGTGGAAAAGGGCCGATGCTTGGCTAACCAAGCCGCATATAGCTGAGATTTAGCACCACGGACAGCAGTGGAATATTCCTCCGTCTGACGCAACATGACATTGGACAGTGATCTGATCTCTCATATAGTCCTTGGATCAGAAGCAATATTGTTCGGCCAGTAGGTGGCACTATACCTCAGATAATAAAATAGCTATTCTAGAGTGCTGCCAGACTATAGCACACAGTAAGTACTCTGTCATAATACAACAGAAAAATGCAAAAAAAATATAGCTAGCAAAGGAATTGTTAGCAGTGGCATTGACTCTACTATATCTCAGCAACTGTGTGAATTGTTGCACCCACAAATGTACCCAAATGTACCCTATTACCCTATAAGGTAATAATAGTAAGCCTACATTAATTTCAGGTGGAACTAGCATTACTCTATATTTTACTCTCTAATACTGACATAATACTCTCTAATTCTCTCTACTACTGATATACATATTTACCCTTGGAATTCGGTCGTTTTTTGAAGTACTACATTTAGTAGTATTTAGTGTCATTCTTTCTGAGGATATGCTTGCTCGCTATGCTAAGCCAATGACCATATTTAGAATGCAGGTTGCCAGGTTCCTGACACTGTCGACTCAAACATCTGTTAGACGCTGTCCTCCTGGCTGGCACAGTACCACACAGAAATATATAAATGTTACATGTCTGATCAGGACTCATGCGTTCTGGAAACAAGGGTTGCCAGTCCCAATGTGTCTTCAAATTAAATACAAATGTATTGGTTGTGTACACCTATTTTGCCGCTGCTATTGTAGGTGCGGCGAAATGCTTCTGTTCCTACTGTAGCTCCAACAGTGCCTAACATTACAAAAAAAAACACGCAAATCCAGGAAAAAAAGGAATTAGGAAATATAGAAATATCAGAACAAGCAAGCAAACAAGCAAACAAGGAATTGTCCGTAGAGCTCCAAGACAGGATTGTGTCGAGGCACAGATCTGGGGAAGGGTACCAAAACATTGAAGATCCCCAAGAACACAGTGGCCTCCATAATTCTTAAATGGAAGAAGTTTGGAACCACCAAGACTCCTCCTAGAGCTGGCCGACCAAACTGAGCAGTTGGGGTAAAAGAGCCTTGGTCAGGGAGGTGAACCAGAACCCGATGGTCACTCTGACGGAGCTCCAGAGTTCCTCTGTGGAGATGGGAGAACCTTCCAGAAGGACAACCATCTCTGCAGCACTCCACCAAGCAGGTCTTTATGGTAAACTCCCACTTGGAGTTTGCCAAAAGGCACATACAGAACTCTCAGACCATGAGAAACAAGATTATCTGGTCTGATGAATCCAAAATATTTGTCCTGAATGCCAAGCGTCAAGTCTGGAGGAACCTGGCACCATCCCTACGGTGAAGCATGGTGGTGGCAGCATCATGCTGTGGGGATGTTTTTCAGCGTCAGGGACTGGGAGACTAGTCAGGATCGAGGGAAAGATTAATGGAGCAAAGTACAGAGAGATCCTTGATGAAAACCTGTTCCAGAGCGCTCAGGACCTCAGACTAGGGCAAAGCTTCACTTTCCAACAGCCAGAGCCCAGACTTGAACGTGATCGAACATCTCTGGAGAGACCTGAAAATAGCTGTGCAGCGATGCTCCCCATCCAACTTGACAGAGCTTGAGAGGATCTGCAGAGAAGAATGGGAGAATCTCCCCAAATACAGGTGTGCCAAGCTTGTAGCGTCATACCCAAGAAGACTCAAGGCTGTAATCGCGGCCGAAGGTGCTTCAACAAAGTCCTGAGGAAAGTGTCTTGAATACTTATGTAAATGTGATATTTCCGTGTTTTATTTGAAATAAATGAGCAAAAATGTCTAAAAACCTGTTTTTGCTTCATCATTATGGGATATTGGGTGTAGATTGCTGCTCTTTAAAGAAAAATAAGGCTGTAAATAAGGCTGTAACATAACAAAATGTGGAAAAAGTCCGAATTCTTTTCGAATGCGCTCTAGGATGAGCCTCGACTAGAATACAGTATATACATAATGACGTGGGTAAAACAGGATGTAAACATTATTAGAATGACCAGTGTTCAATGACGATGTACATGCCTAGGGCAGCAGTCTCTAATGTGCAGGGTAGAGTACCGGGTGGTATCCGGCTAGTAACCGTGTCTGAAGTTCAGAGCAGGGTACTGGCTGGGGCTTGTCTATATATAGGTGGCTGAAATTGATTAAGAGATAAATCTCACTCAATCCCCCGTCTCACTTAGCCTGTAATCGGATTGTGTTGTGTATCAGAGTTGTGTACTAGGGGTCTCCCAGTCAAACTCAAGGGGATTGATCGCCTTTGAGAGATTATGAGGCTTACACTGATATGGAAAACTGTAATAATATACGGTTATTTGGGGTATTATCAACATTAAAATAGTCTGAAACATTTTACTGCAGCATACTGTGTATTATGGTGCATTGTGGGAAACTGTTGTGGGCGAGGAAGGAATTGCTGTATTTAAAATGGTACTGTAATTCCACCTCACAGATACATTACCCTACTGTATCTTTGGAGTGCCCAAAACCTTTTAACCACTAGTGATTGATGCATGTTAATGCTGTTTCTGGCTCATTCATATTATTTGAGGCATGCCTTGTAAGAGGCTATATTAATACTGTACCAATTGAACTTCTAGGTCGTTATAGTACCCAATCAATTTCAAATGTGTAAATCAAATCCAATTTGATTTGCTACATGTGCCAAATATAACAGGTACCTTATCATAAAATGCTTACTTACAAGCCCTTAGCCAACAACGCAGTTTTAAGAAAATAGAGTTAAGAAAATATTTACTAACTAAAAAGTAACAAAATGTTTGTTTTTTTACAGAAAAAAAAAAAAAAAAGGTAACACAATAAAATAACAATAACGAGGCTATATACAGGGGGTACCAGTACCGAGTCAATGTGCAGGGGTACAGGTTAGTCGAGGCTGTAAAGAGGACATATTGGAGTGGCAGCATGTCTTAAACCTTAAATGGTTGAGTCCTTTTGGTCTGTTTTGATCTGTAGTCCTGCCAGGCCTCTAAAAGTGCACGTGATATAAAAACACCAAATATCTATTAATATGCTGTAATGAGCAGCCAACCTGCTTGCACCCTTGTAATTACATTCAAATACTGTGAAATACAAACCCCTCCCCTCAATGAATTTCATTAATTAATTTTGGTTATGGCAGTATTTCCTTTTTTTTTTACAGTATAATACCGTACATTTTACAGTATTGTACTGTGTCTCATTACACAGTACTTGCTTTGATACCATATTTATATGACAGTAGGTGTACTGTAAAATGAAATACATCATTTTACATGCCACTGAGATGCCTGTAAGTTACTGTCAAGTTCACAAAAAAAAACTTTACATTGTAGGCTATGAGGAGCCATGACAGAGAGGCATCAGAGAGGGACCCTATGGGCAGGCACTGCACTCTCTGGCATTGCTTGGAAATCGATTGAGCCGGTGGCAGTGTGTGCTGCCCAGTGAACCACAAAAGCCTTTGTTCAAACACAGACACTAAGGAAATGACTTAGAATTGTACACTTAGAATTTGGAAATAAAGGTCTACAGCCGTTCTTAGCCAGTCTGCTACCAAACTCGTGCTGTAGCATGTGGTCTAAGGCATAAAGCATCTTGGCCTTGTGTATGTTTGAAAATAGAACATTTCAATCTCTGTTTGACATTTTATACCTCAGTCATCTAGATTGACTTCCAGATCGACATGCAGGCAATGGTGTCGCTACCGAAAGTATGAGTACATAGAGCTGAGTGTGTTGGAGGCCTGTCACAGAGGTTGGCAAGCTGATGCAGAGGAACTCCTGTAATCATATTTATGGTTGTTCTGCTGGTTAGGGAACGTGATTGGATCCCTAATCCGAGTTAGATGAGAAGGAAATCCCAGACTTCTAGAAGTCAAATGGTGGCCCAGTGAAGTTGTTATAGATGAGCTCATTAACGATGTACCAATCCTTGTGTGTGTGTGTGTGTGTGTGTGTGTGTGTGTGTGTGTGTGTGTGTGTGTGTGCGTGCGTGCGTGTGTACGCGTGTGTGTGTGTGTGTGTGTGTGCTTGTGTGTGCGTGCATGCGTGCGTGCGTGCATGCGTGTGTGCGTGCGCGTGCACGTGTGTGTGTGTGTGTGTGTGTGTGCGTGTGTGTGTGCTTGTGTGTGTGTGTGTGTGTGTGTAGCATCACATGAAATCAGAAAACAGTAGAGGTGAGGCCATGAGGGAAGTAAACAGGATAATCAGATAATGTAGAAGTAGATCCACCATTAAGAATAGTAACACTAATCAAGGAAGGCAGCTCTGATAAGTGTTTCTTAGAAGTTCCCGAAATAATCAGTAATAATGTCACTATGTTTGAGTTGTATTGGTGACTTGGTACATTATGTGTTAGGGTTAGCATTACCGTTAGGTTTGCATCTGTCTGAGTGGAGTTATTTAAGGCCAGGAGCAAGGTTTTACATCCAATTTGCATTTATAAAATTGTACTGGAATTTAATCTTTCCATCAGCTCGGTCGTGACTTTTTTCATGCGTCAGGTAATTCATCGACTTTAAATAGTGGGATTGAAACGTGGTTAGTGTTAGTGTTTGGGGTTTGGCGAGCTAATCTGAGTGAGAGGCCAGAAGGGACCAGAAGAAGATTATATTGGTTAGATTTAGGATGGTTTTAGGGAGACTATTTCACATAGAACACGTAGACCTCCATGAGTGTTCTGATATGCTCTATAGAACCAACATTTAGGCAAGATACCAGTCAAACGCTGTCTCTTCGCTCCAAGGTCTTATAAGTGGAAGTCCACGAATGTAGGAATGGCTGCAATAATTGCAATAGTTTATTAGTTCAAAAGAACACCACAACGAAAAAATGTTAGTTATCTCACTTTAGTTGATCCAAAGTGACACGGGTTTAGGGAAGAAGTCATAGCCATTCAACAAATATACAGTACCAGTCAAAAGTTTGGACACACATTCAAGAGTTTTTCTTAATTTTTTATTATTTTCTGAATTGTAGAATAATAGTGAAGACATCAAAACGATGAAATAACACCTATGGAATCATGTACAGTGGGGCAAAAAAGTATTTAGTCAGCCACCAATTGTGCAAGTTCTCCCACTTAAAAAGATGAGAGAGGCCTGTAATTTTCAGCAAAGGTACACTTCAACTATGACAGACAAAATGGGAGAAAACAATTCCAGAAAATTACATTGTAGGATTTTAATTAATTTATTTGCAAATTATGGTGGAAAATAAGTATTTGGTCACCTACAAACAAGCAACATTTCTGGCTCTCACAGACCTGTAACTTCTTCTTTAAGGGGCTCCTCTGTCCTCCACTCGTTACCTGTATTAATGGCACCTGTTTGAATTTGTTATCAGTATAAAAGACACCTGTCCACAACCTCAAACAGTCACACTCCAAACTCCACTATGGCCAAGACCAAAGAGCTGTTAAAGGACACCAGAAACTAAATTGTAGACCTGCACCAGGTTGGGAAGACTGAATCTGCAATAGGTAAGCAGCTTGGTTTAAAGAAATTAACTGTGGGAGCAATTATTAGGAAATGGAAGACATACAAGACCTAGTGAATGACCTGCAGAGAGCTGGGACCAAAGTAACAAAGCCTACCATCAGTAACACACTACGCCGCCAGGGACTCAAATCCTGCAGTGCCAGACGTGTCCCCCTGCTTAAGCCAGTACATGTCCAGGCCCGTCTGAAGTTTGCTAGAGAGCATTTGGATGATCCAGAAGAAGATTGGTCATATGAAACCAAAATATAACTTTTTGGTAAAAACTCAACTCGTCGTGTTTGGAGGACAAAGAATGTTGAGTTGCATCCAAAGAACACCATACCTACCGTGAAGCATGGGGGTGTAAACATCATGCTTTGGGGCTGTTTTTCTGCAAAGGGACCAGGACGACTAATCCGTGTAAAGGAAATAATGAATGGGGCCATGTATCGTGAGATTTTGAGTGAAAACCTCCTTCCATCAGCAAGGGCATTGAAGATGAAACATGGCTGGGTCTTTCAGCATGACAATGATCCCAAACACACCGCCCGGGCAACGAAGGAGTGGCTTCGTAAGAAGCATTTCAAGGTCCTGGAGTGGCCTAGCCTAGTCTCCAGATCTCAACCCCATAGAAAAGTTTTGCAGGGAGTTGAAAGTTCGTGTTGCCCAGCAACAGCCCCAAAACATCACTGCTCTAGAGGAGATCTGCATAGAGGAATGGGCCAAAATACCAGCAACAGTGTGTGAAAACCTTGTGAAGACTTACAGAAAACCTTTGACCGCTGTCATTGCCAACAAAGGGTATATAACAAAGTATTGAGATAAACTTTTGTTATTGACCAAATACTTATTTTCCACCATAATTTGCAAATAAATTCATTAAAAATCCTACAATGTGATTTTCTGGATTTTTTTTCTCATTTTGTCTGTCATAGTTGAAGTGTATATATGATGAAAATTACAGGCCTCTCTCATCTTTTTAAGTGGGAGAACTTGCACAATTGGTGGCTGACTAAATACTTTTTTGCCCCACTGTAGTAACCAAAAAAGTTTTAAACAAATCATTATGTTTGAGATTCTTCAAAGTAGCCACCCTTTGCCTTGATGACAGCTTTGCATTCTCTCAACCAGCTTTAGGAGGTAGTCACCTGGAATGCTTTCCAACAGTCATGAAGAGTTCCCACATATGCTGAAAACCTGTTGGCTGCTTTTCCTTCACTCTGCGGTCCAACTCTTCCCAAACCATCTATATTTGGTTGAAGTCAGGTGATTTTGGAGGCCAGGTCATCTGACGCAGCACTCCATCACTTCTCGGTCAAATAGCCCTTACACAAATGAGCACAAACCAGATGGGATGGTGTATCGCTGCAGAATGCTGTGGTAGCCATGCTGGTTAAATGTGCCTTGAATTCTAAATAAATCACAGACAGTGTCACCAGTAAAGCACCCCCACATCATCACACCTCCTCCTCCACACCTCCTCCTCCACCACACATGCAGAGATCATCCGCTCACCTACTCTGCGTCTCACAAAGACACGGCGGTTGGAACCATGATTCACGCAGTCTCCTCTGAACAGTTGATATTGAGATGTGTCTTTTACTTGAACTCTGTGAAGCATTTATTTGGGCTGCAATTTCTGAGGCTGGTAACTCTAATGAACGTATCCTCTGCAGCCGAGGTAACTCTGGGTCTTCCTTTCCTGTGGCGGTCCTCATGAGAGATAGTTTCATCATAGCACTTGATGGTTTTTGCGACTGCACTTGAAGAAACCTTGAAAGTTCTTGACGTTTTCCGCATTGACTGACATTCATGTCTTAAAGTAATGATGGACTATAATTTCTCTTTGCTTATTTGAGCTGTTCTTGCCATAATATGGACTTGGTCTTTTACCAAATAGGGCTATCTTCTGTATACCATCCCTACCTTGTCACAACACAACTGATTGTCTCAAACGCATTAAGAAGGAAAGAAATTCCACAAATTAACTTTTAACAAAGCACACCTGTTCATTGCAATGCATTCCAGGAGACTACCTCATGAAGCTGGTTGAGAGAATGCCGAGAGTGTGCAAGGCTGTCATCAAGGCAAAGGGTAGCTAATTTGAAGAATCTCAATTTTCTTATGATTTGTTTTAACACTGTTTTGGTTACTACATGATTCCATATGTGTTATTTCATAGTGTTGATGTCTTCACTATTATTCTATAATGTATAAAATAGTAAAAATAAAGAAAAACACTGGAATGAGTAGGTGTGCCCAAACTTTTGATTGGTACTGTAGATACAATTATTTTAATAGTTGGTTATTCCCTGAGAACACTATAACATTTGTTTTTCAAATCCAATTACTTTCAGTCAAGTGTAGTTGGAAGGAAATAGGAGCCAATTTAAGTAATCTCCCTTGATTCTGCGATGTACCTGATTGATGACCCCACGCTGTTGTGTAAACATGTTCCTGCATGCTGGACCTTCTGAGATTCCTCACATAGTTGATTCATACCAATGTAAACATACATAATGTCTGAACATACTCTCTGAACAGACATAGTGAGGCCCATTCTTGAATAACAGTAGGTCCAACAGCTCTCCTGTCATGCCCTCACTGCACTGAGGGAACTAGTGATGTCACCAGGTTACTCTACCAGAAATACCTGGACATACTCAAATACACAAACACCTTCCAATCTGATGTTCAAATGGGTCATTTCCTGTGTCTCAGACCTTAGGACATCTAGCCACCCAGACTAATAAACAACACTATCAGCTGTGGCAGATGATCTCTTGGTTTAGTAATGGTATAGCTATATCCTCAGTAAGCAAAGCCTGATGCTTGGCATGTGAGACCAAATGGGATTAAAGGGATAGTTCAATGAAGCCTTTTATCTACTTCCCCAGAGTCAGATGAACTTGTGGATATTTTTCAGATATATATCTTCGTCCAGTATCGAGGACGTTAGAGGTAGTTTGGCAAGCCAATGTTAACTAGCATTAGCAGAATGACTGGAAGAATACAGGAACAGCTAGCATGCTATTTTTGTCCCACAGATTTCCAGTCATTGCGCTAACGCTAGATAGCCATTGTACTTACTTTAGTTAGCAACTTACTGTATACTAGACGCAGAGACGTACAAATGGTATCCACAAGTTCATCTGACTCGGGGTTGTAGATAATTGCCAACGCCAAAATCCCAAATGAATATCAGACATGTTAAGCAAACTCAAAGGCCAAAAGCTGAGTTAATTTACAACGTTTTGTTGTCGATTACAAAAGGGGGAGGGGGGCCTCTTTCCTATTCATTGCGATACCCTGTGAGGATTAGACCATCAAGATCAGCCACAGCACCAACAACAGGCTGTGGAACATCACTGTTGTTCATATTTACATTAGATCAGGGTCCTGACTCTCTCACTGGGGGTACTGGGGCGGCAGGTAGCCTAATGGTTAGACTCTTGGGCCAGTAACCGGAAGGTTGCCCGATCAAGTCCCCGAGCCGACAAGGTTAAAAGTCTGTTGTTCTGCTCCTGAACAAGGTAGTTAACCCACTGTTCCTAGGCTGTAATTGTAAATAATAATTTGTTCTTAACTGACTTGTCTAGTAAACTTTTTTTTTAATTTATGGAGCATTTTACTTCAGTTGGCTGTTGGTATTTTTAAACCATTTCTGGTAAAAAAAGAAAAAAAAGAAAAAAAAAGAAAGTTGTTTGCTGATTGAATAATTGGATTGAGAGACGGACAACAGCGTCTAAAACAAGAGAGTTAGAGTTAGGCCAGGGAAGGAGGATGAGGTCCGGGTATAAAGAGTGATGTCAGCAGTCAGAGACTACACTCTCTGACCACCGGACATATACAAGGAGTTTGAGCATCAGAGGTGCGCTGATACCTTTCGGAAAAGGTAAGACATAGCCATCCTTTTTGCTTCTTCTGGTTTGAGTCTCGAATTCCTGCTGACAAAACCTCTGTAATGTAGCTGAAAGAAGTTGGTAAATGCTTTCATTTATAAATGTAGCCCTCCATTTACATTTTGAAATTGGGACATCTGTGTTCATGGGTAAAGTGAACTGTTATTTTGATTTATTTATTTATTTGATTTAAATATGTATATATATATATATATATATATATATCAGCTTTCATATTGCAGATAGATTGTAGCTTCCATCAATGTATCAATGTTCCATCTGCATCACTTCCAATCCCCCATATATATTTTTGATCATATATATATATACATATATATATATATATATATATATATATATATATATATATATATATACACATAGATACTTATACATACACACATATAAAAACATACATATACATGCATACATATACATACATATACATACATAAATACGTACCTTTTTAAAATATATTTTCGTTTATTACTGTCTAACCCTACCACCCATCCCCTAATTGGAGTAAAATAGTGAACAACAACGCTTAGGCTTCTACTTTCAGATTATACATACTATATACATTTTATGGACACAGTTTATTTGACAATAGTTTTATTTTGTTTGTTTTTACTCCTGTCCTTCCTCGACTCTCAACCTCTCCCATTTATTTCTGATGTCCTTCCTCGACCCTCAACCTCTCCCATCTATTTCTGATGTCCTTCCTCGACCCTCAACCTCTCCCATCTATTTCTGATGTCCTTCCTCGACCCTCAACCTCTCCCATCTATTTCTGATGTCCTTCCTCAACCCTCAACCTCTCCCATCTATTTCTGGTGCCCATCCGGTTTGATTTCCATTTGCCATTTCTTTCAAACTGTGCTCTTTCACAAAAGTTTCTAACCCATTTACGTTTTACGGACATGAATTATCTTGTTATTATTTGTTGTTATTAGTCCCAACCTTCAGCTCCATTCAACCCCTCCCATCTATCTCTTAACACCATCCATATTCAACTGTGCTGTGATGTTCCACAAAAGTTGTTTCTACATATTGCAAATTGAAAATAAACATTTTTGCTAAAAGTATTATTATATTATTGATCGATTTGACTATGACTTTTCAGATCACCCAGTAGTGTTATCTGCATAGTTAGCTCCAGGCAACAAAATCTGCAGAGCTGAAAGTGAACTGTCGCCTTTAATTGAATATTACACGCTCCACAACCATGAGCCTCAAATGTTATGTTCGAAAACACTCGTGTCTAGCCTGTTAATACATGTCAGTCTGATTTAGTAGGGGATAGTAAAAGGTATTAGTGAATTACTTGGTAAGGATTATTTTGGTCATTCAGGTCAACGATGGAAAAGCAGCGTTTCATCCTTCCTGTAGTTGCATAACGTTTGCAACACTCAGGTTTATAACTACTCGGTCTCATTAATTGATATCTGACACTGGAAATGTAGGTGTGTTCAATCTCTGTCAGCCTTCTGGTATTGTCCGCCATTTGTAGGAGAAATGTACTACTATTCCATTGCGGGACATATCTCTCTTATGAAGACAGCTGACTGCTGACAATCCAGTCCAGTCTTAACCTCATGTAGACGACTGAAATATAGTCAACTACTACCTGTAAAATGGTGCACTGTCTCTGCATCACTCTCCAAATGCACCTCGAGAAGGGCACTCTCCATGGTCCTGATCTCATCAATTGATTGAATACCGGCATGGTATTGAGATCCGGACCGTGGACAGCACCATTCTTGAGTATAGAAAGTGATGCAGTACCAAATTACAAACACGAGAAATGATCATTCCCACTGGGCACACAATGGTTGATTCAATGTTGTTCCCACGTCATTTTAACGAAATTACGTTGAACCAACATTGAACGTCAAGTCTGTGGCCCAGTTTGTACACTCTTAGAACAAAAAGGTGCGAAATAGAACCTTAAAGGGTTCTTCGGCGTTCCCCATAGGAGAACCTTTTGAAGGACTCTTTTTGTTTGCAGAGGGTTCTACCTGGATCCAAAAAGGGTTCTCCTATGGGGACAGTCAAAGAACCCTTTTGGAACCCTTTTTGTCTAAGTGTGTAGTGACTAGTTGACTAAAACCAGTGGAGGAAAGTGAAGACCATCCCCCTCAGTGAATTGAATTAAATTAAAAAAGAGAAACATAGATACAACTATAGTAAATATATTCACACCACTGAACCATGTCACAAAACCTAGGAGGCTCATGGTTCTCGCTTCTGTCCTCCTCTGGGTACATTGGGCTTATAAACCTAGGAGGCTCATGGTTCTCACCCCCTTCCATATATAGTTCTCACTTCTGTTCTCCTCTAAGTACATTGACTTCAATAAAAAACCTAGGAGGCTCATGGTTCTCACCCCCTTCTATAGACTTACACAGTAATTATGGAAACTTTCAGAGGACGTCCCCCAACCTATCAGAGCTCTTGCAGCATAAACTGACATGTTGTCCACCCAATCAAAATAACAGAGAATGAATCTAGTACTGAAAGCATAAGCTACAGCTAGCTAGCACTGCAGTGCAGAAAATGTGGTGAAAAGACTATAGTTGAACACTTATGAACAAATTCAATTCTTCGAATATGAAGGTAGAAGCAAAAGAGAGAGAGAGAGAGATAGCTATATTTGGTTGTATTTTTTTTTTAAACGTTCGCTTAGCTAGAAAATGCAGTTAGCTAATTTAGCCTACTCAAACACAAACAGAGAGGGATGCTATGTTAGCTAGCTGGCTATGGCTATCCAACACTGGAACTCTTCCAAGTGAAGGTAAGTGAAGGTAAACTTTTGGTTTTATTAATGTATTGCCACTGGGACCCACCGGTGTCACTGCTAAACTGCTTTCTGACTGTACACTGTACTGCATGATTGTAGCGTTAGTTCTAGTAGCTATGTTGACGATGATGTGACAACGATGTAGGCTGTGTGTAGCAGTTATAGCGGTCATGATATTGTCACGCCCTGGTCTTATTATTTTGTGTTTTCTTTATTATTTTGGTCAGGCCAGGGTGTGACATGGGTTATTTATGTGGTGTGTTTTGTCTTGGGGTTTTTGTAGGTTTTGGGATTGTGGTATAGTAGAGTTGTCTAGGTAAGTCTATGGTTGCTAGTGGTTCTCAATCAGAGGCAGGTGTTTATCGTCTCTGATTGGGAACCATATTTAGGCAGCCATATTCTTTGAGTGTTTCGTGGGTGATTGTTCCTGTCTCTGTGTTTTGCACCAGTTAGGACTGTTGCCGGTTTTCACGTTTGTTTTTTTTGTTGTAAATTGTTCGTATTTTCATCTTTCATTAAAGATGTTTATGAATAACCACGCTGCATTTTGGTCCGCCTCTCTTTCACCAGAAGAAAACCGTAACAGATATGAAGGTTTAGCTTGGAAAGTGTTTTTTGCCTGGTCAAAGATAGCTGATGTGTTGTGCACTGAAGTACACAAGTGAAAGGAAAAGCTGAGAGGAGGAGGGTGCGTAGATAGTTTGCGAGAAATAATTATATATACAATGAACAAAGTGATCATGCTGTTTTTATGTGGCTGCTATGAAAGTGAACTGTGCTTGCGTGTGATCAGGGGTGTATTTATTCCGCTGGTTCTGTTGAAAAACCTTTCTTAAACGAAAGCAAACAGAATGAAACGGGGATAAAAAAAATACAGAAATCTGTCTCATTGAAATTCACATTTGCGACTGTTGGACTAATGATTACTCCCTAGATCAGCTAGATGCAGGCAAGAGTGTGCAAGGCGGTGTTGAATGTCACCTTGATTATTCAAAATTATCTACGTTAAAAAACCTTCATGGGAAAATCAGAGTATCAGGGGAAATCAGAGTGGTAGCCTAAACCTACATGGAGCTGGGTGAATGGAATATGAATGACAGTCATCCAATATGCTGTAATAGAAATAAGGCCATGCTAATCCTCCCTCATCTTAAACGGCACAGACCGCCGCTGACTAAAACTTATTCTTCAGTTCAACTAAAATTAGATTCTTCTTTTTACTCCTCTTATGTGTATTGATACTGTTATGATCTCATGTCATTATATTCATCTATCTGTTGTAAATCTTTCAGGAAAATAAGACACCTTGTGACCTTGTAAATGCTTTTGGGGGGGGGACTATGGTCAGTGTGTGGAATCCATCAGGGACGTGAGGATGAAAACCCTCCTTTTAGATTGACTTTGAGCAGTGAGAAGAATAGTGTGACATAAGAATTACGCTACTGTGTAATTCCTGCCCGGGTACTTTGAGGTTTTGTCCCGGTTTTCTGTGCAGTCTATTGGATGAGATTTGTCATCCAATAGACTGCAGCAGTGCGAAAAGACAATCCCCAGCCAAGATTTGGCTCAAGGTAACTCACAGTGATGCTGTAATCTCATTCCACCAGATTAGCCATCCGCCTTTCCTTTGGCACTCGACACTGACGGAGCATCCTTCCGTCTCATTGCTGGATTACGCCCTGATTACGCTCTGATTACGCCCTGATTGTGATCTACATTCACCTTTTTGTTGTGTCATTTTTACAAAGTCACACATTGCACATGTTTTTTTTGTTTGTTTTTTTGTCTTCCACAGAAATATACCTGAAGTGGCTGTAGAATGGCTAAGTGAGTCAAACCTTTTCTGTTACAGGGTAGCAACACTCTATGTTACATACCTTTCTATTTCATGTAGGCCTAGCTGATATAACCTTACTTGCTGGTATACTTTAAATGGAGCAGAATAAGAAAAGGTCTCTAACAAATATGGCAAGCAATACTTTTAAGAGCTCCGAGGACTGCTGACTACAACCGGAGAAAGCTCACACCAGAAATAACTTGGGTCCTATCCAACGCTGAGCACAGGCATATTAATAACGCAAAGTGTTACCGTTCACAAAGGGTTTGTCTGTTTTGTCGGAGACATTAGGCTTACCTCGGACTTTTCATCTCTCATAAGAAAAACTCCATAGAGCAGTGTTTCTTCCAAAGGTTTTTATGACATTGGTTGCCAGAAGGTGCTAATCAAAGTCAATGAATAGGTTTCCCCTGATGAATTATGAAAGGAAGGCTCCATTCAGTTCAACAGTATTGGAGAGAGAGGCAGACAAGGCTGCAGCTTTGACTTGAGCATCTGTGATGACCCCAAGCTCTATGTGATGAATGGTCACTCATGCAGAGTGGCTTACAGCCCAAGTCAAATCCAGTCGGTTAGGTAAAACTACGCTCAAGGGTTAATTCCTCAGCTCTGCTCTTGTAAGACGACATATGACCATGACTTACGCCCCCCTGCCATCAGGCTGGCCTGACAAAACACATTTTACAAACTCAGGATTGGGAAACATTTTGGACAAAACATGCCAGTTATCATCATTTAGTTATCATCATTCATGTTTATTTCAGGTTGTGTCGTCATCAGTTGCACAACTGCACACATTTGATGAACTGTTGATTTGACCATTTGTCTTTTTCACTACTTGGAATGAACTTTGTGTGTTTTTTGAATCCTTTCAGAATGTGCCAATTATACAGTGAAACGTTTTGAATGCTGCTGAGTTTGACTGTTTCCTTTCTCTTTGATCTTTGCTAAGGTTATACAAGAAAACCTCTGGGAATGGCACAGTGAGTGAAAACCTTTTTCCGTCTCCCTAATAATACTTGCCCCACGGAAATAGAGACCATCGCCTATTTGTGATGAACGTGAAAGAGCTCCAGCTACATTCTGCGTTGACATTTTTGTTGTTGTTGTTGTCTTCCTTTCTTCAGCTCACCCTTTACCTGGGAAAGAGAGACTATGTCGACCATGTTCAGAATGTGGACCCTATCGGTAAGTCTTACTTATTAGACTTCGCTCTTATGTATCGTATCCAGTTTTGATATTTGTGTTGAGGGGCAAATCTCTCAAATCTCTACCCATCGGTGTTACAGAGGGAGTGGTGAAACTTGATCCTGCAAGCCTTGCAGGCAGGAAAGGTACACTTTCTTTCACAAAATACCTTCTTTTTTTTTTCTTTTTTTACAGAGAAGTTGCTCGTGTTAGCCATTCTGCGGAATGATAACGCACTGGTTCATGTTTATCCTGTTCTCTCCAGTGTTTGTGAAGCTGGCGTGTGCCTTCCATTACGGCCGCGAGGACCTGGATGTCATTGGACTGTCCTTTAGGAAAGACATCTGGGTCAAGCACATCCAGTTGTACCCTGATGCTGGCCACAAACCCAACCTCACTCCCATGCACGTTTGCCTGCTCAAGAAGGCAGGAGAGCAGGGCCGTGCCTTCACTTTCGATATTGCCACAAACCTTCCCTGCTCTGTCACACTCCAGCCAGGACAAGATAATGCTGGAAAGGTAGGCCCTTGCCTTGATAATAGTTGTTGTTGCTTTTGTTTTTTTACCCCAGATAGATAGAATTCCATGATTCGTTATATTTACATTGACCTTTTGTGTACACCTAGGCTTGCGGTGTGGACTTTGAAGTCAAGACGTACATTGCAACTGAGGCAGACCCCGAAGAGAAACTTGATAGGAAGTGAGTGGCTGTCCAAATCTTTGTGTCGTTTATTGAAATATTTTACGCACATTAGGGATTCTCTGCATGTTAAAACCAATTTGTTTCTTTCTGACCTTTTTTCCTCTCTGCCTCCCTGTCTCCCTCCCTTCTTCACTTTGCTCATTTCCCCCTCTGTCTTTTGTAGGGACACTGCCCGCATGACCGTCCGTAAGATCCAGTTTGCCCCAGACGAGACTGGTGCTCCTGGGCCCAGGGCCGACATCTGCAAGAGCTTCATGATGTCGGACAAGCCTGTCCACCTACAGGCCTCGCTGGAAAAGGAGGTAAGTTACACAGAAGGCCTCGCTGGATTCTACAGCGCATCCACCGTAGCAACTTTATTGGAAAACATAATGAAAAGGGGATGCAGACATTAGACAATTTTGCCTTCTTATTGATGTCAGATCTACTATCATGGAGATCCGATCGACGTCAACATCAAAGTAAAAAATGAAACCTCCAGAACAGTGACAAAAATCAAAATCATAGGTAAGTCTATCACCACTGATTCTGATTCTAAACTAAAATGGTCTACTTCATTTGGTAACGGTGGTCTCTTTCCTTCAGTTGAGCAAACTACAGACGTGGTTCTCTACTCCGCAGACAAATACACCAAAACCGTACTTTCTCAAGACTTTGGGTGAGTGGACAGAAACCCACCCTCAGGCAAGGTCCCTCTCCACCTTGTCTTTTATGGAGTGCTCTTCCCCTGATGCTTTGGGTCCTAACAACTCCGACCTTCTCTTACAGAGAGACAATAGATGCCAATAGCACATTCAATAAATCCCTTGCCATCACCCCCCTACTGGCCGAAAACAAGAAGAAGCGCGGCCTGGCGCTGGAAGGCAGACTGAAGGACGAGGACACGAACCTAGCCTCTAACACTATGTGAGTGGCAGTCCGTTAATATTATCACATTCAGATCTAGACTGGAACAACCTGAGTCCATCTCTCACCGTCTTCTCCTTTCCCCCAATTAGTATTAGAGCCGGTATGGATAAGGAAGTGTTGGGAATCTTGGTCTCCTACAAAATCAAAGTCAACTTGATGGTGTCTTCGGGAGGGTAAAGGCTTAGCTTAAAAGTTTTTGTTGTTGTTGTTTGTAAGCCAATGTCATGCTTTCCATTGAATTGGAGGAAAATAACACATTCTAATCTGCTATGTTCTTTACCCCCATTCAGCTTGTTGGGAGGTCTCACAGCCAGTGACATACAGGTGGAGCTCCCGCTGATTCTCATGCATCCCAAACCCCAAGGTATACAAATAGTATGACCTAATAAATAATACGATTTGCCATGTCTAATAATCTCTGTCAAAGTAGAGCTGATGGGCTGAGGGTGCAATGTCTCTCTCTCTACTCATTCAGAGTTGCTGCTAATGTAACCATTCTACTCTTCTCCCTTCTACCATAATGAACCCTATTACACGAACAGAAGTGTAAGCATAAAATTATAGAATACAACGAACAAGCATGTATTAGTAGCATACACCACAGTATTCAGCTTAAGTGTTGTTTTTTTGAATTGCCTTATGAGTTTGTGTTGTTCTCATGTTTCCCCATACCCAGAGTAGAAACCTCTAAGGGTGAAGGTGATCTTCTATCTGACAGACTTATAGACCCTACTGTACAGTAGACATACCTTTGATGTGAAGTGCCTGTTGTTCATTGTTGGGCTGTTGAACTCTGGTCTTTATAGAGGCCAGGCTGTGCCCTGGATAGAGTTAGCAGGAAGGCACCCGCGGTTGTATTTCAATGAAGTAAAACAACAACTGTAGATTACTCAGGATATCCTGTGACTAAATCGAATCATTGTAATCGTGGCATTACTTCAGGACCAGAGTTCACTGCCTCAGTTCACATGTCATTCACTGTAGTCATCTGTGACAGTCACCAAGCAGCGATATTGATTGTATATGTTTTGTGAATCCCCAGAAGGGAAGTTACCCTTGAGGTTGAGTAAATTCCCTCAGCAGTAGAGAAAAGAAAGAGGGACTGCAAAGACGAATGGAGCAACGCCGTTGACAGCTGCTCAGATTGAGACTGACGAACAAACCAAAGAAGAAACAGGAATACCTCATAAGAAGAACCATCCATCAAAAACACACGATATTGATTTATTTGACTATTACAGACATGTCTTCAGTTGTGGTTTTGTGAGCTTGTACTGTATGTTGATATCCAGCCATGCATCTGAATCATAGCGCTTTACCATTCACTTAGTACTTCTCACATAAATCCATGGGGGGGAGTCAACGATCACATCCAACCAGTGGCGACGCGTCATTCAGGGCAGCTGAGGCTGTTTTGAACCAGTTTTTTTTTGTTAGCCTGTTTTGCATGTTATTTTGGCATTCATACGTGTCACATATCAGTTTGCAAATAATGTAAAACATGGTCTTTTTTTTGCTTTCTTGAGCAAGGCAGCTCCTAAATGCAGGTGTTTCAGCCTAGCTCAGTACTTTTTATGGTGGTGGGGCAGCCAGCGGAAAATATGGAGTGTAGGATTTGTTCTCTAGTTGCGCCGTGATTGCCTCAGTGTTCTGTCACTCATGGGGACACTATGTGACTGAAAAATCTATGGGTGGAGCTTGAAATTTCAATCCCCTTGAGTGCTGCCATAGACTTACATTAGAAGTGCCCATCCAAGAAGGCTCAAGGTCATTAGCCACAGATAAAATGACGTTAAATCACGTTATATCTACCGTAGCTTTGATTGGACTGATCATGTGAACATCATACTTTCAAAATCTTAGCTAGCAAGCTAGACAAGCAGTCATCATCATGCATCAAGTCGGTAATCTACTGCCAAATCCTTTTCAATCATTGAAGAGAAATTACAGATAAAACGTATCGGTGCTCATCGGCTATTGGACATTACACAACAAGTTGGAAATGGCAAATTCAACAATGAGTGCTCACTGCAGCCCCGGGTTCGATCCCAGGTTGTGTCACAGCCGGCTGTGCCCGGGAGACCCATAAGGCGGCACACTATTGGCCCAGCGTCATCCGGGTTAGGGGAGGGTTTGGTCGGCAGCAATGTCCTTGTCTCATCGTGCTGTAGCAACTCCTTGTGGTGGGCCGGGTGCCTGCAAGCTGACTTCGGTCATCAGTTTGACAGTGTTTCCTCCGACACATTGGTGCGGCTTGCTTCCGAGTTAAGTGAGCAGTGTTTCAAGGAGCATTGCGGCTTGGCTCTCAACCTTCGCCAAGTCCATAGGGGAGTTACAGAGATGAGACAAGATCGTAACTACCAATTGGATATCACGGAAAAAGAGGGAAATGTCAGACTTCAGTGAGTTCAAGACGACTGGGAACTCAGATAAAACCAGTTCTGACTGGGAAATACAGAAAATAAGTTTGAATGGTCATCCAACTCGGAATTCCAAGTCGGAATTTCGGGCCTCTTTCTAGAGCCCACTAGAAAGACTGCCGCGCCACCTTCCTGTTCAAGTGAGCACAGCACAACAAGGTGAGTCCAAAAATGTATTTTATGCTGCTGCATAAATTATGTTATAAGCCAGGGAGATATGTATACTGTAGCCAAGAAAGTAATATTAAGTGTACAGTATGTTGTGTAGTAAGCTGGTAGTTTCCCATGTGCCTCACCCTAAAAATGTGGTCCCTTTCCTCCTTCATAACTTATCCTACTGTTATGACTTGA
Organism: Oncorhynchus clarkii lewisi; assembly: GCF_045791955.1. Lineage (NCBI taxonomy): Eukaryota > Metazoa > Chordata > Actinopteri > Salmoniformes > Salmonidae > Oncorhynchus > Oncorhynchus clarkii. The sequence goes on along the minus strand of NC_092156.1, from coordinate 47,468,621 downwards.
TGGTGCACATGTAGCCTATAGCCTGTTTTAGAGAAATGTCATCATCAAATATTGTAAGAGCTTTCACTGTCTGCTTATATGTCCCCTTTATTTATCCTACGGTTCTGACTTGGTGTACAGGGAGAATACTGTAAGAATTATGTCACTGTACATTTACTAAACAAATAGTTACATTGTAAATGAGGCTGAATTACCTGTTTCGTTGCCAGACAAACCTCCACTGATAGCCAGGTGTAACTGTGGTAAGGATTCACGCCATAGTGCTGATAAGAAAGCTCTGCTTTATGCAGTCCATAAAAGTTTGTGGGCACCATTTGTCACCGATATAGTGCAATGAATGTATTGTTAAGTGTTGTGTAGTGGCTTTGCTTGCATGCATAATTATATATATTTTTTGGCCCAAACAAGATTGACATGATAAAATTGCCACTGCATCCAACATACAGGGGGGTTTATTGGTTTGTCAATAAAATCCTACTCATAAACTACTCCAACCGACACGGTGTCCGGTAGTTTATCACATTCAAAGAATTGTGTTTTTCTGTGAGATGTATGTATGTATGTATGTATGTTTTTGGCTGATAAGTAATTGAACCAAATAAAAACACCACATATCTAAGATTGCTTTTTCAACCATTCATTGCAGTGCATTTAGGTGAGATGTCCATGGCGCTGAACTGGCATCGGGTAATGAGGGGTCTTCATAGCAATAAATGTTTTATAGCGTTCTCTAACATACACCAGGCACAAGTCCAGCAAACCATGTACATTTTTTCAATACTTTACTACAATAAAAAAACATTTAAGTACAGTGCCTATCATAAGTACTCACCCACCCCTTGGATTTTTTGGTCGATGATCTACACAAAAAACTCCATAATGTCAAAAACATCTAAAAACATTAGGAACACCTGCCCATTCCATGACATAGACTGACCTGGTGAATCCAGCTGAAAGCTATGATCCCTTATTGATGTCACTTGTTAAATCCACTTAAATCAGTGTAAATGAAGGGGAGGAGAAGGTTTAAAAAAATGATTTTGAAGCATTGAGATGATTGCGACATGGACTGTGTATTTGTGCCACTCAGAGGGTGAATGGGCAAGGCAAAATATTTAAATGCCTTAGAACGGGGTATTAGGTAGTAGGTGCCAGGTGCACCGGTTTGCTTCCCCAAACTTGAAACTCAAGCGCGGCCTATGGGCTGACCAGGCCACCAGGTGTCTCCCTATCTTCCTGTGTCTCAGGCAGTGCAAGAGCTTCCTGGTGGAGGAGAAAATGATAGTGAGAGTGATCCTGAACGGTGCTGTGGAGTCTTATCAGGCTATCTGTATCTGCTGGCCCTCCGCTGCATCTCAGCAGGCGACGCCAGCACCATTCTCTGCTGTAGCCAGGCCTTCATCTTCCTACTCTCCTGGATCGGTCTCAACGACCACTTAAAATCAAATCAAATCACATTTTATTGGTCACACACACATGTTTAGCATATGTTATTACGGGTGTAACGAAATGCTTGTAATTATTATTGAAATTTTTCGTGGGTGTAAGCAGTGGCGAATTTAGGTATAGGCGACATGGGCAGGCGCATAATAATAATATAACAAAAAAAACTATTCGGAATGGTTACAATCGGTTTTCTATCGTTCATTTGCACGTCATGTCAATGATATCATGTCACCGTGGGGGACTGTGGGTCAATTAACCTCGTCAGAGTGGGCACCCTGATTCTAGTTTGTGAGCTAGGCAGGCTACTGCCTGGGAAGGTCTCCCACTCAGAAGTACAAGATGGGGAGGGGGGCGGGGGAAGGTTGACCTCAGGTCTCCCCACTGGAAGCCCGAGGTAGGGGGAGCGGGGGAATCTATCAAAAAGCGCACCTCTGGGCCTCCCAGGTGGCGCAGTGGTTAAGGGCACTGTACTGCAGCGCCAGCTGTGCCACCAGAGACTCTGGGTTCGCGCCCAGGCTCTGTCGTAACCGGCCGCGACCGGGAGGTCCGTGGGGCGACGCACAATTGACCTAGCGTCGTCCAGGTTAGAGAGGGCTTGGTCGGTAGGGATATCCTTGTCTCATCGCGCACCAGCAACTCCTGTGGCGGGCCGGGCGCAGTGCACGCTAACCAAGGTTGCCAGGTGCACGGTGTTTCCTCCAACACATTGGTGCGGCTGGCTTCCGGGTTGGATGCACGCTGTGTTAAGAAGCAGTGAGGCTTGGTTGGGTTGTGTATCGGAGGACGCATGACTTTCAACCTTCGTCTCTCCCGAGCCCGTACGGGAGTTGTAGCGATGAGACAAGATAGTAGCTACTAACAATTGGATACCACGAAATTGGGGAGAAAAAGGGGTAAAATTCACAAAAAAAGAAAAAAAAGAAAAGCGCACCTCTAACTTTGTACAGTACTAATGCAATTAGTGTGCTGCCATCCTGTTAGAAGGTAACAGATTATTTTATTACAATGGTTCAATTGGATTTTCATTGTGTGCAATGGTGTTATTTGTCCCCTAGTGGATGTTTCTGGTACTTAGAAAGACAACGCAAACAGGAAGTAGAGAATTTGTTCTGCACACATAGAAGCAGCTACAAACAACGCTACGGTGCAGGTCTTTCAATGTAGTTATTTCTTGTCACGCTTCAGCCTTGGAAAATATTTGTTTTTTCACAACATAAACGTTTTCAATATATTCATTCAAGAAAAGTCACGCCTTGGGAGTTTTATTGAAGACTTAGTTGTTAGCTATCTGTCTAGTTTTGCATGGGAACGCAACTCAAGGGCAAAATAGTGAAAAAACATCAACACAGCGGGCTCAAGCACAAGAATAACTGCACACGGTGGTTATGTTTCTACGTTCATCAGCCAACAAAGCCTCTTATCCTAGGGAAGACCAGCAGTCTACGATGCAACAACCAGAGTCAGGTGTTCAACAGAGAGAGATGGAAGAGCCTCTTCAGCACATTGGGACCAAGTCTCAATCTACAAGATCAAGGTCATCAAAACAGTCAAGCAGATCCTCAACGGCGAGTTCTGCAGCCATCAAAGCACGCGCACAAGTCTCTTATGCTGAGAAGGAAGCTTCTGTGATGAAACAAAAGGCAGAAATAGAGGCCAGCTTGTTGAAGCAAAAAGCTGACCTCGAGGCAAGTTTATATGTTCTCCAAGTTGAGAGAGCAGCTGCTGCTGCGTTGGCTGAAGCTGCAGCCTTTGAAGAAGCTGTAGAAGCAGAACGCAGAGAGCTTCGCAAAGAACTAGACACAGGGACACAGCCCTTAAGTCCAGTCCAACGTACATGTGAGTATGTGCAACAACATGCTAGGCCCTACTTTGCTGAACTTCCATTTGAAGTGGAGAAACAAGAGCTTAGTGTTGACCCAGCTACATGCCATAATCCAGTAAGTAGCAAACAACAGAACATGAGCAGAGACTCTCCGTTCAAAAGAAAGGAACAGCAGCATGGTGGAAATGGAAAACCAGCCCAATTCCAGTCACACACACAAAACTTCCTTGAGTCACAAGTGGCACCAGACCTCATCAAGTACCTACTACGCCGTGAGATGGTGAGTTCCGGACTCCTGAAGTTTGATGATCGTCCTGAAAATTATTGGGCATGGAAAGCATCCTTTCTCAATGCGACCAGAGACTTGAATTTATCAGCCGGGGAAGAGTTAGATCTAATTACAAGTGGCTAGGGGCAGAGTCATCTGAGCAAGCAAACAGAATTAGATCTGTCCATATTTTCAACGTTAACAGCAGGACTTAACATGGTCTGGCAACGACTAGAAGAGTGCTATGGTACACCCGAAGTGATCGAGAATGCACTGTTGAAGAAAATTGATGATTTTCCAAAACTGGCTAACAAAGACAATCACAAACTAAGAGAACTAGGTGACATTCTTCTTGAACTGGAGTGTGCTAAAGTAGAAGGGTACCTTCCAGGCCTCGCTTATCTGGACACATCTCGGGGGGTAAACCCTATTGTAGAGAAACTTCCATTCAGTTTACAAGAAAAATGGATAGCACAGGGATCCAAATATAAGGAGGACTATCGGGTAGCATTCCCACCATTCCCGTTCTTCTCAAGATTCATCAGGAACCAGGCGAAAATTAGAAATGACCCCAGCTTCACCCTCTACACCTCAACTAACCAGGTGCCCATGAAAAGTGAGAAACCTGCCAGGTACAGCAGCAAGACACCTGTGACTGTATACAAGACAGATGTGTCATCTGAGGCCTCAGACCACAAAACCAAACCCAGTAAGACAAAGGTTGAAAACCCTGACCATCACTGCCCAATACATAACAAGCCTCATCCTCTTAAAAAGTGTTGTGGGTTTAGATACAAAACTCTAGATGAGCGCAAATCATATCTCAAAGAAAATGGCATTTGTTTCCGATGTTGTGGGTCAACTCAGCACAGAGCTAAAGACTGTAAGGTTTCAATCAAGTGCTCTGAGTGCGACAGCGACAGGCATCTTGCTGCTCTGCATCCAGGCCCAGCCCCTTCATATACAGACACCGCTACAGCAGAGACGGAGCATGGCGGGGAGCAAGGTGACGATGCTCTTCTATCTGTCACCTCAAAGTGTACAGAGATCTGTGGTGAGGCAGTCAATCCAAGATCATGTTCAAAAATATGCCTAGTCAAAGCTTATCCGGCTGGGAAAAGAGAGAAAGTTGTCAAAATGTATGTAGTGCTTGATGAACAGAGTAACAAATCTCTGGCCAAGACAGAGTTTTTCAGTCTCTTCAACATCAATGACAACTCTGCTCCATACACCATGAAGACGTGTTCTGGGGTAACAGAGACTTCAGGCAGGAGAGCCGTCAACTTCATGGTGGAGTCTATAGATGGACACATGCAGCTCACTCTCCCTACTCTGATAGAGTGTGATATGATGCCAGACGATAGGATGGAGATTCCCTCCCCCGACATTGCGTATCATCATCCCCATCTGCAACCAGTTATGGACAAAATTCCAGTAGTGGACCCAGACGCTCCCATCCTCCTGCTCTTAGGACGAGACATCTTAAGGGTACACAAGGTACGAGAGCAAATTAATGGGCCCCACGACACTCCTTATGCACAGCGACTCGACCTCGGGTGGGTCATCGTGGGTGAGGTCTGTCTGGGAACGGCTCACCGACCAGCCAATGTTAACGTGTTCAGGACAAACATACTTCAAAATGGTCGCACATCCTATCTGAGCCCTTGCCCTGACATCATCCAGGTAAAAGAGAACTACAACAGCGTAGCTCAGAAACACATCTCTCCCTCTACAGTGCACTCGAGAGATCCAATCACAACTGTGAACATAGACAGCCTGGGATGTTCCGTGTTCGACAAAACACAAGACGATGATAAACCAGCACCATCAGTGGAGGACAAAGCCTTCTTGGACATTATGGACAAACAGGTTTTCCAGGATGATGGAAACAACTGGGTGGCTCCACTACCCTTTCGCCCCACTAGACGTCGCCTCCCTAATAACAGGGAGCAGGCCATGAACCGTCTCACATCACTTCGCAGGACTTTAGACAAAAAGCCTGACATGAAGAGTCATTTTATTGACTTCATGCAAAAGATGCTGGATAACGACCAAGCCGAACCTTCACAGCCACTAGAGGGAGACAAAGAACGTTGGTATCTGCCCATATTTGGTGTTTACCATCCACAAAAGCCTGAACAAATAAGAGTAGTATTTGACTCCAGTGCTAAGTGTCAAGGCGTGTCACTTAACGATGTTCTGCTCAGTGGTCCAGACTTAAACAACACACTCTTGGGTGTCCTAATGCGTTTCCGCAAGGATTGCATTGCACTAACAGCAGATGTGCAACAAATGTTTTACTGTTTTGGTGTACGAGAGGATCACAGAGATTACTTAAGGTTTCTCTGGAATGAAGACAACAACCCAGATAGAAACATAACCGAGTACAGGATGAAAGTGCATGTATTTGGGAACAGCCCTTCACCAGCCGTAGCCATCTACTGCATGAGACGAGCAGCGCTACAGGGTGAGAAGGAACACGGGTCAGAACCCAAGCAATATGTAGTGAGGAACTTCTACGTCGATGATGGTCTGACATCAGTAGCTACTACAGAAGAAGCTATCAACATTCTAAGAAAAACACAAGCAATGTTGGCGGAGTCCAACATGAAACTACACAAGATTGCATCCAATAGCAAAACAGTTATGGAAGCCTTCCCTATGGACGACCGTGCAAAAGACTTAAAAGATCTGGACCTAGGAGTGGATCCTCTTCCCTTTCAACGGAGTCTGGGACTTTCCTGGAACCTGGAAACAGACAGCTTCTCATTCCAGGTGTCCCACAATGAGAAGCCTTTTACGCGGAGAGGCATCCTGTCCACAGTGAATAGTCTTTATGACCCCCTTGGGTTCGTGGCTCCAATAACAATGCAAGGTAAAGCCTTAATCAGAGAACTCTCTTCTGATCAGAGTGAGTGGGATGCCCCTCTTCCCACAGAAAAAGAAGAGGAATGGAAAATGTGGAAGGAATCTTTGATGGAGTTGGAACATATGAATATTCAGCGGACCTACATCCCAGTCTCCTTGTCTACCACTCAAAGAAGAGAGCAACACATCTTCTCGGATGCCTCTACAGTAGCCATAGGAGCAGTAGCCTACCTGAGAGTTATTGACTCGGAAGGTCAATGCCATGTTGGATTTGTCATGGGGAAATCAAAATTGGCCCCTCGTCCGGCCCACACTATCCCACGCCTAGAACTGTGTGCGGCTTTGCTAGCTGTTGAGATGTATGAACTGATCAAAGACGAAATGGACATTGATGTACATGCAGCCAAGTTCTACACAGACAGTAAGATAGTTCTCGGTTACATCCACAATGTCACCAAAAGATTCTACGTTTATGTTGCCAATAGGGTAACTCGCATCAGGAAGTCTACCCATCCAGATCAGTGGTGCTATGTAAACACTGACAGCAATCCAGCAGACCATGCAACCAGGCCCATACTTGCTGCGCTCTTAAAACACACTAGTTGGTTCTCAGGTCCACCGTTCCTGACCCAAACAAACTCGAGTAAGCCTGAGAACATCAATTTTGACCTTGTAGAGCCTCACAAAGATGCAGAGATTCGACCAGACGTCACTGTCTTTGCCTCTAAAGTTTCTGGAGCTCAACTCGGCTCTCATCGCTTTGAGAGGTTCTCAAGCTGGAAAGCTCTCAATCGAGCCACAGCACGACTCATTCATGTTGCCAGATCCTTCCATGAAGGTGCAGACAACAACAGCTGCAGAGGCTGGCATGACTGTAATAAACCATGCAGTACAAGTGAGTTGTTACAAGCCAAAACAGCAATCATTCACTGTGTGCAACATGAAGCCTTCAGAGAGGAATTCAAATGCATTGAAAAAGGAAAAGAGTTCCCAAAGCAAAGTACACTCAAAAAGCTGAACCCAGTGATTGATGAGGATGGGTTGCTGAGGGTGGGAGGCCGCTTATCCTCCGCTGACATGTTACAAGACGAAAAACATCCTCTCATCATCCCACTGACACATCATGTTGCCACTCTGCTGGTAAGACATTATCACGAGCAAGTGGCTCACCAAGGCCGTCATTTTTCAGATGGAGCTATTCGAGCAGCAGGCTTCTGGATTATTGGGAGCAAACGTCTGGTCTCTGGTATCATTCACAAGTGTGTCACCTGCCGCAAGGTTAGAGGGAGGTTAGTTGACCAAAAAATGGCTGACTTGCCTGCAGACAGACTCACATCTGAACCACCATTCACCAGCGTTGGACTTGATGTGTTTGGACCATGGAATGTCATAACTCGTCGCACTAGAGGTGGTAGTGAAGACTCCAAGCGCTGGGCGGTGCTCTTTACATGTATGTCTACTAGAGCAGTCCATATCGAGCTTATCGAATCCATGTCCACATCCAGCTTCATCAACGCGCTGAGGCGTTTTTTCTCTATCCGTGGTCCAGCAAAAGTGCTACGCTCTGATCGAGGTACAAACTTTATAGGTGCCTGCAGGGAACTGGGTATCGACACAAATGACTCAGAACTGACTAAATACCTCTCAGATAAGGGATGTACTTGGATATTTAATCCTCCACACTCGTCTCATATGGGTGGTTCTTGGGAGAGACTCATTGGGGTTGCCAGACGTATTCTTGATGCTATGCTGTTTCAGACGGGCTCCACTCGTCTCACACATGAGGTCTTGAGCACTCTTATGTCTGAAGTTATGGCAATAATCAATGCGAGACCCTTAGTGTCAGTATCAACCGACCCTGACATGCCTACCATTCTCACACCCTCAATGTTACTTACACAAAAGACCAGCGCTACCTCAGCCCCTTCTGGATACTTCAGCATGAACGACCTTCATGGAAAACAGTGGAAGCAAGTCCAGTGTCTCGCTGACACCTTTTGGAAAAGGTGGAGACAGGAGTACCTGACAACGCTGCAGAGACGCAGAAAATGGACAGCAGAAAAGCCAAATGTAAAAGTGGGAGATGTTGTCTTATTGAAAGACAGTCAGGCACACAGAAATGACTGGCCAGTCGGGCTTGTGGTAAAAACCTTTCCCAGTACTGACAAAAAGGTTAGGAAAGTAGAACTAAAAATTGTCAAGCAAGGAGCTGCTAAGGTGTTTCTGAGACCTATCTCAGAGATTGTTGTTCTTCTTTCTGAAGCATTCTAGAGACAAAAGATAAAAATAGAAAGGGCATTATTTGTTTCTTGATATGTTTTATTTCATAGTGGCACAATTTCATTATACCAGGCGGGGAGTGTGCTGCCATCCTGTTAGAAGGTAACAGATTATTTTATTACAATGGTTCAATTGGATTTTCATTGTGTGCAATGGTGTTATTTGCCCCTAGTGGATGTTTCTGGTACTTAGAACGACAACGCAAACAGGAAGTAGAGAATTTGTTCTGCACGCATAGAAGCAGCTACAAACAACGCTACGGTGCAGGTCTTTCAATGTAGTTATTTCTTGTCACGCTTCAGCCTTGGAAAATATTTGTTTTTTCACAACATAAACGTTTTCAATATATTCATTCAAGAAAAGTCACGCCTTGGGAGTTTTATTAAAGACTTAGTTGTTAGCTATCTGTCTAGTTTTGCATGGGAACGCAACTCAAGGGCAGAATAATTAGTAATGCAATTTAGTTTGTGTTCTCTTCTTTATAAGTGTGTTATTCTATTTGTGTATTTGTGTGATATAGGATTTGTGCAATTTAGTGTGTATTTTGTTAGCAATAGGGTAATAGTGTAATAATTTGATTCTCTTTTTTATTTGTATTTATATACCCCAATTTGTTTCTATTTGACTTTGTTACTTATTTTTGATATTTCATAGTCTTATTTTTGTATATATTTTTATATTTGTATAGTTTTAAATGTTCTGATTATTTTTTTGTGTTGTTCCAAATGTCTGAATAAAACACAAAGCATCTATAGATTTAGATATTCACTCGAGCATCGACACTCGCATCAAATTTTCAACGGTATAGATTTCACTTCACACCTCGGGTGCATTCAGTATGACAGAACGTTGTTCAACGTTTAATTCAATGGAAAAGGTACTGTACTGAAAGACCAGTTGAAGAACGGCCAATTAGAGCACACTGGAAGAAGTTAAGCAACACTAAAGCTACATTTAAGAAACATATAGTTTACTTAACTGAAGTTACTTTGAAAAACTACTTTGTGATAAAATAATCATATTTAAATCTAAAATATCATTGAACAGATCATTCTGGAGACAGATGTTAAAATAATGTTTAATTTAACCTATTAAACACAAAAACTATGTATCTAGTGAGAATTAGGAAGGCCTGATGCCGAAAAAAGAAAGGAAATTCTTGCCTACTTCCTATTTTATTTTTGCAAAAGAAGTATTGTGCAGTTCCAGTAGTTAGCTACAACGCTATATGGCAAAAAAAGTTATGAACTACTGAAAACACTACCCACTGTAAATTTCAATTTAGTTCAACTTCCACCAAGCTACAGCAAAATGTAGTTGAACTACGTGATTATGGTGGCCCAAAGGGCGATTGTGTCACACCCTTATTGATCAGGCCACACCCACCCAACACAAATACCTCAAAAGCTGCACAGTAATGGAAAACTAATTTAAACAGTAATTTTGTAAAACATTTTACTGCAGCATACTGTAAATTATGGTGCATTGTGGGAAAATGTTGTGACCAGGGAAAGAATTGCTGTTTGTTGAATGGTACGGTATGTCCATCCCACAGAATACAGTACCGTACTGTATTTTTGGAGCTAGTTCCACCCATTAGTGAGACTGCTGTACCAATTTAACTGGTATGTGGTCGTAGTAATGCCCCATTAATTTAAAATGTATAAGGAACACATTGGTGTGGCAGCAAGTCTTAAGCCTTTAATGGTTGAGCATTTAGCTCTTTTGGTCTATGTTGCCCTTTAGTTGCTGCCAGTTTAGAAGCTTTTGTTATAATATTATAATATTCATTGATATTCTGTCATGTGTAAGCACATCACCAGGCAGCCAATCTGTTTTCACAAATCCCATGTATACTGAACAGAAATATAAACGCAACATGTAAAGTGTTGGTCCCACAAAAAGCTTATTACTCTCAAATTTTGTGCACAATTTTGTTTACATCCCTCCTAGTGAGCATTTCTCCTTTGCCAAGATAATCCATCCATCTGACAGGTGTGGCATATCATTACACAGGTACACCTTGTGCTTGGGACAATAAAAGGCCACTTTAAAATGTGCAGTTTTGTCACACAACACAATGCCACAGATGTGTGCAATTGGCATGCTGACTGCAGGAATGACCACCAGACCTGTTATAAGATAATTTAATGTTAATTTCTCTACCATAAGCTGCCTCCAACATCGTTTTAGAGAATTTGGCAGTACGCGGAACCACGCCAGCCCAGGACCTCCACATACAGCTTCTTCACCTGCGGGATCATCTGAGACCAGCCACCCGGACAGCTAATGAAACTGTGGTTTTGCACAACCGAAGAATTTCTGTACAAACTGTCAGAAACAGTCTCAAGGAAGCTCATCTGCATGCTCGTTGTCCTCACCAGGGTCCTGACCTGACTACAATTCTACGTCGTAACCAACTTCAGAGGGAAAATGCTCACCTTTGGTAGCCACTGGCACGCTGGAGAAGTGTGCTCTTCACGGATGAAGCCCGGTTTCAACTGTACTGGGCAGATGGCAGACGTGTTGGCCAGCAGTTTGCTGATGTCAAGTCAACATTGTGAACAGAATGCCACATGGTGGGGTTATGGTATAGGCGGGCATAAGCTATGGACAACGAATACATTTGCATTTTATCGATGGCCATTTGAATACTCAAAGATACCGTGACGAGATCCTGAGGTCCATTTCTGTGCCATTCATCCCTTGCCATCACCTCATGTTTCAGCATGATAATGCACAGCCCCATGTTGCAAGGATCTGTACACAATTCCTGGAAGCTGAAAATATCCCAGTTCTTCTATACTCATTTGACATGTGGCCCGGCCATTGAGCATGTTTGGGATGCTCTGGATCGACACGTACGACAGCGTGTTCCAGTTCCCAACAATATCCAGAAACTTCGCAAAGTCATTGAAGAGGAGTGGGACAACATTCCACAGGCCACAATCAACAGCCTGGTCAACTCTATGCGAAGGAGATGTGTCGCCCTGCATGAGGCAAATGGTGGTCACACCAGATACGGACTGGTTTTCTGATCCACACCTCTAACTTTTTTTAAGGTATTGGTCACCAATAAATGCATATCTGTATTAACAGTTATGTGAAATCCATAGATTAGGGACTAAATCATTTGTTTCAATTGACTGATTTCCTTATTTGAACTGTAACTCAGGAAAATGTTTGAAATTGTTGCATGTTGCATTTATATTTTTGTTCAGTGTAATTACAGTCAAATACTGTGAAAACCTCAATCCCTTCAATTAATTTAATTAATCCATTAATTCATTACGATAACAGTAGCATTTGCTTTTTACAGTACAACAGGGTCAATGTATTGTAATGTGCATCATAACACAGTACTTGTTTTGATACTGTATTTAGACTACAGTTGTTGTACTGCAAAATGAAATACAGTAACTTCAAGCCAACCCCTTTGCAGTGTGTTAAAACAATCCAAAAATTAAAGTGCCAATATTTGAGGGTTCTGAACAATAGAGAATGATAGAGGACTATTCTTTGTACTGTATCTGTTCCATTATGGCGTCTGTGAGTGCGCAGCAACGCCGTTGAGGTCATCTCCGTGTTTGGCCACTTTGAGTCCTCTAACTATCTCTATGTTCTGGACACCTCCTTAGTGCTGCCAACACACTGACAATGACACTGACTCACTCCAGCCACTTTAATAATGGGAATTGATAGGAAATGATGTAAATATATCACTAGCCACTTTAAACAACGCTACCTTATATAATGTTACTTACCCTACATTATTCATCTCATATGCATACGTATATACTGTACTCTATATAATCGACTGCATCCTTATGTAATACATGTATCACTAGCCACTTTAACTATGCCACTTTGTTTACATACTCATCTCATATGTATATACTGTACTCGATACCATCTACTGTATCTTGCCTATGCTGCCCTGTACCATCACTCATTCATATATCCTTATGTACATATTCTTTATCCCCTTACACTGTGTATAAGACAGTAGTTTTGGAATTGTTAGTTAGATTACTTGTTGGTTATTACTGCATTGTCGGAACTAGAAGCACAAGCATTTTGCTACACTCGCATTAACATCTGCTAACCATGTGTATGTGACAAATAAAATTTGATTTGATTTGATTTGATTTAGTGGTGTGGTCATATCTCGACGGGAAACAGCTTTGGTGATATTGATTTTTTTTGCTAACCCTAACCCTTTTCCTAACATTAACCTTATTATTCTAACCTGCTACGCTAAATCGCCTAACCGGCTGCGTAAGTTCTCCTAACTAATCACAGGAGTGGTTCTGGGAGTAGGCTCAGCGTCAACCACAGCCCTCGCCCGACACAGGTCATCGCCCGACTCATTCATGGACACTAGACTTCTTCCTGTTCAGAACAGGAAAATCTTAACTGTTGTGGCGGGCAGACATATTTGTGTGTTCGTTGTTTTCAGGTGTCGTTTAGAAAGTGAGTGGCAAGGGCCTCCCGGGTGGCGCAGTGGTTAAGGGCGCTGTACTGCAGCGCCAGCTGTGCCATCAGAGTCCTGGGTTCGCGCCCAGGCTCTGTCGTAACCGGCCGCGACCGGGAGGTCCGTGGGGCGACGCACAACTGGCCTAGCGTCGCCCGGGTTAGGGAGGGCTTGGTCGGTAGGGGCTTTTGTCTCATCGCGCACCAGCGACTCCTGTGGCGGGCTGGGCACAGTGCACGGTGTTTCCTCCGGCGCATTGGTGCGGCTGGCTTCCGGGTTGGATGTGCGCTGTGTTAAAGAAGCAGCGGCTTGGTTGGTTGTGTATCGGAGGACGCATGACTTTCAACCTTCGTCTCTCCCGAGCCCGTACGGGAGTTGTAGCGATGAGACAAGCTACTACAACAATTGGATACTACGAAATTGGGGAGAAAAAGGGGTAAAATTCAAAAAAAAAAAAAAAAAAGAAAGTGAGTGGGAGAGATGCAGCCGGGTGCGGCAGGTGTTTTGCTGTCCTACGTGGGGTACTGTGGAGTACTGGCCTCTAACCCACTACATCCTCTGGGACACACTGTGCGTGAAGGCGTGCCTGCTCCTCTGCAACACTCCACTGCTCATTTCTGTCCAGATATTAAATTAGCACATTTTTCAATCGTATCCCTCCCCTCTCATCATCAGATTTTAATGTGTTGGTGAATCTAGGAAGTGTGCTTGCCTACTCCACCCTTATTTCTCTTGGAATGTTACCAAGTATCCCAGCTAATACAGGTACAGATTAATTAGATGTATCTGTAAATAAAACCCCACTAATAAATCAAGAGAAACAATGATGTTTCTTCATACATGTTTTCCTGGGGTCATTGTTGGTATCTCAAACAGCATTCCACTATGCCTGACCCCTACTGTATCTCTGCGGGGCTGTCGCTGCAGCCCCACAGCTCAGCCAGGTCATCGTGATGGGCTACCTCACTGCTGCTCTCAGGAGACTGGGATGACAGTGTTGTCCACTGGATAGAGGGTTTGTAGCAAGGATGACAAGAGGACAGCGTGGTTGGAGATGATGGAGGAGCAAATGCAAAGCACAAACTAGCAGGCATTTCTGCCCTAACTTAATGCTTCGGTTGTACAGGGCAAAAATGGGTGTCATAGTCTCTCGAACAAAACAACAAACATTCAATGCATTGTCTTGTGTCTTTAAGAGCTGAAGTTCCAGATGGCCATATTGTGGAGAATGGATTATGTGTTTCTAGATAGCGTAAAAATAAAGAAAAATCGGTATTTCTCTATGCATTTAAAAAAGTATCTGATTTTTCTTATCAATATGACGGTAACTTCAGTTTATGAGATGGCTGTGTTCTTCCAGTACGAAAGGTGGCGGTAGCGGAGCTCAACCGTTACACCTTAAAGTTAAGTCAGTGCACGCATGTGTACAACGTTTTTTTGGGGGAAGAAACGGCGTGCAGCAACCAGACATAGCAGTGGAATTATGGCACTGAATGCAGGTAAATAAGACAACTTATTTTCTTAAATACTCATGTTTTATTTTGGTTGGCGTTCTCACAAGTTTATTTTGTTAAGTGTCTTTCGGAATGCCAGACTCCGACGTTCTGGGGAATTAAAGTTTTGCCTGAAAGCCCACTTTGACAGCTAGCATGGTTAGCTTAGCCAGCTAACGTTAGCTAGTTGGCTAATTAGCTTGCCAGCTAGTTGTTTTGGTCTACCGGTGTCTCCAGTTCAGTTAGCACAAACTGACGTCGCGTGATACTTGCTCGCTAGCCATCGAGTTAACTCACTTATCTAAAGTGATATTATCAGCAGCTAACATTATCTAGGTTAACTGAAATCAACTATCAGTTTGATAAGCTAACTAATTTAGCTAGTTGCGTGATGAGCAAGCCAGCCAGTACTACTGTAGGTGCTTTTAGTAACGCGGGTGTATTGCACAGAAACAGTCCGCCAGAAGTGAAAGACAATTCCGTTTCAACTTAGCTACTGTGTCGGTGGAGGGAATTGGAGACATTTATCAAAAGTCTGTTGTAGACTCACTTCCTCTCTGCTTGCCGCTGCTCTAGAGGCGTCACTACAGACACCCTGGTTAGATTCTAGGCTGTATATATCAACTGGCCGTGATTTGGAGTTATATTGGGAGTTCTATAGGGCGGCGCACAATTGGCCCAGCGTCGTCCGGATTTGGTCAGTGTAGGCCGTCATTGTAAATAAGAATTTGTTCTTCACTGACTTGCCTAGTTAAATAAAAACATTTAAAACACCTAATGTCAATATAATTGAAAGCAATTCTAGTGTATGCAAATACACACACGTTTCTGAAAACAGCTAGCCAGCCAGCTGTGTCCATATGACTGAGTTCTGGTTGCTTTAATGTCGGTTTACTCCTCTCATCCACCATGGTTGCCCTGTCAGATGATGATGACTTCGAGTGGACACCCCCTTCAGAATCTGAGATGAAGGTTATTCATGCTCAGCGGGAACGACAGGACAAGATAAGCAAGCTCATGGGTGCCTACCTCCTCAAAGGCTACAAGATGTTAGGAGAATGCTGTGAGCAATGTGGGGTGAGTGGGGGATAATCCAGACCAACCCAGTTAATACACTGCTCAAACAAATAAAGGGAACACTAAAATAACACATCCTAGATCTGAATGAATGAAATATTCTTATTAAATACTTTTCTTTATATAGTTGAATGTGCTGACAACAAAATCACACATTTTCAATGGAAATCAAATTTATCAACCCATGGAGGTCTGGATTTGGAGTCACACTCAAAATTAAAGTGGAAAACCACACTACGGGCTGATCCAACTTTGATGTAATGTCCTTAAAACAAGTCGAAATGAGGCTCAGTAGTGTGTGTGTGGCCTCCACGTGCCTGTATGACCTCCCTACAACGCCTGGGCATGCTCCTGATGAGGTGGCGGATGGTCTCCTGAGGGATCTCCTCCCAGACCTGGACTAAAGCATCTGCCAACTCCTGGACAGTCTGTGGCGTTGGTGGATGGAGCGAGACATGATGTCCCAGATGTGCTCAATTGGATTAAGGTCTGGGGAACGGGCGGGCCAGTCCATAGCATCAATGCCTTCCTCTTGCAGGAACTGCTGACACACTCCAGCCACATGAGGTCTAGCATTGTCTTGCATTAGGAGGAACCCAGGGCCAACCGCACCAGCATATGGTCTCACAAGGGGTCTGAGGATCTCATCTCAGGACCTAATGGCAGTCAGGCTACCTCTGGCAAGCACATGGAGGGCTGTGCGGCCCCCCAAAGAAATGCCACCCCACACCATGACTGACCCACCGCCAAACCGGTCATGCTGGAGGATGTTGCAGGCAGCAGAAGGTTCTCCACGGCATCTCGAGACTGTCACATGTGCTCAATGTGAACCTGCTTTCATCTGTGAAGAGCACAGGGCGCCAGTGGCGAATTTGCCAATCTTGGTGTTCTCTTGCAAATGCCAAACGTCCTGCACAGTGTTGGGCTGTAAGCACAACCCCCACCTGTGGACGTCGGGCCCTCATACCACCCTCATGGAGTCTGTTTCTGACCGTTTGAGCAGACACATGCACATTTGTGGCCTGCTGGAGGTCATTTTGCAGGGCTCTGGCAGTGCTCCTCCTTGCACAAAGGCGGCGGTAGCGGTCCTGCTGCTGGGTTGTTGCCCTCCTACGGCCTTCTCCACGTCTCCTGATGTACTGGCCTGTCTCCTGGTAGCGCCTCCATGCTCTGGACACTACGCTGACAGACATAGCAAACCTTCTTGCCACAGCTCGCATTGATGTGCCATCCTGGATGAGCTGCACCACCTGAGCCACTTGTGTGGGCTGTAGACTCCGTCTCATGCTACCACGAGAGTGAAAGCACCGCCAGCATTCAAAAGGGACCAAAACATCAGCCAGGAAGCATAGGAACTGAGAAGTGGTCTGTGGTCACCACCTGCAGAACCACTCCTTTATTGGGGGTGTCTTGCTAATTTCCTATAATTTCCACCTGTTGTCTATTCCATTTGCACAACAGCATTTGAAATTGATTGTCAATCAGTGTTGCTTCCTAAGTGGACAGTTTGATTTCACAGAAGTGTGATTGACTTGGAGTTACATTGTGTTGTTTAAGTGTTCCCTTTATTTTTTTGAGCAGTGTATATTTGCCACATGTTAGCCAACATTAGATATAGTGAGATCTATAGATAAATATATTTATTATGTTATGATAAAGAGATGTATTAATCTTGTATTTGGATGTTTTAGTCAGCATCTAAGTTGCTTTACTAATAAGGGGTATGACATTAGGTCTTGTGTTGAAGAATTTGTATTTTGTGCTTCCAGACGATTCTCCTTCAGGACAAGCAGAAGAAGAACTACTGTGTTGCATGTCAGGAGCTGGACTCTGATGTAGACAAGGACAACCCAGGTAAGAGTCTGTGCAGGGTTAGGATCATTTCTGTTATGAGTAGGTGAAAGAGTTGCCTGACGACTCGTCCTGAATTGAATTCCACTGCTCTGTTGATCGCTCCATACATCCAGTCATCCTAGAAGTAGTTTGTGCTGATGTCAAAATGAGAGGTGTTGCTCTGGCCCAAACCATTGGTTTCTGGGTCCAATCAGAACAGTCAATGTGTTAGCGTTCTACAAGACGTCCGTGTTGAAAGCAAATCCAGACTCATCGTGGAGAAGAAACACCATTGGGCATGGCATTTGGCTGGAGTGATGTGTATGGGTAGTAAGGCTAGGAAAGGAATTTCCTTACCTAATGCCGGGCCCTGATTATGAGTCATAATGACTCATATGACTCGGTTTTTAACTAAACTTTCTTCTCTCATATCCTTCTCTTCCCTCTTTTGTCTTACTCTCCTCTCACACTCAGCTCTGAATGCCCAAGCTGCCCTGTCACAGGTCCGAGAGAGACAGCTGGCCTCTCAGCCTGTCCCTCAGGCTAATGAAGCACCCTCCAGCGACGCCCCCCTCTCTATCACTGGGCAGCCCAGACCAGAGCACTGTGAGGGGGCTGCGTCAGGACTGAGAGGACCTCTACCTCCACCAGCCAACCCCTCTCCTGCATCCACCGTGACCCCCAGCTTCCTCCCTCCGTCCACCCCTTCCATCCAGCCAGTCCAGGTGCCAGCCCCCATAGTAGCCCCTGCACCTCACCCAGCCCTATCCAGTGCTGAGGAAGTAGTGCTGCACAAGCTGCGATGGGCCACACAGGAGCTCCAGCACTCAGCCTCAGTAGAGGCCAGTATCCAGCTGTGCAGCTTGATCCGCAGCTGTGCAGATTCACTGCGCAGCCTGAAAGAGCTTCACCAATCATGAGACTGAACTGATGGCAATTCTAAAAAATAATAAAAAAATAAATAAAAACAGAAACAAGGCATAAACACACACTCACTCACATAAGCAACACCGGAAGTTATAGCAGCTTGTTTCCCTTGCAAAGGTTTTTGTGACAAGTTGAAGCTGCTTCGCCTCTGCCGGTAAAGGTTATTGTAATAAACTTGGACAACTGTCTGCATATGCATACTTTGCATTTTGAGGGCCTGACCTGTAGTTCTATTTTGTTTATACATTGCTGTTACTTTTTATTTGCAGTCTTCTCTGTGGATGCAGGGTAACGTTTTGACACAAACTTGCATGATGACAATGGGCACCTCTGAGTGGTCGAATATCTTGAACTAAATATAGTTGAATGGTGTTTGACTGGTTGGTATTAATGTATGTCAATTGTTTATAAAATCAGAATTTATCCACGTTATTCATAATTTCTCTGGTTATTACTTAATTTTAAAACAATTTTCCATATAATGTAATTGTGTAGATACAGTAGCAATTTATACTAGATGAAATACTTAATATTCTGTATTGTGAGAGTTTCCTTAAGTGTTAAAGCAGTTGGGATGTTTTTGATAGGGACAGTAGTTTTTAGTGTCATAATTATAACTTTTAAGGGTCACTTATGTAGTAGGCTATTGGATGAATTTCAATGTGTTTGTATAATTGGAAAAAATGGAATGGAGATGAATTTGAGGTAAAGGAACTATAAACAATATTTGAATATTCAGTATTTATGAATAGCAATATTTTGTTGGATTTTTCAAAGTATTTTTGTGTGTGTCTTGATGTCTAAAGGCATTTAGAAATTTGAATTTGGTATTGCTAGGATTAAATCAAACACTGGCATCCACATAGGATAGTTGAGTTCCTCAGCGTTATTGTTCCTAAGGACATCCTTCTGTTTCCTCTATCCCCAAATATAGTGAGTGATTTTGACAGCGGTGAAGCGCCTCGCTGCGATGAAGTGGGATGGGGCGGGGATATTATCGAGGGGCGAGGTTGTCAGTTGAGACAAAGGAAAGCGTTTTGGAGAAGGGAAAAAACAAGGAAACGAGGAATAAATTAATCTTGCTAACAGATTTTTTTTTTAAACATACGATAATGTTTTCATGGTCAAAGTAATTTTTCATCCACATAACGATGGACGCTGTGTGCACGGCGCCTCTATTGTACTGTTGAGGACTCGTTGGAATTACAATAATAGGCGTGAAGGTGAACTTATTTTTTTTATTGAATCAATGTTGCGGTAGACCTATTCCCTCTTTACATATGCAACATATTCTGTTGTAACTAAACGCTCATTGTCGGTAGAAGTAAAACGCTGATCTGAGGCAATCAACGAAGACTACTATTTTGAAATCACATACGTGATAGGGTTCTTCCATTTATTGAATTCAGAATTTTCTATACGATTGAATATTTCTGGCAGTTATATTAGGCTATATAATTAAACGCGCGGCAAGGTTGTTTTTTTCTTTTTCAAAAAGACATTGATGTAGAGGTAGAAAAAAATGAATGGGTTCCAGTCCAGTCCTCCTGAATGTCCAGGGAGCGTCTCTTCAATCGAAGGACTACCCCCTTTGCCAAAAGGCCTCAGCGGCATCCTCAACTCCAGTGGTGGCTCATGGAGAGACATTGAAAAAGTATACAGTAAACGGACACGCATTCAGGCCGACATCAGCAAGTCTAGAGTGGGCAACTCTCTTGGCCTCAGCAAGCCTCCAAGTCTGGATGCAGCGCTCGCTGTGCTGCGCAAAGAAATGGTATGAGGAAAGCCATTTCTGATACTAATTTGTCTTAAGGGTCTTAGCTATATATGAGGACACCGTTATTTTTACGAACCGGGCCTCGGGGTATCAATTTACTGTAGTATAGTAGAATACACAAGATGCAATTGTGAAACTTGGTTATGTATCAGTAGTTTTCCTCTTGTTATATGTCACTAAATTAGTCCATGTCAGTAATTTACATAGATTTGTAAATTGGTCTAGTTAGTGTAAAGTTCTAACGTTAGTAATCATGGCCGAATTACCCACCAGTGCAACTGATTTAAAGTTTCCTTAATAAGTCAGCTGCACAAAACATGTTATGTGAATTCCTCCCTTAAATGAAGGGAAAGGGTAAAGGGTGGCCATGAGGCCCCTTAAATGCTTCATTCAATATGAATATCAATGTGTAAACAGCATTTGTGGAGGTGAATGTGTCTTTCATCTGTTTTGGTTACAAAAGGAAAACATCAACCAGCTAGCTAACGTTACTTAGCTATCTTAACAATGGAAGGTGCACAATCTATGGCTACAAAGCTAGTTAGCTAGCTACTCTGTAAACTCGCTTGAAATACTAGAAAGTAATATAAAACAGTAACTACAAGAAATGTGATTTATTATCCTGTCTTGATTGTAGAAGTTCTATCTTGCTATCTCACAAAATAAGAGCCATCTCTTTGAGGAGGCATTTAATCAGTGAACCAGGCTGTCTCCATGGTAACCAGATACTCTTTCTGTCATACATGCCTTCAAACTACTGTAAAACCCATTGAGTAGGCTTCCACCCAGTTACACAACCCAGCACCTTCGAGGCTGCTGTCCTATATACATATACTTGGAATCACTGGCCACTTTAATAATGTTTAAATAATGTTTACATAAGGCTTTACTCGTCTCATGTATATACTGTATTCTGTTCTACTGTGTTTTAATCATTGACACTCCGACATTGCTCAATCTAATATTTCTATCTTTCTTAATTCCATTCTTTTACTTTTAGATTTGTGTGTATTGTTGTGCTTTTCTTTTTTTTTGATACTACTGCATTGTTGGAGCTAGGAACACAAGCATTTCACTACACCCAGAATAACATCTGCTAAATATGTGTATGTGACCAATACAATTTGATTTGACCTAAGGTAATATTTGAGGGGCTCTATGCAACGCCCTTAAACAATTCCCTTAGGTAAGTTAAAGTTATTCCTTAAGGGAAACCCTATAGATGTTTTATGCAACCTGGCCTTGACCTCCAGGGGGCACCCATTGATTTTGTTAGTCACTGACTCAGAGATCAAATTAACATGGCAAAATGTGTAGAATTGCAGGAAATTAGCTTTTAAAACTGTGAAAATGTGTCACCACCCCATGGCAAAATGTGTACAATTCTACAAAATTATCTGTAAAACTGCACACACATAAAAAGTAATGTAAAGCAAACATATTTGTTTAGCTTTAGTTAATAAAATACTTTTTTCTACTAACATGGGTCCCGCTGTATGTAATAAATTATAGTTTTTAATCCTAGTGTTGAGTAAATGTGAGTTAATGTGTAGTGGTTAACTGTATAGCTAATAGGCTATGTGTTTGTAGATCGACTGAGGTTAAAGGCCATGAAGCCCTTTATCTACTTCCTCAGAGTCAGATAAACTCTTGCATACAATTTTATGTCTCTGTGTGAAGGAAGTTGCTAACTAGCCTTAGCACAATGACTGGAAGTCTATGGAAACTGCTAGCATGCTAATAGATACCATAGACTTCCAGTAATTGCGCTAAGGCTAGTTAGCAACTTCCTTCACGCAGAGACATAAAATAGTATCCAAGAGTTCATCTGACTCTGAGGAAGTAGATAAAGGGCTTCATGGCCAAAATCCTAAAGTATCCCTTTAATGAAGCTACAGCTACCAATGTGATAATGGCTGGGGTAATTTTTGCTTGTTTTGGCTGTTGTCCAAATAGCATTTGAGTTTTAACATTTTATAGAAATTAATGAATGCAATTTAACTTTCTTAAAATGTCATACCCCCACTTTCAGACTTCACTAAAACTCAGACCCTGGCCACAGCCCTGTTTGTCATATACAGTGACAGTTTCATTTGTCACTGCTGCTTTTTCTTTGGATATTGTAAGCAAATACATCGCATTTCAAACACAATTATTCTAGAAAACTACTATAAGTAGTATTATGCAATATTTCATTTCCAAATAGAATCATAGCTGCTCCTACACAATTGACAAAGTTGCTATAGTTCATGTATGAGATGATTGACACAAGTATCTGTTCCTGTTGTGTCCTAGGTGGGCCTGAGGCAGTTGGACATGTCTCTGCTCTGTCAGCTGTGGTCTCTCTATGAGTCTATCCAGGAGTATAAAGGAGCCTTCCAGGATATCTCATCCTCTATGCTTTCAGAGAGCACCTTCACTACAGAAAATGGTTACTCTGAGGGAGAGGAGGATAACGAAGAGGAGGACAACGATGTTGACAATGTACCTAGGGATCCACCTGGCACTTCACTGACTCTCCAGCCAACTCAAAACTCTCGTGACCAATGGATCAAAGAGTCTTTCCACATCCCCTTATAAACTTACACATATTTTTCTCAATATTTACATAATATTAACTGTTCCCTGTTCTGTATAGCCTTTATATTATGTATTATACTGGTACCCACCTAGGTTATTTGCAGAAGGACATATTCAAATGGGCACCATTCTGATCTGAACTGTCTTCATCACACAAGGAGCTGACATTTTCTACAACAACCTTGTAATTATACAATTTATATTCAAAAGACCTTGCTAATATATTTGGACTGATTGTGCCCATCTTGAAAAGAAAAGCCATACAGTATTTCAGATACCTGATGAATTGGAGGCATTTGAATTTGGTGTCATTTGTTACCTACGATTGGATGTAAGTACACAGTGCCTACAATTAATTGAACATAAGTTATTGGTAACCAATCACACTCATTGATACATTTGAAGACTGGTTCAGTGGCAGTGTCTGATGTCAATGGCTTAGGATTGTTAATGCCTTGTAATTTTCTCCTACAATTTTAAGATTGAATGTGGTCTTAGACACGTAGCCACATACACACAAGCCTGTATTACTCGTTTTTGTTGTGTATGTGCAGTTTATATATTTAACTTTTTATTTTTATTTTTTATATTCGCCCCAAAATAAAAATTCAATGGTAACAAATGTCTCATTACTATGTCTCATAGCTCTACTTCATTGGCCCGGGCTAATGGGTCAAGCTCAGCTGTAATATATTGGTTTGGAAAGGGTTGTTGACTTACTCTAACCACTAGATGGCAACATTTGTTGTGCCTGAGAGATGTCAGCTTTTGGTCCATTCTGCTATTGCAAACCTGAAATATTGTGCTTCCCAAAATTAAGCCAGAAAGACCTTCAGCTTCAGAAACTGTGCTATAGTTCATGTTTTTCTGGCTCATGGCAAAGTATGCAACTTGTTTCTAACTGTGCCAAACTACTATGTCTCACAGAAGGCAAAAAGGTTTCCTAGAATTATATGTGGATAAAGTTGGTTAACTTTCAGTGGCTGTGCTGTTGCATGTTTTGGTTCAGTAGATCACTACTCTCCCACTGTCTGGCCAGTATAAACAAACCATTCCAGCCACACATAGTCTTATTAGGTAATGATCCTTGTTCTCTTCCTGGGGGAGAAGGAGGAGCAGCCCAGAACACAGGCGCTGAAAAACATTGAAATAGATTTACAAATGCCATCATCATGCATTCATTACTACAGAATTAACCCTGAACATCTAATATTTCTACTTCTTGAGTGGTTGAAAGATAATTTGAATTAAAGATTTAAAAAGTCATGTTTAAACTTGAAACACCCTTTACATGTGGGGTAAATTAAGGTGAATTAAAGGGATACAAGCAGGGCATCCCAGGTAACTTATCTTGCCATCATATTTAGTGTAAAACATTGTCCCAGTGACTTTCAAATTTGTGAGGCAACGCATCTCTATTTTTATCAAGGTCAACATCAAGCAATATAGCATTGGCCTACCAGTAGGCCAGGCCTATTGTTGTCTCCACATATTTCCTTCCATTTTCTACCACATGTCCATATACATCACACAGACATTATGCCAGCATAATGGAATAATATCTGTAACCACAGTGTAATAAGTATATTAGTACACATGCAGTCAGATAGTACTTGCTACTATTCATTTGGATTCTGTCTTCAAAGAAAACATACAAAAGGTCAGAGGGAAGTACTGCTCAACTGCACATAGTAACTTGTGACAGGGTAATTGCAGGAATAGATTAAACCTATACCTTTAAGCAAGCTACTTTACAGATCCACTAACCACCAGGAAATGACTAACTGAAAACAGGATGCCCCCTACATCCCTCAGACATCCATCGTTATTTTCCTCATGGCCGCAGTGCAAGGCCACAATATCCCACCCTTTGTTTCTATTTTTGTAGTAACAGTCTCTGATATCTTATTACCATTGGCGGTCAGTTCTCATTTCATTTTACTACTCATATAGCAACAGAACATTAAAACAAGGGTGAGAGCTTTTACATTCCTTTTAGAAATCCCCATGTGTTTCTATAAATAGGCCACAGATGCTATGGATATTGTTAGACACAACAAGGGGCCTGTCTGAGGACCCTTTTAAGTCTGGTTGGCCATGGACATACATGACCAGTATCACCCAGTTTTAATAACCTACTTTTAATGGTTTTGTCTGCGAAATCTGCATTCAAATACATTTAGATCTCAATTTCTTCCTGGGATTTGCCCTTAAAGGGTGCAAATGTCAGTGGCCTTATTTCTCTCAGACACTGATTAATAGTGAAGTGTTTACCACCTGAGTCACAGTAAATGACATGTTAAGTCATGACTTGCACATCCGAGAACAAGGTGGGTTGAGTTAGGAAAATCTCAGCTCTAGCCAGCTCTCTACTCAGCCCTGAATACTGGAAACATTATATATATATATATATATTTTAAATTCCCTGTGTTAAGTAATGAAGAGTTTTGAACATACTCGGGCACAATGAAACTATTTTAGAGCCTGTGATCGTGCCTCCTGTCTCTGTCAGTGTTGTTATTAGACTCTATTGCAAAGTGGAAAGGAGAGGTAGGCCTACGCGTAAGCTGCTGCTGGTATAGGGATTCTAGTCCAATGATGATTCTAGGTCACTGATGAATCACACTCCTCTATCCCCAGCTGCCTCTGTCCATCCATCCCTCCTCTCCTTCCTAAAAATATACTCCACACAGCAAGGGAAAATCCCTATGCAAGGCTACTCCTAATACGCATGGTGTGCCAGGACATATTTCCTCATGGAAACTCATGCATTATCTTATTGTACAATGTGTCTTGACCCAAACTGAATGACAAAACCTTTTAGAGAAGTAAGGGAAAACAAATGCTATTCCTAAAATATAAATAAGCCATTAAGGATAAAAGTGTCAAATAGGCAAGAGCACTTTACACATGGCTTCAATGTATCTTTCAGAATTTCTAGGATAGTTGAGTGAACAATTCAGCATATAGTATTCATTTTGAATCAAGTTCAGCAAAATTGGATTAGTTGGATGAGTCTGATTCACCCTTAATGTCTATGCTCTTCACTGGCCATGATACTGGCAGTGGCAGCGTACAATGGACCAATCCAAAGTCTGAGGAGTTATAGTTGTTACCATTGCTGTACCAATAGGCAGAAGACAGAGACAACTTTGCATACTGCCGCATCATCAATGCTTTGCATACCGCTCCCCTTCTCTATCTGCACCACACAGACGCAACAAATGATAGGCTACCACTTGGGGAGCGTATTCAATTTACTATAATGTCAAATGTGTCATGGTGGCTTAATCGGACAGTTTTCTATCCCTGGCTGGCTGGCTGAATGATAACTATTATATACCTAAACGAATTGTCGACACGGACTTCCTTGGGAATAGGACTTGACTACCTGTTGCATTTTTTTTTTTGCTTTTCATATTCGAATCATGTGGAAGTGTTGAGATGAGGACGAAAGTGGAATTGGTTCCGCGTATAAATTGTTAAATAGTGAGGCTACCGTAGTTTCGTGCCACATGTTTTTTCTTCAATGCGTTTAGTTGATATGGCGACAGTTGACTCAACTCGATGAAACTTCATCGGCGGCGTGTCCCTGTTGAACACGGCAGCCTGAAGACATCGGTGTCACGCACCACGAACTGTCATTGTACAACCATCCGTAGGTTAGCCGACGTTGAAAGGAGAGAGAAGAGGAACTTACTTTTTAAAAACTTTTTTATTACCTGAACTAAATTATGACTTCGGTTTGGAAAAGATTACAACGCGTTGGCAAGAAAGCGTCAAAATTCCAGTTTGTGGCGTCCTATCAAGAACTTGTGTTGGAATGCACTAAGAAATGGTAGGTTATGTTATTGCTTTAAAAGTAACTAGGCTACTTTTCACAACATCCAAATGATGCACGTCGTCTGAACTGCTCCCATTACGGGCGTTTCTTCTTGTAATATTTCTATTTTAAAAGTAGGTTTCCGCAGCCTAACAACATGGCCACTGTTTATGCTTCATGTCAAATAACTTATTCCATTATTTGATCAAAACCATCGGATCAAACCCATAACGGGCCCTAGTCCGTCATTACAAGTGACAATAGTTACACTTTCAGGAAGGAGATGTGGTTCGTTGTTTCCTCAGCCCTGGTTGCAACCTTGCTGGTCTCACATACTAGACTTAACATAATAAACGCAAAACCGGGACGCCTAAATTAGTACCGGGACACCTAATTACGTTTGGGAGGGTTACTTAAGGGAAAGCAGGGGTGGATGTGTGTATAACGTGGACGTCCAGCAACCCAAAGATTGCGTGTTTTTTTTAATCTCATCACTGACAATTTTAGCTAATTAGCAACTTTGCAACTATACTGAACAAAAATATAAGCGCAACATTTAAAGTGTTGGTCCCATGTTTCATGAGCTGATATAAAATATCCCAATATCCATACACACAAAAATCTTATTTTGTGCACAAATTTGTTTATCTCTGTTAGTGAACATTTCTCCTTTGCCAGATAATTCATCCACCTGACATGTGTGGCATATCAAGAAGCTAATTAAACAGCATGATCATTACACAGGTGCACTTTGTGCTGGGGACAATAAAAAAGCCACCCTAAACTGTGCAGTTTTGTCACACAATACAATTCCACAGATGTCGCACGTTTTGAGGGAGCGTGCAATTGGCATGATGACTGCAGGAATAGCTGTTGCCAGATAATTTAATGTTAATTTCTCTACCATAAGCCGCCTCCAACGTCACTTTAGAGAATTTGGCAATATGTCCAACTGGCCTCACAACCGCAGACCATGTGTAACTATGCCAGCCCAGGACCTCCACATCTGACTTCTTCACCTGCGGGATTGTCTGAGACTAGCCACCCAGAGAACTGATGAAATTGAGGAGTATTTCTGTCTGTAATAAAGCCCTTTTGTGGGGAAAAAACGATTCTGATTGGCTGGGCCTGGCTCCCCACTGGGTGTGCCTGGCTCCCAAGTGGGTGGGCCCATGCCCTCCCAGGCCCACCATTGGGGGTCCTGGGAGGGCATATGAAATCCATAGATTATAGGGCCTAATGAATTTATTTCAATTTACTGATTTCCTTATATGAATTGTAACTCAGTAAAAATCGTTGAAATTGATGCATGTTGCATTTATATATTTTTTTCAGAATACTTTTTTTAGCTACTTTGCAACTGCATGTTAACTAACCCTACCCCTAACCTTAACCCTTTAACGCATCTCCTAACCTTAACCCTACCCTTAACCCATAGCCTAGCTTGCTGGATCGAATCCCCGAGCTGAAAAGGTACACATCTGTCGTTCTGCTCTTGAGCAAGGCAGTTAACCCACTGTTCCCCGGGCGCCGACGACGTGGATGCCGATTATGGCAGCTCCCCGCACCTCTCTGGGTTGGGTTAAATTCGGAGGACACATTTCAGTTAAATGCATTCAGTTGTACAACTGACCAGGTATCCCCCTTACCCAAGCTAACGTTAGCCACAACAAATTGGATTTCGTATGATATCATACGTTTTGCAAATTTGTGGTATATTGTACGAATCGCAATTCGTCACATATCAGACAAGATGATATGGACATTCACAGCACAGATTAATACATACCATAGCATATACGAATTGAAGAGTCCCGAATTACAGCCCAGGTTGGTTTCCTCTGATACAGTAATATGAATAACAGAAGCTCATCGAGCCCTTACATTTCCACGTTTACTTTAGTGAACCTATAGTAGGCAATGGGCACAGGCCTACTGTAGCTTTTATGCACCCAATAAGCATCAATACTCCTAGCCTACTACATCACTGTCAGACCGATTAATGACAGCCATTACTTCAGTCCACTCAACTGGCAGGAGGATCTGGATCATTATGAATTATGATTATGATGCCCTGACATGACCAGATACTGGGTAGCAGGGCAATTGTTTTCCAGTGTGATATAACGTTTAGCTTTCCTTTTTACACCATGATTGAATTTGTTGGTATTTATTCATTTGTGTTGTTAATAAGGATACCTGTGTTGATGTCATCGGTGTCGACATGTCATCAATTACCCTTTGATGTTAAGCAAAGAGGAGAAGAGCCTCCGTCAAAACCCTACTAATTGATGAAATTAAAACAACAGTGTCTTCACTCTTAGCGGAATACTAAAGTTAGTTGGCACTTTTATTTTCTATTAGCCGTGACAACGGGGGATCTTTCAATGAGTGTCTGAGTTGCACCATAGTAGGCTATACAACGACAATGTAGTTTGCAATCAGGCCTGCCAATCATGCCACGTTCTTGCTTATCTTTTCATGTTGCAACAGAGCAATAGTATATGCTATTGTGTACTGTACAGTAAAATACATTAAAAGGGGAAGGGGGATACCTAGTCAGTTGTCCAACTGAATCTATTCAATTGAAATGTGTCTTCTGCATTAGTGTGATTAGATCATTATTTCTTAATAGATAAGCTGTAGACTTAAACAAAGACTGTTTGAATCTGATACAATATCCATACATAATCCTTGGAGCCTTGCACCCAATAGTTGAACTGGATATCACTCATAATAACACAAACAGGAAGAGTGATCGAACTGTCCATCTCATGTTTTGTCAGAAGCTGTTCTAACATGAGAACCAATGAGGGCAGAGGTTTTTTGAGAGACAGCCTCGCTATTGATTGTAGCTTTTAGTTAGCAGGTGGGTCAAAGTCTTCAGACTCAACCAAGGATCAGTCTTGCCTCTGGTTGGGTTTATGACAGCTGGAGTATGACACAGCGGGCTGCTTTTTGATGTGAGTCATATTGGTCTCTGGTTATTCAGGACTATGGACATGCCTCCTCCTGTCCTAATGGCTTTGCCTGTCCCAGTCTGCCAGTCTATTTCTGTGCCCTGTGATGCCACTATGCTTTCAAACCAGCCCCCTCCCCACCCAAACATGCCCTTTGGCTCCCATTCGCTATGTTGCTATAACTAGCCTGCAACCCGAGACAGAACTGAATTTGGCCCTGCTTTTCTATGTTCTCCTCAACAGGCTCCATTAGCCTATTAACTCTCTAGTGTTAGGAAGGAGTCTCTTACAGAGGAACTCCAATATGTTTCGAATATATGTTAAATATATTTAACACGGTCTGCTGTTTGCTTGTATTACAATTTACAACCAATATAAGTGAGCAATCTGCTCAACTGTTTTCTGGATACACATTATAAAGCTATACAAAGAGGGAGGGGATACTTATACCATAAGAAATCATGGACTATACAGTGCCTTTGGAAAGTATTCAGACCCCTTGACTTTTTCCACATTCCACAAGGCACACACCTGTCTATATAAGGTCCCAACAGTTGACAATGCATGTCAGAGCAAAAACCAAGCCATGAGGTTGAAGGAATTGTCCGTAGAGCTCCGAGACAGGATTGCGTCGACGCACAGATCTGGGGAAGGGTACCGAATATGTCAGCAGCATTGAAGGTCCCCAAGAACACAGTGGCCAACATCATTCTTACATGGAAGAAGTTTGGAACCACCAAGACTCTTCCTAGAGCTGGCCGCCCAGCCAAACTGAGCAATCGGGGAGAAGGGCCTTGGTCAGGGAGGTGCTGAAGAAACCGATGTTCTCTCTGACAGAGCTCTAGAGTTCCTCTGTAGAGATGGGAGAACCTTCCAGAAGGACAACCATCTCCGCAGTACTCCATGAATCAGGCCTTTATGGTAGAGTGGCCACATGACAGCCCGCTTGGAGTTTGTCAAAAGGAACCTAAAGACTCTCAGACAATGAGAAACAAGATTCTCTGGTCTGATGAAACCAAGATTGAACTCTGTCCTGAATTCCAAGTGTCACTTCTGGAGGAAACCTGGCACTATCCCTAAGCATGGTGGTGGCAGCATCATGCTGTGGGGATGTTTTTCAGCAGCAGAGACTAGAAGACTAGTCAGGATCAAGGCAAAGATGAACAGAGCGAAGTACAGAGAGATCCTTGATGAAAACCTGCTGCAGAGCTCTCAGGACCTCAGACTAGGGGGGCGAAGGTTCACCTTCCAACTGGACAACAACCCTATGCACACAGCTAAAACAACGCAGGAGTGGCTTCGGGACATCTCTGAATGTCCTTGAGTGGCCCTGCCAGAGCCCGGACTTGAACCCAATCGAACATCTCTGGAGAGACCTGAAAATAGCTGTGGAGCGACACTCCCCATCCAACCTGACAGAGTTTGAGACATCTGTAGAGAAGAATGCGAGGAACTCCCCAAATACAGGTGTGCCAAGCTTGTAGCGTCTCACCCAAGAAGACCCAAGTAATTGCTGCCAAAGATGCTTCAGCAAAGTACTGAGTAAAGGGTCTGAATCCTTATGTAAATGTGATATTTAAGTTTTTTATTTTTAATACATTAGCAAACATTTCTAAAATCCTGTTTTTGCTTTGTCATTATGAGGGATTGTGTGTAGATTGATGAAGGGAAAATAACAATTGAATCAGTTTTAGAATAAGGCTGTAACCTACCAAAATGTGGAAAAAGTCAAGGGGTCTGAATACTTTCCAAAGGCACTGTAGGTTAAAAGGGATTGAGAAATATGGTTCCTTCCTCTTGTGAGGTACCCCACCCTCAAAAGCCCTCAAGAATACAGTGCCATGAGCCAGGTCACGTGCCTTATTGCAGTTTCCTTCCATTCTTCCTGTGTTGCAGAAGCCAGAGCTTCATCGTCTTTCTAACAAAAACAAGGGCCAAAACAATGGTTTGAAAACTTCTCCCAGTCAGGGCGACACTGTTATAATGTTACATATTGCGGGAGGATAGAATTAGAGTGTATGACATATTTCATGTATTCATATTTCAGGAATGCATTATTGTCATGTAAAAAATAATGCCAACATTCACCTCTGGTAGTTCACCAATAGACATATAGGAAACCATATTATGTTTTACAGTAATTCAGTTGGCATGGGTGTGAGATGTATTGACAAAGTCTGTGTGATGTTACGAATTAGTTCACATGTGTTAAATGAGGTAGTCACCATGCGATACCAATGGCTTGCTGATACGGTACCGCTGGGAGGATGTGTATGAGGCAATGTTTGGCATTCTCCATAGTGATGCATCTGAAAGGCATTTGTAAGGGAAGTCTGGACCAAAGCTACAGTATGTTGCGTAGCATAGAACTGTAGTTGCAAGGATCCCTGGCTTCACACACACACACACACACACTGTGTCTCTTCCAGCCCCTGGGCATTGACAGCTGATTGTGATCATGTGACTCTCACAAGATCCCTTTACTGTTTGCTATCCATCCTCTTCTTCATCTGTTGGTGAATAATAACATTTGTTTGGGCTCGATTCCGTTGCATTGTTCTGTTTGTGTAAAACAAACCATACTTTGTAACTTAACCACCAGTAATGACACTGACTGGGGGAGCATTCCCCGTTCTTCTCAGACAATTGTTCCGTAAACAAACAAATAATACAGAACTTGTGTGTTGGTGTTTGCAATTTTCTTTGAAACGCTAAGTGTACAAAATATTAGGAACACCTGCTCTTTCCGTGACATCGACTGACCAGGTGAATCCAGGTGGAAGCTGTGATCCCTTATTGATGTCACCTGTTAAATCCACTTCAGACAGTGTAGAGGAAGGGGAGGAGACAGGTTAAAGAAGATTTGAGACAATTGAGACATGGATTGCGTATGTGTGCCGTTCAGATAGTGAATGGGCAAGACAAAATATTTAAGTGCCTTTGAACGGGTTATGGTAGTAGTTGCCAGGCGCACCGGTTTGAGTGTGTCGAGAACTGCAACGCTGCTGGGGTTTTTCATGCTCAACCGTTTCTCGTATGTTGCGAGATGCAAGGAAGTTACAAAACAATTTCTTGCATTTCTCACTGTCTCTTGTCTCATGTTTTGATGCATCATCCTTTTTCTATGATTTCAGGCAACCAGATAAAGTGAGGGTGGTTTGGACCAGAAGAAATAGGCGTATGTGTTCCAAGGTAAATACTCACCCAGATGTACTTAAAAGATAAACAGCAGATCTCTTATCCCACTTGGATGGCAAGGATGCATTGCCGTAACTTGTATAACATTTTGATGTAGTCTTGTTGTCTTGATTTCTCGCTCTAGCTTCATGGATGGCAGCCGGGCATCAAGAACCCATACAGGGGGATGGTGGTGTGGCCCGTACCTGAAAATGTGGATATCTCCCTCACACTCTTCAGGGTAAATTTCACCCCACGGCTATTCATGAGTACACTGTTCTAGAGCTGTTTGTTTCTGTGTTAATTAATCTGTATACATTTCTATTGTAAATTGACAACGTACAAAAATGTGTGGAACATGTGTCATATTTCCCTGTTATTTTCATTCCCTATGCTTTACCCACTAGGATCCCCATTCCGACGTGTTTGAAGACAAAGACTGGACGTTTGTCATTGAGAGTGTGAGTGTACTTTCTGCCTCAATCTAATTACAGTCGCTCACAACAGCCGGCATTGAGATATGGACGTTCATTCAAAGGCCAGCTAACGGTGCCAATAAAGCCCACTCGTGAATGTATCCCTGCTGCTTTGTCTTGCAGGAGACGAAGGGCCAACGTAAGGTGTTGGCTTCAGTGGACGTGAACATGAAGAAGTTTGCCAGTCCCACTCCCACTCAGCAAGACCTGACATTGAAGCTGAAGCCACTGTCTGTCAAGGTGCTGGAGGCCACTCTGAAGCTCTCCCTGTCCTGTGTGTTTCTCAGAGAAGGGAAAGCCACGTGAGTCCGTCCCATAACAGCCCGCTAACGGTAGATTCAGAATTACCAGCCGTACTGCAGTAATATAACGTCAGTAGCGACTTCATTACGTGTCGAGGTGGCAATGCTGTGCTGCTCTACCCGCAGTGACGAGGACATGCAGAGTCTGGCCAGTCTGATGAGCGTCAAACCCACAGACATCGGTAACCTTGACGACTTCAACGAGAGCGACGAGGAGGACGACAGGAGGTTCAGTGCTGGAGCTAGCATTAGCAAAGCGGCCGCAGGTATACTTGAATCATAAATGTCATGAGATCAAAACCGTACCTTCTTTGGCGCTCTGTATCTGCCTTTCTTTCTGTCACATGACTCGAATAACGGCATCCTCACTTTTCTATCATAATCTGTCCCTACTTTTTCCTTCTCTTGCTTTCTTTCTCCACTTTCTCTGCCAGCTCCTCCTGCTCGTCCAGTGCGCCTCCCCGAAAGGAGGCCTTCTCCTCTAAAACATCCCCCTGTCATAGGTACCCTTACCTCTCTTGCTCTTATTCTTCGTCTTGTTCTAGCCTTTGGTTTTCACCTCTGTAACTCCTTTCCCATCATCCCACCATAGTACCTCATGTATTGAGGATTTTCAATCATTTTGAAAGAGAAACCATATCGATGGATTTCCGTACAAGTGACAATTGTAACATTACAAAATGATGGATCCCCCAGCGATGTGATTCTACATTAGTCACCACATTGCGTAGTCAAATGTTCCATTGAATCAGATACTTTCCCCAAAGATATCGGACTGCCAAGAACAAGTAATAGAGAGCAACAGTATTACTTAGAAACTATGTATATGCTATGCAGCAGCTAGCTAGTTCTCTTGGAAATGTCAGTTGTGAAGTTGTATCTGATTTATGACAGTCATTTCATTTTTAACCTGTCATATCATTCCACTTCTTTGCTTGTCTTTTTTTTATCCTTCCTACCTTCCTTCCTTCCCCTCTCCATCTTTTTCTATTTATACTCCTCTCATCTCCATCTACCTCTCCCTCCGTCTCTCCATCCCCCTCTTCATCCCATAGCCTGTGGGAAAGAGAGTGGCAAAGCTGGCACTGTCCCTGTCCTCCATTCAAGGCCCCCCCTGCTTGTCCCCCTGACCCCCTCTCCCCGTCTTCAAACCCGCTCCAGACATGCACGCTCTGTGCCACCCTCCCCTGAGCCCCCCAGGCCACCAGGGCCCCCAGTCCCCTTGGTGCCCTCATCCTCAGTGCCATTAGGGCCCCTAGGACCCCCAGTTCCCTCAGTGCCATTAGGACCCCCAGTTCCCTCAGTACCAGTGTTTACCTGCCATCAACCACCCTCCGTATCATCAGCGCCCTCACTGCCTGCCTTTACCCACTATCAACCACCGGCACTGCCCAAAATCTTCCGTTCCAGCAGCGGCTCAGGTACCCGCAGCCAGGCAGATTGACTGAATGATGCTGCCTTGACAAGTGCTTAATGACGCTCAACTTGTTTCTAAATCTGCATGATGGTACTCCCTGAATTGCTTATGAATTGCCTTTTAATTTTGTTCAACAAAAGTATCCCCCAGGCAATGGCATGGTGTAGTAATGTCTGGGATTGGGCTGTCTTATGAGAGTGATTTGAGCAACGTACAAATGACTAGCAGCATCGACCAGTGGCACTTTTGAACCTGCTTGCTTGTGTTGAAGACTTTTTCTGAAGAGAATACCAGTGTTACTGTAAGTTAACAGAAATGTTCTCTGCGTTATTAACAGGAACCTGTGGTTAAGGAAAGTAAAAGTAACATCACTGCATGTCTATTTGCAGTGTCCCTCTTTCCACCAAGTCCTCAATCTCACTCTTTGGTTTCAACTATTTATCTATTTCTGCTATTTTTCTTCCCTTTTTTCCTTTTCTTCTTGCTCCTAGCGCCTGTGTCTTTTCTGAGTAGTCTCCCGGGGGCTTTGTGTGGCCCTGCAGTGGATTTGAAGCCCCGGGGTGTTGGTCAAGTGGCCCCCGATCGGCCCCAGTTTAGACCAGCTGAGCCCCTGGCCTCTGGCCTCTCTCAACACCCCTCTCTACCCTCCGGCCCACAGAGAGGTACCGGATGCATGGAAGGTCAAACGCCACCTGCTTATCACATTGGCTATTCTATGTCTTTAAGTTCGACTCGGTTTGAGTGTCTAATGCTCTAGTTTTTCACTATCATCTTTCTGTCCTGTCTTATCCATCATGCCTGATGCCCTCTCTTCCTCTCTTCCTCTACTGCAGCTCGCTCAAATGTCTTCCGTCCTCAGATTGTATCGACTCAACAGCGTCCATCCTCCCCCTCTATCTTTTCCTCTGCTGCATCTCTTCAAGACAAAAACACTGCTACTACTGCCCTGTCTCAGGCAGAGCCATCCCTACCCGAACCTCAGCTCCCCAACACTCCGCCAAGTATGGAAACACATTCTATCTCTAGCGCTGACCACTTTGTGTTACTTAACTTCAGTGGTTATAGCTTGTGTAGATTGCTTCTCTTCTGTTGTATTGTCTTGGAGGGTGAGCCGACGCTTACTTGCTGCTGTGTCTGTACTCTTAATGGTGGTTGATGAACTAATTATATACTTTTTCTCTTCCCCTCTTCCTCTGTTTACCCGCAATCATGAATCTTTGTCTCCCCGTTCACCCCACCTCTCCCCTTCATCAACTCTCTGCTCTCAGCCTCCATCCGGCAAAGGGAGTGGGGGAGGCCCAGGCCTGTGTCAGTCCCCAGTGTCCCCTCTGTCTCTGGCCTGTCCCCCTCCTATTCCTGTCCCTCTCCCAGGGATTCCATGGCCCCTGTCCCTCTGCTGACTAGCCCAGACCTGGATGCTCTGTGTGACCCTCACTGTCCTCCTTCCATCCCTTTCCCTAAGTCCTCACCTCCCGTCAAGTGTCTTTTCTCTCGCAACCCTCCCTCTCCTCGCTCTAACAACCACTGTAAACGTGCCCTAGTCGTTGCACCTCTCTCTGACCCTCTACCCAAGCCTGTCCCTTTGCTTCCTGCGACTGTCCGTGCCTCTGCTTCTGCAGCTCTCACTGCCTCCCAGTCAGGTACTGAACCAACAGGTCTCACAGCATGAATACCATCAGGGAGGGAGGGGGGGGGGGGGGACTAGGTCTATGACATCAGCCTCGTTTCATCAATAAAAACCATTCTGGCCAGTTTGTCCCTTGCGGTTCACTGCCTGTTGGCAAAGGACTGAGACAAGCACACTATTCCACTGCCAATTTTAGCTGTTACTAAATCCATTTCAATGCCTATGCACAGTGCTGAAGGCACAGTACCAATGAAGTGGTGTAATTAGCTAAGAATATATCCTGCACAAAGGCCCAGTTGTCTGTATAGTCCATGAGCCATTCCCCCAAATGTGGTGAGGATGTCTCACAGGGATTTGTTTGGAAGGTCTAGGTCTCTGGAGTCGTGATGTGTGTGTGTGTGATGGCAGTACAACAATTGGGTTATTACTTTTCCTTTCATCTCTCCATCCCATTCATTTTTCCCCCTAGGGATTTGACCCTTATTACAAACAGCGTCAGTATACAACAAGTTATTGCTCACTTATACCCTTTAATAAATATCATTTGGAATGCTTAGACTCACAGCTATCCGTCAGGCACATTTTTGGGGGGAATGTTCGTGTCAACAGAACTCTGACCTTTGACCTCTAGGGTGCATATCAGAATGACCTGGTATAAATGATTTGACAAGCAAGTGATTCTGAAAGGTCATGAAATGACCTTTCAAATGATATACAATATAGCCAACTTTGAAAGCACCCGCAATCGGCCATATTGTGCCATTGGCATTAGAATGTTGGAAGCTTAGCCACAGAGTGCCATGTAGTGGGGCAGCTATGTTTGTGGATCATAACATTGGTGATAGAAGCATGAAATTGCACACACAGAGCTAAAACAGACATTTTATAGCCAAACTGGGGTCTTATTGGATCCATTTTGCATGAGCATATCTGAATGAAATCTCATTCTAGTCATAGCTGGGGGGGGGGGGGGGTAAACTAATAGAAAATAGAAGTAGGAAACTATTGCGAGCACTTTGACAGATCCCTTGATATCCACCACATGGGGAAGAGAGAGAGAGAGAGAGAGACCCGACTCAACTCCAACTAAACTGTCTGTCGTACAGCAGAGAGCGTGTCCAACTCCGAACCCACACAACTGAATAGATAAGAGCATATCATCAACGCACCGCTTCCAAAACAGAGCTGAGAAGCTCTCGGTAAAGAAAATGAACTGCACGGCGGCAGCTTTAACAGGCCATTGGTAGGGATGAAAGAGAGTGATATCCGGAGATTGCTCCAATTGCTGCACTGCTATCACACATTTTCCCACTCTAGGGACATAGACCTTAAAAAAAAAAAAATCCCTAGGAGACATCGTCACCCCAAGTGAACCCAACCAAAACCCCCCCCCCCCCCCCCCCCCCCCCCCGGCTCATGGACTAGTAGACAGTACGCAACACGTAGCTGCAATGGAGGAGAGCATTCTGTTACCGCTGCCAGTAATATCTTAGTCCAGACAAGAAAGGAACAGGAACCACGTCATGCACCGCTGAGTGTCAACAATGTCATACTGTACCCACTAATGCAACGTTTAAACGGAAGTAACATTGTTCTATGTTATCCCCATGACGTTATGTGTGCCTGTTTTTTATTTTTATATACAGAGATCCAGAGGGAGTTAAATACTCTCACAGAAGAGGAATACCACAGTCCTGCTACACTTGGTGAGATATTCTGCCATGTTCTTGCTATATTTACAGAATATATTGACGTACTGGATTGTATTCTAGCATAATATGTCGTTTCCCCTATAATAACTAAGAATGCTGTTAAACCTTGTTTGACTGGTCTATGTCTCCCGACCCCCTCCAGGGCCGAAACTGTCAGAGCAGCAGAGCCTGTCTGTCTCAAGTGAGACCCTTCCCCTGGCCCTGAACAGAGGGGACGAGTCTCTCCGCTCCCCCAGAACTGCTGGCACCATCAGGATCGCCAACCAACAAGCCTCTGCGTCCCTGGAGAAAGACCGAGAGAGCCGACCGGAGTCAGAGAAAGCCGTGGGGTTGAAAGATGGCGGGACCATCAAAGGGTGAGTTCCTAGTGGGTGGTGTACTGTACAGCCACTTCGCAGCTGGGACCTCAACACTTCCATTTTCAAATGCTGTGGTTGAAGTGTGAGACAGTGTTCGAGGTTATATGGTTGTTAAGCTTGTGCGTGTGTGGTACACTGAGCATGAGAAGAACATGTCTGCTGTGAGTTTGAGATAAGCACATGCACGAGGTTTGTGTGTGCTGACTTTGAAAGCCCCACGTTTTATGAATCGTTTTGAATTGTTTGACCAATGGGGCAGCTTTAGCCTTTTCATTGCTATTGGTTGCTATGATTTTGAGACTAATCGCAAAATGGTTGCCAATGGCTGCAAGTGTTTAATGGAGTGAAAGAAATCTTTGCCCGCCTTTCAGCTTCACAGCAATGTTGCAGAGACATGCCGTAGGGAGATTTCCTGATTGATGGATCTCTGTTGACTCATAAAGGGCAGAAATAGGCCTATTTATGGCCTCAAACAGGGAGGAGTGGTAGAGAGTGGCATGAGAGTGGAATTTATGTATGTAGGGTCTTGTTTTCCATTTATACCCAGCTACATAGCATGCTTCCTCACCCACGATTACTCATCCCCTTCCTCTGTCTTGTTACTGCTACTTTCATTTCACCTTCTATAACACACACAACCCTCCCTAACACTGTGTGCTTCCAAATCATGACCCTGATGTGTGTGTGTGTGTGACCTGCCTGCTGTGCGCCCCGGGAAACCTCCCTGCTCTCGAACGTCTGAGCTCTGACACCAAGTATCTTTGTTCCTCAGTTCTGGGCAAGATGGCAGCCCAGCAACTGGTATCCCTGGCCCTACGCCCACAGAAGTCTCTGATTCAGCAGAGCTTATTCCAGCGCTCCCTCCTCCATGGCCTTTCTCTAGCCCGGAGACAGAAGCACCAGAGAGCACTACCCCTAAAGTGCCTTCTACCAACATCCTGGGAGCATTTAGTGCTGATATCCCGCCATTGGCCGGAAAGAAGTCTGGCTTCAAACAGACATCCAATGAGACCAAGGAAGTGCCTTATCAACCTGCCAAGCCAGAGGACTCCTCTCCCTCGACCCTGGACAAAACACCTTTTATTGCAGACAAGCCGCCATTGGCTGAGCCTGAGCTCGACTTTGATGACGTAATCATAGAGACGCCTGATCCATCAGTCACGGCAGGTAACTTGTTTTTGGAGGACAACGCAGGCGAAGAGGGATCAAAAGCGGACACAATAAAGAGGTCGCCATTCAGCATCTTGAAGACTCAAATGGAACATCTGGCTGGAGGGTAAGTGTGAGATTCTGTCAGCAAGCAGACAGTGCTGCTGTTTCCTCTCAAGGCAGCCTCTTAGAGAAGTCAGGTTTTTTTCCGTCCTCATCCTTATATGACGATGTATCCTCATCCTTACGAGCCTGAACGCTATACTTGGCTATATTATACAGGCACTCTTTAAGTATTTATTGAATGGCACCTCTTTTCTTCACACACAAATGTGTTTACACACGTACACAAACACATATGCACACACGTACACACCCACTTCTGAGAATAATATCTCCATTGACGCTCAAACCCTTGACATCAGTGTCCCTGTCTCTCAGTGTTGAACAGGAAGCTGATGTAAATTCAACGGCAGGGCCATATTCAAAAATGGCAACATCAAAAGAGCACAGGCCAGTTGACACGCAGCTACTTCCAGAGATTGTAAACATCACGTGTGAAGACACAGCCGAGAAGCACGGCAAAGGCCAAGAGAAGCCCGTGGAGAAGAAGCAGGAGAAACAAAGGCCGACACCTGATTTTCCCTGTTTATATGACCTCAACAAGTCAGATGAAGACAAGGAAATTATGAAAAACATGGCTGCCCTGGAGGCTTGTCCTCCCAGTATGACATCCACACCAGCTGAGTCATCCAGTATTCATACTCAAGAGCTCCCTCCTCTGGAGAAAAAGCCAATCAAAGCTAAAAGGCCATCATGGGCTGAGGAGGTTATGGGCTCCAAAGAGGAGGAAAAGAAACAGATGGACAATCAACCCCAGGATGAGAAGGCCTCATTATCACAAGCTGATGAGCACAAATTGGCGCCCCTTGAAGTTCAAGCTAACAGGAGTGATGAGGGGTCACATAGTTCAGAATGGAATTCAACGGAAGAGGAGGCAGGCATTTCGGAAGCCCACAGAGGGGATACTGGCTGTGTTCAGAAAGAGCGGTAAGTGAGAGCACATTTTGTTAAAAAAAAATTCTCTCTACGAAATGTCCTTTTAACCTTGTCAACCTTTCTCATTGTCTAAACTCTCTCTTCCTCTGTCCCACTCCATATCCTGTTCCGTCTCACCTTCCGTCTCTCTTTCAGTTCTTCTGACCACGTGTCATCAAAAGCGGACACATTTCCCTTGTCAGGCAGTGTCAGTGTAGATAAAACCATAGAAATAGATTTACTATCAAATATCAGTAAACCTATTTCTATAGTGAAAACCATGGATGCCACGCCAGGAAGCCTAGAGACACCCCATGTGGCTGAACCCCCTCAATATCAAGTTGTTGAACCTATGGTCCAATTCAGCTTGACATTAGAGACCATAGCTGAGGATGCAGTGGCGCAGGCAGAGCTTCCCCTCTGGGAGGCCCTGGAGGAGAATGCTCAGGATCCGAAACCAGAGCAGGACTCTGGAGAGGAGACGATCAAAGATGAAGTCCTCGGAGAGGAACAGGGGAAAGTCGATGAGAACATGCTAGTGCCGGGCGTAGAATCACCGGAGACAGGGTAAGTGGGGAAGGGAGGCACCTCTATACCACTGAGAGGAATCGATGACCTCAGAGTTACCGCAGTTAAAGCTTAACGTAAAAGGTGTGAATTATAGTCTGGTGGGTATCCTTGGCAACACTTCAAATGTATGACGATGCCTGGCCGTGTCCTACACCTCTTTTGAGTATGTCTGAACTTGCAAAATATTCACTGTGTGTAGGCTAATTATACAGTAATACTGAGGTAATTCACATATGTTTGCCCTCTCAGCTCAGACAAAGCTGTTAAGCCAGAAGCTGGCATTAGCAGAGATGAGGGTCACAAGACGATCACCTCCGATGAATCAGAGGTGTTCCAAATGCCACCTACCCCAGAGCCCACACCCCAGTCTCCTGAATCACTTCTAAAGGAGACTATTGTAGAGGAGGGTAAAGACAGTGAACCATCAACTTCACCGTCTACACCCCCTCGGCACCTCTCCACGAAGGTGTTCAGTAGCTCCACCATGAAGCGCTCATTGCAGATAGACACGCTTGTGTCATTGGAAGCAGCCATTTCTCCAGCTGGAGAGTCAGATTTAAACGAAGAGGACCTATGCGATATGAAGTGTCCTCCCAGCACGGGGGCTGCAGAAGCAGAGAAGCCTCTATGGGCTGCTTTAGAAGAGAAAACTAAGGAGAAAGGGACAGAGGGAGTAGGCATGAGCACATTGGAGGCAACAAAGAGTACCTTGCAAACAGGGTAAGTTACTGGGGGTTAAACTCCTCATGGCATGGCATGAAGTGTCCGTGTGAGGTACATTTACATTAGACATGCATGTTTGTGGTGGTGTTGACATTTCATACATGTTTTAATGCTCACCCAAAAGTGCCAATAACACTGCGTTTAGGCTATAACTTTTCTGGAGACTAGTCGTATTCCCCTTAGTAGAAATCTCTATGGATTCTGGTCCTTGTGCTGGTGTCAGACTAGTGTCCAATCAAGTGTCTCATTTCATATCTGTCTGTGGCAGCCCATCTGGACAGGGATCTGTAGCAGAGATCCACTTGACTGAGTACCTAGAGGACACTCCCCTCCCATCTCCCTCCAAGGAAAATAGAGAAACAGACATTTACTTTGACTGTGACAGTTCAGTGGAATTGTACACGTCATCAAAGGAGGAGGCCCCCATTCGCCTTCCTAAGAAGAAGAAGCAATTATACCT
Organism: Oncorhynchus clarkii lewisi; assembly: GCF_045791955.1. NCBI lineage: Eukaryota > Metazoa > Chordata > Actinopteri > Salmoniformes > Salmonidae > Oncorhynchus > Oncorhynchus clarkii. Next base: position 47,425,983 of record NC_092156.1, on the reverse strand, counting down.
GGAAAAATGTGCTGTTGTCAACACTGAGAGTGAAGAAGGTGAAAGTGAGTCTCGTTCCTCCGTGGTCGGCCCAGGACAAGCCGACAATGAGCAGCAGCTAGATCCGGAGTGGAAGAAAAGTTCCGTGGACGCATCAGATTTAAGTACAAGAGAAGAGTTGGAAGATGATCAGGTTTTGGGGAGGCTGGCGCAGGTTCCCGTAGCTGTACAGGAGGAGGGTCTTGATGTTGATGTCTTCATGAGAGCATTAGTGAGGGCCATGTACAGAGGGTAAGTCTGACGGGCGACCGAGGCTTGCTCAGCTTTGACATCTTTGATCAGCATGGCCACAGGCATTTTAGGGACTCTTTAAGTGCTCTTGACTCTGCGGCTGAATCTGAAATGTGTCTATTTTTGTGTACGCCGGCTTTTTGCTTGTGAAGACATGTCGTCAATAAGATGCAACGCTTAAATAGCAACGTTTGTTTCAACCAATTTGAAAGATTTCACATCTACACTGAGTGTACAAAACATTAGGAACGTTAGGAACACCTGCTCTTTTCATGACAGACTGACCAGGTGAATCCAGGTGAAAGCTATGAACCCTTATTGATGTCACTTGTTAAATCCACTTCAATCAGTGTAGATGAATGGGAGGAGACAGGTTAAAGAAGGATTTTTAAGACATGGATTGTGAATGTGTGCCATTTAGAGGGTGATTTAAGTGACTTTAAACGGGGGAACGGGTTATGGTAGTAGGTGCCAGGCGCACCGGTTTTGAGCGTGTCCAGAACTGCAACGCTGCTGGGTTTTTCCACACTCAACAGTTTCCTGTGTGTATCAAGAATGGTCCACCAACCGAAGGACATCCAGTCAACTTGACAAAACTGTGGGAAGCATTGGAGTCAACATGAGCCAGCATCCTTGTGGAACCCTTTCGACACCTTGTAGAGTCCATGCCCCGACAAATTGAGGCTGTTCTGGGGGTAAAAGGGGGTGTTAATTCAATATTAGGAAGTTGTTCCTAATGTTTTGTACTCTGTGTATATGTTCAAAGATTTGATGGAAATTTGAATTGTAGAATGTCACCTTGAAATATGTCTTGAAGTCCATTGAAAAAGAACTGCATCTTCCATGCCTGCTGTACATGTAACCTAAAAACGTTGTTCAAATATCCCCTAAATATTTGTTCAAATATCCCCATTCCCTAGTTATGAGACTGTGACTTCCATACTTCAGCCATCTGGCCTAATGATGTCTAATGATGAGGTAGGAGAACCAGACTCAAGACCACTTTCTCCATCTGAGTTTGAGATCCTACCACCTGAAGCCTTTTCTGATGCATTGGAGGAACTCCCAGTCATGGTCACAGACTCATCACCGGTCCAGTTGGCCCACAAGAATGAAACGACTGAAGAGACTGGCAGGCTAAGCTTAGTGGAGACTTTGTGTTTAGCTGCTGTGGAGCAAGAGATGTTCAAGGACCCAATCACCAAAATTGAGCAAGAGGTCAAACCTCTGAAGGAGTCCACCAAACCACATAAAGAGACTATCAAACCACTGAAGGAGAGCACAGAACCACTGAAGGAGAGCACAGAACCACTGAAGGAGAGCACAGAACCACTGAAGGAGAGCACAGAACCACTGAAGGAGAGCACAGAACCACTGAAGGAGAGCACAGAACCACTGAAGGAGAGCACAGAACCACTAAAGAAGAACACAGAACCACTGAAGGAGAGCACAGAACCACTGAAGGAGAGCACAGAACCACTGAAGGAGAGCACAGAACCACTGAAGCAGAGCACAGAACCACTAAAGAAGAGCACAGAACCACTAAAGAAGAACACAGAACCACTGAAGGAGAGCACAGAACCACTGAAGGAGAGCACAGAACCACTGAAGGAGAGCACAGAACCACTGAAGGGGAGCACAGAACCACTGAAGGAGACGAACACTGCGAAGGGTAAACCAGAGAATGATGTTCGTCCACCTGTGTTACCACCTGTAGAAAACGAAAAGGATGCAGAAAGCTGTACAGACGATTTCCCACCACTGAGAGAAGCAGAGCTGGATGAAATAGCTTATGAGGAGTGCTTGGAAGACAATGACGACGACGCCACCCCTATCGTTAACTACACTAAAGCCCGTAAAGAGACAATCAAGGGAAAGACCAAGACAGTGTTCATGCCTGACAGCGATTCAGATGAGTTGGAGTTTGAGATGGGGCAGGAGGATATAGGCACAGTGTGGCTAGCAGAGTTGTACATGGATGCAGGGTAAGTGCCTGAGCTCCTGTCGCTCTCTGCACTCCTTTCCTGCATGGCTTAATGAGACAGATTGTATTCATGTAGTAGGAATGGAGCTCTGTCAGGTTGTGGCTGGGGTTTTGTACTCCGGCTTCTGGAGTGGTACAGTTAGTTGTCTTTGCTTATTTTTGAATTATCTTTTTTTCGGATTTCTCATCAAGTTATTTCACGTGAACTTGCGGTTTTCAGATCTTTGTGTCCAGTCTACTACCATGCCTGAGGCGAGGGTTTAACTGTTGGATGTTAAGTCCTCTGAATGTGCATTTGCATGTGTAAGTGAAAGTGTTTTTGCAAACAACTTTTAAACTGAACACAGTGAAATGTTGGACATAGCTGATAGTGAGCTTGTCGTGTTGATGTTTACTGTTGCCGCACCTCGGCTGTTGGACCGTTGCCTTTTGACTGTGACGTGGTCGAGGATTGTGTGGCCCTCTGCATTTTGGGGAAATTGCTATCGTAGCCTTGCCAGATGGCTAACGTTGATATCTCTGTTTCACAGTCGAGCGGTGTTCTCTTCTTCACCACCTGCTCCGCACGAGGTCAACCGCCCTGATAGTGTGTCCACACAGCAGGCCACATCAGTGGGGTCCCACCCTGCAGGACCTATTACTGGAACCATTGAACTGGAGCCACTTCCCCGTCGTCGCAGCAACAAAAAAAAATGCACTCCTCCAGTGCCTCTTCAGGAAGTAGGCCCAGAGAGAGTTAGTCAAGACACGGCACCTGTTGCCAGTTGCCTGGCTCCACCAAAGCGAATCAAAAAGAAAACTGTTCCACCACCCGATAATACGGATAGTGAGGCAATGGCACGAGAGAGCAGCAAATCTAGCTTAATAAAGGAGACTTTTAACACTGACGCTAAAGAGGAAGACATTCCAAAACCACTAATCCTCGCCATGGAAACGACTTCTTCAGATAGCATTCTGGTGACAGCCAGAGAGAAGGGAGCCAATGACGAGCCTCATCTAGCAAAGGAGGGTGATGATGAGAAAGATGTCCCAGAGAAAGATGTCTCTGTCAGCTCAGTGGTCCCATGGCCTCTACGGCCCTCTCAACCTGGAACACCTACTACATGTCCCAAGGTCCCTCACATAATCACTACAGAACCCCCCAAAGAGGACCTAAGCCTAATTGAGGAGGAAATGTTGCTGCTGGCTAAGATTAGTCAGATGGCAGGAGAAGAGCCATCAGATGTGCCTGTGTTTGTGCCTGTGCCTGTCACGCGCTTCAGGAAACGCCTGATCCCCTCCTTCCATGAGGACGACCCTTTTCTGAACCCAGAAGATCTCCCAGCCTCCGAAGCCAGTGAGGAACAAGAGACTCCATTACCAGTGGTCCCTCAGGAAGCCAGTCTAGACAGGCCTGAGCAAAACCTAGATCTAGATGGAAGGAAAAGGCGGCAGGAAATAATTAGTGAGCCCTCCACCATAGCCGCCGCCTCCTCAAATCGTAGCCCATCAGAAACGATTACTGAGGTTAATCCGGTGGTGGCAACCACTGAGGGTATGACATCATCAGACTCTGCTGTGAACTCGACAGTCCGTTCAAAGGAGCCAGCGGAGGTTGAGGAAAGTATCCCGATGACCGAGACGGTGACAGATGGGGTACCTGTTGACACAGGGTTGAAAGTAGACAGCGGTGCGCTCTCTACAGTTTACCATGTCCCTGCCCAAGAGGAGCGCTTGTTATTGACTGAAACCGGGGCAACAGTCCTCATTGGGAAGGTGCCTGAATCAGGAGTCGAGGAGGAGGATGGTCTTGAGATAGAACAGGATGCTACTCTGTGCACTGTAGATACACCAGTGGACGGGGTGGATGAACAGTAAGTTAGCAGGACAACCCATGACATTGTCTAGCTTTGGCACGGCCTGGTTTGACGTTAATCAGGTCATGTCATCGGGCTCTTGTAACTCCTTGCCCAGTTGAATACTGTTGACTTGGATCAGTGCATAACTGTAAGCTGTTTTTGTATGTCTGCAGGACAATAGAGTAACTGAAACGAGATCAGAAGTTTATACATATCAGCTAACTTTACTTGGCTGTCCCATCATCTTATCTCGACCATTTCTATCCCTTTTAGATCTGAGACGGCTGAGGAGGGAAAGACGTCCGGTGACCTGGCTGTCCCAACGATATGCTCAGCCACGCAGCCATCCGCACCAGACACCACAACCCAGAGGAACGACCAGCCCCCAGCCACCAGCCCAGGCAGTGAAGAGCCACAGTCCAATGGACAGACCCCAGCAGATAAGGGGGTCACCTCTGGTCAAGCGTCGGACACGATTGTACCTCCCCGACGCAGCAAGAAGAAAACCCTTTCCTTTCCCGTGGTCCTTCAGGAAGTTGCCCCGGGGTCCTCCACTACCACGGCGGACAAGGATGAAGCCGATACGAAAGATGTGCTAGTCCTCAGCCGACAGGAGGTACATTTGATTCTCATATTTCCTTTTCATAAGAGGTATCAACAGTTCATTATATTTCAAACACAGCTGAACATGGAATATGTCAATGAGACTGTCAGTAGCTATAACAGGTCTCTCTCCCTCTGTCCCTCTCAGATGTCAGGTCCACTGCCCAGTCCCGGGCTGGTCACCTCCAGCAAGTCTCTGCTGGAGTGGTGCCAGGAGGTTACGAAGGGGTATAAGGGAGTGCGGGTCACCAACTTTAACACCTCCTGGCGTAATGGCCTGGCTTTCTGTGCCATCCTACACCACTTCTATCCCGACAAGATGTAAGCACTTAATCGCTAATCAGTTAAATTCCCAGCGACAATGTTCCGTCCTAGTCTGAACGTGGAAAGTCACGCAACTTTATTATGAGTCCATGCATGTACTTGAATAATTATTCCACCTTTGTACAGGGATACAGCCGAAGTTCTCACAAAATAGTATCAGGAAGTTCCATCCGTGTCCTTCTATTAACTACGTGTGGGTTTTTTTCAGAGATTTTGAGGCACTGGAAACCAACGACATCAAGTTAAACAACAAGAAGGTGAAAAAGTCATATTTTCTGTACATCACTGTGTATAATAATAAACACACATCACGTCTATAAGGAACACAGAAGTCAGCATTTTTGTCCTGACCCCTCCCTCTCTCTCTCTCTCAGGCCTTTGATGGCTTTGCCGCGCTGGGCATCTCCCGTCTAATGGAGCCCTCAGACATGGTACTGCTCTCTGTGCCAGACCGCCTGATCGTCATGACTTACCTGAGTCAGATCCGCACCCACTTTACGGGGCAGGAGCTGAGTGTGCTTCAGATAGAGCACAACAGCAGCCAGTCCAGCTATGCAGTGACTGAGCCCAGTCAGGGTTCTGACGTGGATGCTGCTGCTCGCTTCTGTGCCCGCAAGCTACAGGAAGGTAGCATCTCCCTGGAGGACGGTGCGACAGAACAGGCCTCTAAGCCCAATGGGAGCCTAGTGCCACCGCCTCGGACGAAACGGTTGACAAAGGGGGAGGAGAAGGGGAGCGGAGCTGGGGGTTTGGAAGGGGGATCGGGTGGATCACAGACCCCAGTGCCTCCACCCAGGTCACACGCCTCTGCAGCGAAATCCGGATTTGGTCACGTGAGAGATGCCGACCTGGTGAAGAAAAGGCGCTTGCGGCTGAAGAGTGAGTCTATGGATGAAGGGGATGGGCTGGAGCAACAGAGTAGCACATCCAAGAGCACAGAGGTACATGCTGAATGTGGCCTTTTCTCCCAAGCCATTTTCCCATCTTTTAAAACTCCTTTCTTGCATTTGAACGGAGATTGGTGTTCTATTCATTTGTCAATGTTTTGCTCTTGACACGAGGCCATGTTTCTCTTTACCTATAACATCTATTGTGTGTGTGTCTCCTGTCCAGTCAGCTGAAAGTGTATCAGACAGAGCAGTGAAGAACGGCTCCTCAGAATCAGGTAGGAGATTTACCAGGAGATTTTTTTTACCTGAACTGAAGGAGCCGACAACAGAAATTGACACAGTGCATAAGCGTGATATGAAAGGCTGCAGTCTCTGTGATTTCCTTGTTCAGTAAATATTCTAATGACCAACTGTTTGATCTGTATGCAGAGACAATGAGCCCAGTGCCTGTCCAGGAGTCCAGTGTCTCAAGCCAGGAGGAGGATACTCTGGTCAGTTCAAACCTTAACGTCATGTTATTATCCACTTGACTGTTTACATTTGTCTTCTCTTTAGGCTTTTCTTTTTACCTTCACTGCTAGGCCTCTGTGGCTCTTAGTCATGGCTTAACCTGTCCGTCACTACCTCTTTACTGCTAGGCCTCTGGCGTTTAGTCCAAGGCTTAACCTGTCCATCACTACCTCTTTACTGCTAGGCCTCTGGCGTTTAGTCCAAGGCTTAACCTGTCCATCACTACCTCTTCACTGCTAGGCCTCTGTGGCTCTTAGTCATGGCTCAACCGGTCCGTCACTACCTCTTTACTGCTAGGCCTCTTTGGCTCTTAGTCATGGCTCAACCTGTCCGTCACTACCTCTTTACTGCTAGGCCTCTGTGGCTCTTAGTCCAAGGCTTAACCTGTCCGTCACTACTCTTAATTTTTATCATATTTATTTCCTGGTCTTCTCTTTGCCTTTAGTCCTGTTTCTCCCTCTAATCTTCTGGCCTTTTTCCTGTCTGTCATCTATCTATGTTCATCTGTGTGTCTCTCCTTACACGTCCTCCCATCTGTCTGTTGTCCGTTTTCGTTTTGGCAATGTGTGTCTCTGTATCTTCATGGTCAGCGTCTGCAGGACACCAGTCAGTATGTGCTGAGTGAGCTGCAAGCCCTGGAGACTGAACAGAAGCACATCGACAACCGAGCAGGCGTCGTGGAGAGGAGACTCAGAAGACTGATGGAATCAGGTGAGAATGACGAAAGGTATCAAAAGGGTGCTGAACCTAAAGTGAACCGTGTCAGGCATACCGTTATGTGTGCTTATCAACGGATTCACTTTCTCAGTATATACAGCAACAACAACAAAAACGCACCTTTTTAAGGTGCCATTTTAACTGTGGACATTGTGCACTTGCTCCAGGTAGCGACCAGGACGAGGAAGAAAAGCTAATCCAGGAGTGGTTCACTCTGGTCAACAAGAAGAACGCCCTTATAAGGAGACAGGACCACCTGGAGTTGCTGTAAGACACAACACACCACTCACACATCTATTATTTTTAAGAATACGTAACACGTTCATGTTACTAGCAAATGGTTTTGACCTGAAGTTTGCCGTCTAACTACATGTGCCATAGTATGCTCTGTTTTGTGTACCCAGCAGAGGGCAGCTAACCGAATGTATTGTATTCACAGGCAGGAGGAGCAGGACTTGGAGAAAAGATTTCAGCTACTGAATAGAGAACTCCGAGCCATGATGGCCAATGAAGGTTAGTCCCGTGCATAAGCAGAACCTTCGTTTACATGGAGCACAACCGGTGAGACGACTGTAGACCCAATGCAGTCGGGCCGTGCATAATTACTGTGATGTTATCTTCCCTCGTCTTCCCTCTCTTCAGAGTGGCAGAAGACTAAGGCCCAGCAACACCGGGAGGAGCTCCTGCTGCAGGAACTGGTCTCTCTGGTCAACCAGCGGGACGAGCTGGTCAGAGACATGGACGCCAAAGAGCGAGGGTGAGACTAGCCCATCTGTTTGTTACAGCCATTGCGTATACAGTTTGAAACACCAAGCATGTGTATAGGATGTCACGCTGCTCGCATAGCGAGTGCCTCTCCCTCCCGATTCGGGCCCATACCTGGCGTGAACTCGGGGACCTCTGCCTCACAAACACACATGCCCGCCCTCCCTCAAGCGTCTTAGCCAATCGCGCCGCCTCAAAAGCTAGCTAACGAGGCGACGCAAGCGGGACACTTAAGGCCGAGGGGTACGTTTCACACGTCCCCATGTGCTACACGCGCATGTTCCATATGTTTGATATGATGAGGTAGCGTGCCGGTTGCTTATATGTGTGTGTGTGTGTGTGTGTGTGTGTGTCCTCAGGGCTGTTGAGGAGGATGAGCGCCTGGAGCGGGGGCTGGAGCTTAGACGCAGGAAGTTCAGCAACAAAGACAAGTGTGTGCTACAGTGAGAGAAGGGACGACAATGACAAATACCAACCCATCCAGGAACTAAACCTCCACAATCCCTGCTTCATACCAAGCTCTCACTCACTCAGCATCTTACAGTATGAAACACCCCTAGGAACCTGCCACCCCAGCAACAAATCCAAAGCCCTCTGCACCGATGGGATGATTGTCAAGCAGTGTTTTCTCTCCTTAACTGGGATTTTGGGACTGGTCATTAATGATCAATTACGTCCCCTGGGATGCTGGAGCTGTGTGCCTTCCCCTTTGGAGATACTTGAACCAAATTTCCCCCTGTACGGTGAAGGTCCCTCATCCACTTCAAACTTTTGATTGAAAAAACGAGGACCTCTACAGTTGTCAGTCAATATGCCTTACTCTGTCATTCAGTAGACAGAAAGCCCACTGTACCAACAGGTGTGTGTGTGTGTGTGTGTGTGTGTGTGTGTGTGTGTGTGTGTGTGTGTGTGTGTGTACCTTTAGCCCACCAAGAAGATAAGTGGTTCCGTAATTAAGTGCCTACTCTCACATCTGTAAACATGTCATTGATCTTATCTGGTCCGACAATATACGATAATCAACTATATTAGATAGTTTGCGCTTTGCCTTAATGCTTCGGTGGAACTGGCTATTAAAAGAACGGTCTGGTAGTTTCGCACAAAATATTAAAAGGGCTCTGTATACAGGAGGACTGACCGTTCTGTGTTTTACTTTGGACCCAGATGTTTGACGACAGACTCAAGTTTGCGAGAGTACCACGTATTGAGCTTTTCTGGTGTCGAATATGTGTTTTCAATTTTCAATCCTTCTTTTATTTATGGTTTGGACATTTTGCATGAGAAATGTTTGGGTTCGGTGTGTGTCATATTGAGCATATATGAACAGTCAATCAATCGACCCCGAAATGAAAGGAAAAGTGGACAGTGAACAAAACGTGAGACTTTAGTTGTAGAGAGAAGCTAGTAGTACTACTTGGAATACATACAGGACAATAAATGCCATCCTGTAAATATTAATATTTATACTCTGTTATAACCTGGCACTGCAGTTATTTTCATGTTTTTTTGTTTGTTAGCAAAGACCTTTCGTTTCACATTTCTATTATCACAGATGATGATGATGATGATGATGATTTGTTACTAACCACTGGTCCAATGGAAAATGCAATGGTGTATTACTTTGTCCCAGCCTCTTTTTAAAAAGGACATTCAAACACAATATGTTTTGTTTAAACCAGGGAATGATAAATAATACATTTTTGAAGTTTAAAAAGAACATTGGGAGTTTGTTTGAGTAAGTTTCCTCTAATTTGTTGTCATATCTTATGTGGTACTTGTTCACTTTTTTCATGGAGGGATGTCATTGTGTTCTGTGAATGAGGAGTCATTTCTCAATATCTATATTATCGTGATCGTGCGCTATTATACTGAACAAAGTATAAACTCAACATGCAACAATTTCAATGATTTTACAGAGTTACACTTCATGTGAAATAAATTCATTAGGCCCTAATCTATGGATTTCACATGACTGGGCAGGAGTGCAGCCATGGGTGGGCCTGGGAGGTACATAGACCCCACCCACTTGGGAGCCAGGCACACCTACTTGGGAGCCAGGCCCAGCCAATCAGAATGAGTTTTTCACAACAAAAGGGCTTTATTACAGACAGAAACACACTGTCTGGGTGACTGGTCTCAGATGATTCCGCATGTAAAGAAGCTGGATGTGGAGGTCCTGGGCTGGCATGGTTTCACGTGGTCTGCGGTTGTGAGGCTGGTTGGACATATTGCCCAATTCTCTAAAACGACATATGGTTGAGAAATTAACATTGAATTCTCTGGCAACAGCTCTGGTGGACATTCCTGCAGTCATGCATGACAATTGCACTCTCCCTCAAAACTTGAGATATTTGTGGCATTGCGTTGTGTGACAAAACTGCACATTTTAGAGTGGCTTTTTATTGTCCCCAGCACAAGGTGGACCTGTGTAATGATTATACTGTTTAATCATCTTCTTGATATGCCAAACCTGTCAGGTAGATTAATTATCTTGTCAAATGAGAAATGCTCAATAACAGGGATGTAAACAAATGTGTGCACACAATTGGAGAGAAATAAGCCTTTTGTGCTAATGGAACATTTCTGGGATCTTTTATTTCAACTCATGAAACATGGGAACAACACTTTACATCAGTGGTTCCCAACCAGTAGTACTAGGACCCCTGGGGGTACTTGAAGACTCCTGAGACCATAGGCTTACTGGTAAAACGCACATGAGGAGGTACTTAAGGGGTAATGCAGGCAGAGCAAAATACAGTTGGTGGTAGAGTAAACGAAAATGGTTGGTAACCCCTGCTTTACATGTTGCGTTTATATTTTTGTTCAGTATATTTATAACATTTGTGCATGATGAATAAATAAGCCTCCTTTGGTAAGAAAGTGTCAACGTGTACTGTTACAGGCCACAGTTGAATCCCCGGAGCCAGCTGAACCAGATAACGTAAGAAGGGCTTTTGGCTGAACTACATTTCCCATCTGTGTAGGACGTCATCACTCAATGACACCTGCGCACAGTGCCGCAAAAGACCAGGGAAGACAAGTAAAAAGGGAGACAGAGGAAAACAACACGCGAAAGAAAGGAATGTGTATCAAGCAACAAAACGAATTATAGTCGCTGAACACTTACTCACCGAACTATACACAGCCTCTTGGCTCGTGAATTTGTAGAAGAATTTGCCAAACGCGGTTTGGCGAGCTAGCTAACGTCGTTAACAACAAGTATTCTTTCTTCCTACGCGTTAGCAACGCAGCTAGCTAGCTACCAAGAGGATACGCGTGTGTGATCCAGACAAGAGCCGAGAAAACACGTATTTTGGACACACCATGAATCCTGAATAGTGAGTGAAGTTTGTGATATTTAGTTGTTTTTGTTAGCTCCGTGTTCAGTAACAGCAGATGAGGAGACGTAGCTAGCTAACTCAAACGCGTAACAAAATATATTGCGTCATCACTTGTTTACATATTTGTTCCCGAACATCTGATATGATATCGGGTTGTTTTACATGGTAGCTACAATGTTGTCATCATCATACCAATTTGATGACATAAAATTGCTGATCTAACGTTGGTTAGCTAGTTTGCTGAATTATTTATCCGTTATTTTACCAGGTAAGTTGACTGAGAACACGTTCTCATTTGCAGCAACGACCTGGGGAATAGTTACAGGGGAGAGGAGGGGGATGAATGAGCCAATTGTAAACTGGGGATTATTAAGTGACCGTGATGGTTTGAGGGCCAGATTGGGAATTTAGCCAGGACACTGGGGTTAACACCCCTACTCTTACGATAAGGGCCATGGGATCTTTAATGACCTCAGAGAGTCAGGACCATGGCACCCTACACAGGGCAGTGTCCTGGCAGTGTCGCTGCCCTGGGGATTTTTTTTAGACCAGAGGAAACTGTGCCTCCTACTGGCCCTCCAACACCACTTCCAGCAGCATCTGGTCTCCCATCCAGGAACTGACCAGGACCAACCCTGCTTAGCTTCAGGAGCAAGTCAGCAGTGGTATGCTGAATGAACCAATGAATTGGAGTGGAGATATGAGTCTCGTCACCTTTCTCTTTCTTCCACGTTTTCCTCTTGGACATTTCATTGTACACCCTTGCAGCTGTAGTTTAGCTATAATAACCTAATTTCAGATGGAAATGACTATAAACTAGCCTAACTCGTCAGAGACCTAAATGAAAAGTCAATGCTGGCGGTTTGATAGAATAGATCTGTTAGTCTCTAACCATTATTTGTTAGCCTCTAAACCTGGTTTTCCCCGTAGTGACTACCTGTTCAAGCTGCTTCTGATCGGCGATTCAGGGGTGGGCAAGTCTTGCCTCCTGCTTCGATTTGCGGTAAACAAAAAAAAAAACTATCAGTGTTATTGGCACGTTGATCAGTTTTCAGCTTTCAATCAACATTTGGATATTGTGTGTCTGCGAGTTTGTTGATTATATATGTGTGTGTGTTTTTTTTGAATGATGCATTTCAGGATGACACCTACACGGAAAGTTACATAAGCACCATCGGCGTGGACTTCAAAATCCGAACTATTGAATTGGACGGCAAGACTATCAAACTACAGATTGTGAGTTGAATCCAGCAAGCCTGGCAGCTGTCGGGAAGTGTCATTGCAGTTCATGCTTGCAGCCATGTAGTGTTTTAGGAAAATTAACATCTTGTTTTTCTTGTCTTATGTCTGTAGTGGGACACTGCTGGTCAGGAGCGGTTTCGCACCATCACCTCCAGCTATTACAGAGGAGCCCATGGTATCATCGTTGTCTATGATGTAACAGATCAGGTTAGTGACGCCTCTCCACAAAGGAGATTCCTTAACATCTATGAGTTAACGTTTATTTATTGACCACATATAACGGAGGTATTTTCTAGGAGTCTTACAACAATATAAAGCAGTGGCTGCAGGAAATCGACCGCTATGCCAGCGAAAATGTCAACAAGCTGCTGGTGGGTAACAAGTGTGACCTCACCACCAAGAAAGTAGTAGACTACACAACAGCCAAGGTGAGTCCACAGGAAACATGTGGAATCGGATACAGATGAACCACAGTACTTGAATTCAGCATGTCGCTAGAGTACACTTTATTATCAACTGTTAGGACACACTGTGTTTTACTTGCAATGGAAGCACCCTACTACTGCAGTCAGACTGGTTGACATGTGTCTCACCCTCCTCAAGGAATTTGCTGACTCCCTATCCATCCCCTTCCTCGAGACCAGTGCTAAGAACGCAACCAACGTGGAGCAATCCTTCATGACCATGGCGGCTGAGATTAAGAAGCGCATGGGGCCCGGGGCCACGACAGGAGGAGACAAACCCAACCTGAAGATTGATAGCACCCCAGTAAGGCAGTCTGGAGGAGGATGCTGTTAGGACTGCCCTGTCCCTTCCTCTCAACTCCAGAGGCCCAGGGGTAGAGTGACAGTACTGGGGTGGAGCTGACAGAACAGGAAAATATGGTGATGGAGGTGGTGGGATCTTCAAGAACTGACTGACATTTTTTTTTTCATTATTTGTTTTTCTCATCTTGACCTATGCCCATAATTAAGTGAGAAGGGTTTGTGCCCAAGGAGCAGTCCCCCCCCAACACACTCTTTTTATTCACAAATATGCACAGAATTGGAAACATCTTTGAAAAATGTGGTTGGCGTTGTTAGGCATGAAAAATGTTTTTAGCTATTCAAGCACTAATCCAGTATCTATCTGTAGCACTGGCTGTTTAAACACACACACACACACACACACACACGTGGTCGAAAGAAATCATGGATGTTCTTTCAACTATGGCTGACTACATAACTACCCTTTATGGCCTTTGTGGTTCCTAGTCAGACTGCTGATCGTTGAAGGTGAAATAAGAGGGACCATTGTGCCAGTTAAACCAGAGGCTTTATGGACACACTCCAGAGGAAAAATAGTGAAGACGAGCGCCGTTTGTATCATCTGTCCTTTCGGGAATTGAGATTCAAATTTGGAAGTTGTCATTGGGCTCATGCGCATAATATATAGGTTGTAATAGGGTTGCTGTTGAGGAGAAAGAGAAGACGGGGTGAAGTAAATAACAGGCTTTCTATCAAAACAAAGTTCAAAGTGGGGACAACATGGCAAATGGAAATCTGCAATCACGGCGTCCACATCTTTAATGTCTGTTTTAATCGCTGTTATATAATACTATTATTACATGGTGGTTTTACCACTGTGATTTTGTTTTGTTTTGATTCTCTCTTCTAATCGAGACGGTGTGTAAGCAGTAAGTGTGTTATTGTTTTGATTCTCTCTTCTAATCGAGACGGTGTGTAAGCAGTAAGTGTGTTATTGCTGTTTGATGAATTAGAGCATAACCGAAGGTCAACCGCATTTGGTTCTTTCTGTCTGGAGTGGTAGCTGGCTGTAAGCATCAGGAGTTTTCAGGCATGTCCAATCCTTTAGCGTTGAGTTTGATCTCAAGTCACAATGCATCCTGTACCAGTACCATCAGACCTTTTACATGCTCACTATAATACCATATGGACACCCTCTGGTTGATAAGGTAACATATTACAGTACTAACTCAACCATGCCATTAGTCACCATGGTCCAGCATTGCAACAAGGTTTGGATATTTGTTAGACAATATTTTGGGGAGAGTATGGCACATTACGTAGCCTGCCACAGTTGTTTTCACGTTTAACTGCTTCCTCAAACTTTTAGTTTCGGATATGTCTATTCTAATGACATGTTCGGGGGGAAGAGAGAGAATGGACCTCGGAGGAAAAAAAATCACCAGCGTCTCAAATTAGTATGGGATTTCAAGCAAGAGGAACACTTTTGCTTTCCTGAGTAAATACTGTAGAGCTGATGACTGTCTGGGAATTCCACTTTCTTAAGCATCACCGTTGATATCCTTGCCTTTTTGATGAAGAAGTATCTTGCGATTGGTTGGTAAACACAAAGGTTGCTGGGATTTTCCATTTAGTGAAATTTGACCCATTTAACTAGTTGGCTTCCTTAATATATTCTCTCTGGTTTACATTTCCCCTTTAAATGACAAATAGATTATTTCTAATCCACTAATTCAATCATTTGGCTTTTGGTCAGGGAAGCGATATAATGGAAAGATTGCGGCACGATGGTTATTTCTTCTTTGCTGTGGACAATGTAACATGTTCTTAATGCCCAGAAGATATTGGGAGTCCATAGTAATAAAGTATATTGTTATTATTGCCATTATTGTGTGTTTACTGTGTATCTGTTCTGTACATATTTTTTCAGGTGAATGTGATACCTGTAATGACCAGTAGAGGTCAGTCAGCACACAAACAATAGCTCGTCTGAGAGTTTTACACCATTTGACATCAGAGAGTTGTGCATGCTCATGCTGTTCCTCTTCTAGCTCTCGTAGGCCTACCCCGTTTCATGTCAGGGAATGACTTAAAAACAGCATGATCTCTACACACATATGCCACAAGGATGATTCATGTAAAGATAGTTTGCCGATGCTGGATGGAGTGTACAGGGTGTCCATTCTATCCTGTTCATTTCTAGCCTGTTCTTACATATAAGTAATTGCCAAAATAAAGGAAACACTGGAGTAAATTAGGAAAACAAAGTCTATTGAAAGCAGGTGGTTCCTGAGTCAATTAAGCAGTTAACATCCCATCCTGCTTAAGGTCATGTGTAAAAATTCCCAGTTTACCATTATTTTGGCTATCATGGCTAGAAGAAGATGTCTGTTACTTTGAAAGAGGGATCTCAAAGGAGAATAGGGGGTTTAAAGTGTGTGTGTGTGTGCTAGTCACCAGATCAACGCAATTGAACACTAATGGGAGATTCTGGAGTGGAGCCTGAGACAGCGTTTTCCATCAACAAAACAACAAATGGTGGAGTTTCTCGAGGAAGAAAGTCGCATCACTCCAATAGAGTTCCAGACACTTGTAGAATCTATGCCAAGGCTTGAGCTGGTTCTGTTGGTGTTTCCTTTATTTTGGCAGTTACCTGTATGTGGACGAGCAAGCTACAGTACCAACTGGTACCTGTGTGGACTGGGTCACAGTTGTCTGTCCATAGTGTAATATTGAGTAGTATTCAGTGTTCCCCTATATGCATTTAGCTAAAATGTTGCCGGCACTGGTGGGAAAAAAGGTATATATTTGTTAGAATGTAGACGTATATATGTATGCCCCAGGAAGACTCCATTCTCACCATAGCAGTGAGCCTGTTTTACATTCTACTTCCCACTAGGGACACAACTATAGTTTTAGAAGTGGAGGTTGGACAAACACTCCAAACAGCCTACCCGACCACTCGGAGGCGTCCGTATGGTCCTGAAGTACACCGTTGGCTCGTTTTGTATCACATTCCAATGAGGAAAATGCAATTTCAGAATCATGTCCTCTCCCTGTCCGCAGTGAAAGTTGTGTCCCTGCTTCCCACACTAATAAATGTGAAAGTATGAAACCATGCTATTTTACAACAGTCTAAATCTGAAACATTAGTTAGGGTGATATTTGCTGGTACAGTAGGATCTGCTGTAGCCTATGAAATTCTCAACTGCATTCTGATGTCTTCTTGGTCCCCTGACCCAGTCAGCTTTGGAAAACCCCACAGAAATTAGATCAGGCCTTGGTGAGTTTGATCAAGCATGCCTAAGCGTCAATATGTCTGTTGGCATGCTACTGTCAGTGTTGGTGTGTAAGTTCTCCAGAGTTGGCCTGGTGTTAGTCTGTGCAGTGTGGCGGTGATGATATGACCATGAGTTCATGTGTTTTTTGTACCCATCACGATACTCACCCTGCTGCAGACCCCCAGGTCCTGGGCGGGTGTGTGGGGGGGAACCTGGTGTGGCTGAGGAACCAGGTGGTGTCACCACTGATTGAGGAACTGGTGTTCCGTGCCTGTATGCTGCCCATGCTAGTGCCCTGCACTGGACCCACCACTGCCATCTTCATCGTTCCTCTCTTCTTTGGCGTGGGTAGAGCAATGCAGCTTATAGACATTAGTAGACTGCTTGACATTTCCACCATTATTACTATGCCCATCTCTGTTTCACATCAACACTTGCAGCCCATTTCCACCATGCTATTGAACAGCTGCACCTCAAAGAAGACACTTTGGCAGTTATCCTGCTCTCTGCACGTAAGGCAAACAGTTACAGAAGCCTTGAAACCAGACACGTTTAATACACGCATGCACTTGAAAATACAACTATACGGTGCCTTCGGAAAGCATTCAGCCTCCTTGACCTTTTCCACAATTTGTTACGTTACAGCCTCGTTCTAAAATTGATTGAATAAATGTTTTTCCTCATCGATCTACACACAATACCCAATAATGACAAAGTGAAAACAGGTTTTTAGACATTTTAGCAAAAACTGAAATACCTTATTTACAAAGGTATTCAGACCCTTTGCTATGAGACTCGAAATTGAGCTCAGGTGCATCCTGCAGTCCACAATCATCTCCTTTGTCTTGATCACGTTGAGGGAGAGGTTGTTGTCCTGGCACCACACGGCTTGGTCTCTGACCTCCTCCATATAGGCTGTCTCATCGTTGTTGGTGATCAGGCCTACCACTGTTGTGTCATCGGCAAACTTAATGATTGTGTTGGAGTCATGCCTGGCCGTGCAATCATGAGTGAACAGGGAGTACAGGAGGGGGCTGAGCACGCACCCCTGAGGGGCCCCTGTGTTGAGGATCAGCGTGGCAGATGTGTTGTTACCTAACCTTACCACCTGGGGGTGGCCCGTCAGGAAGTCCAGGATCCAGTTGCAGAGGGTGGTGTTTAGTCCCAGGGTTCTTAACGTATTGATGAGCTTTGAGGGCACTATGGTGTTGAACGCTGAGCTGTAGTCAATTAATAGCATTCTCACATAGGTGTTCCTTTTGTCCAGGTGGGAAAGGGCAGTGTGGAGTGCAATAGAGATTGCATCATCTGTGTATCTGTTGGGGCGGTATGCAAATTGGAGTGGGTCTAGGGTTTCTGGGATAATGGTGTTGATGTGTGCCATGACCAGCCTTTCAAAGCACTTCATGGCTACAGACGTGAGTGCTACGGGTCGGAAGTAATTTAGGCAGGTTACCTGAGTGTTCTTGGGCACAGGTACAGGTGGTCTACTTAAACATGTTGGTATTACAGACTCGGACAGGGAGAGGTTGAAAATGTCAATGAAGACACTTGCCAGTTGGTCAGTGCATGCTTGGAGTACACATCCTGGTAATATGCCTGGCCCTGCGGCCTTGTGAATGTTGACCTGTTTAATGGTCTTACTCAACATCTACGGAGAGTGGGATTACACAGTCGTCCGGAACAGCTCTCATGCATGTTTCAATGTTACTTACCTCAAAGCGAGCATAGAAGTAATTTAGCTCGTCTGGTAGGCTCGCAAATAGTCTGGGTAGCCATTTGATTGCCTGTTCATGAATCTTATGGCTTGGGGGTAAAAACTGTTGAGAAGTATTTTTGTCCTAGACTTGCCAATCCGGTACCGCTTGCCATGCGATAGTAGAGAGAACCGTCTATGACTGCGGTGGCTGGGGCCTTTGACAATTTTTAGGGCCTTCCTCTGACACCACCTGGTGTAGAGGTCCTGGATGGCAGGCAGCTTAGCCCGAATGATGTACTGGGCCGTACGCACTACCCTCTGTAGTGCCTTGAAGTCGGAGGCCGAGCAATTGCCGTACCAGGCAGTTGTCGTGTCTTTGGCTATGCCGGATTAAGTGATATGACATGCTTTCTATAAAATAATTTCTCCGTCATTAATATTACCTGATTGAGCTAATCATGTAAATGTAATTAACTAGAGAGTCGGGCACCACAAAATAATATTTATAGAGCTGTTATCTTCCGAATAAACTCTTAAAGACCTAGTAATATTTTACATCAATAGACGTCAATATCAATTGTCATCTTAATTCAGGCTCATCTGAAAGTTGTAAATTATTTTATCTGCACAAACCCTGGCTAACAATTTGAATCAGCAATACAAAATTGGGTTTAATTATTTATTTACTAAATACCTAACTAATTACACATACACACAATTAATCATAACTTGATTACAAATTACGTCATAAAGGAAAATGTCCCTAGCGGGCGGAACAGATATGACAGCTTGTTACACAAAGGAAAAGGGGCTGGGTTGAGTGAAAGAGCGTGAGACTGAGGAACAAAGGGAAAAAGCTGTGTTATCATAAATACAGTGTCTTATGCATTCTAAATTACCGCCCATTTGGAAAAGGAAAATGCAATAAATATTTACTCTGAGCTGCGCTTTAGTAGGTTGGTGGTAGATGGAAGGCCGTGTTCCAAACCGAGTCCTTTGTCCTTTGAAGAATGTTTCTGGTGGTCAATTGGATATGTTGTAGTAACGTCGTTGTGTGGTAGACGGGATACTCTGTCTGTTCCTTCCTAACCTGCGTTTGCAGCTGCGGTTGCTAACTCAACGGCTAGGAGATATCACTTCTGTAGTGAATAAGTTCAAAGTTCATACCATTCGCAACCAAAGCTCACGCTTATGTTGGCTTCATTCTGTAGTTATTATCTGAACCATTCTGACATAGGACCGTCGTCCTCGGAACAGGAAGTTATGTTGTTGTCAAGGAGAAATGGGGTGTGTTTCATAGTTTACAACCTCTGTCTCTTCACGTGGGCGGGCCACTGAGTGAGCGGCAATATCTTATGAAAACCCACATCTCACATTTTAGAAGCTAAAATCACATTTCATCCCATCACAAATCATTTCATATTCAAACATTTAAATTGAACAACAATTCCATGTGAATCTGATAACTCTGATGTGTAGACTTTCCACTGTAGAGTTTATGTCATCTTATCATTGATGAGAATGTCTCAGATGACAACCGAACTGACATCATATTCATTAAGTACCACCGCATATTTTCAGTTGTTCGGATTACCAGAATATAGTTAATTTCCCCCCGCATTCTGATGTTCCCAGAATCTCTGTTAACCAAGGATTTTTTAAATGTAACCTCAGTAGGGTAGAGAGAGGATAAAGGGGGAAGAGGTATTTATGACTGTCATAAATCTATCCCCCAGGCCAACGTCATGACACAGTGATGCTCTCGATGTTGCAGCTGTAGAACCTTTTGAGGATCTGAGGACCAATGCCAAATCTTTTTAGTTTCCTGAGGGGGAATATACTTTGTCGTGCCCTCTTCACGACTGTCTTGGTGTGTTTGGACGATTCTAGTTTGTTGGTGATGTGGATACCAAGGAACTTGAAGCTCTCCACCTGCTCCACTACAGCCCCATCGATGAGAATGGGGCGTGCTCGGTCCTCCTTTTCCTGTAGTCCACAATCATCTCCTTAGTCTTGGTTACGTTGAGGGATAAGTTGTTATTCTGGCACCACACGGCCAGGTCTCTGACCTCCTCCCTACAAGCTGTCTCGTCATTATCAGTGATCTGGCCTACCACTGTTTTGTCATCTGCAAACTTAATAATGGTGTTGGAATCGTGCCTGGCCATGCAGTCGAGGATGAACAGGGAGTACAGGAAGGGACTGAGCACGTACCCCTGGGGGGCTACAGTGTTGAGGATCAGCGTGGCAGATGTGTTGCTACCTACCCTCACCACCTGGGGGTGGCCCGTCAGGAAGTCCAGGATCCAGTTGCAGAGGGAGGTGTTTAGTCAGTGTGGACTACTGCGCTCCAGTCCCGTCTTGGTCCTGGAGGGCAACAGTGTATATTAATCAAAGCAATGCTGGGTAGAATATCAGCCACCAGATGTATTTTTTGTTGTTGAAAAGACAGTAAAATGTGATAACAACCAAGCTGTGCAAGAGCAGACATTTCCTGAATGTGTAAATATGTCCTGTGTCTTGTGCAATTGGAAACCCTGCTCTCCCAGTACAATGCATGGACTGGAATGTTATACTCAGTGGTTATTTTCCTTCTTCCTGAGTGTAAGGCATGTGTTTAGCAGCTGACAGTTTCTGCCCAAGGTGTCTTGTCATCTGAGTGGGTTCACATAAAAACCACACTTATCAATTGAAGTGGGTTCAAATGACAGAAATATGTTTTTGAGTGTCTCTAAATGGACTCAGAAGTATTGGTTTAAGATGGTTTCAGCCCGAAAACGAGTATTTCCATTCTCTCTGTTTTCTCAGTATTGAGAGAACCTGGCTCAGAGAGGCCGCTCAGGAAGACTCAAGATCCAGGAAACTTTAATTCCAGCGTCCTCGTGAGGCACCGTGATAACAGCACAAGGTCAAAGACGCCGCATCACAGAGAAGTAACTGGAGACTGCCTGGAGTGTATTAACATACGGCAACCGTCAAGCTCCGCTAATAGCCAGTTCACAGGCCAAGGGCCCCCAGAGACATCCCAGTGATCCACAGGCGGAGGGTTCAGGACCACAAGCAGAGATCAGTGGGGTGTGTATGTGAGCATGTACATGCTTCTCTGTGCATGAGGTCTTGTTAAAAAAAAAAGAACAATAATGGCCGATATAAATAAATGTCCCCTCCCCTATTATATGAATAAGAGAGAGAGAGAGGTTAAGAGGCATACAGATGTTAAACAAATCAAGACAGAACTGTCAATAAAATCAAGAGAGCTCTGTCAACCCCTGTCAAACAATAAAACAATTATCTGGGATATTTAAAAATCTAGAATGTTGAATCACTTGGTAAGAATTATGCAAAGCTAGCACAACATATTCTTTAGACAGAAAAGTTTCGTAATGCTCAAGGACCATCGAATATTATTCCAGAACCAACCATTTACATTTTAGTCATTTAGCAGATGCTCTTGTCCAGAGCGACTTACAGTCGCCCCCCCCCCCCCCCCATGGGAATCAAACCCACAGCTACCAACTGAGCCACACAGGAAGCTCAATAATATGTTACTAGGGGGGGGGGGGGGGGGAAATGAAGCATTTCGACAGGAGAACAGTGTAGAGCGTGAACTTGGTCCTTTTGTATATCTTGGGGTAACCAGTATCAAGGGCACCCTCCACCCGATCCTTTAGAGGGAAAGTATGTGGACTTTTTTTCCCCACAGGCAACCATCAATAGTCTGAGGCTTATCAATAGTCTGAGGATTTGATTTCCGTAAAGCTTTAATGTGCCATTTCACCTCCTATTGTTAATGCATTTACCATGATCCATTCACATAGACATTTTATAGTCCTTCACGTAGTCCTTTTTTGCCTTTTCTTTCCAGCCCTCAGAAAGACACAGAAGGACACACTGATGATCGTGAAATATGGAAAAGCTGAGGCTCTCTCATCTGGTAAATGAATGATCTATGAGTCATTTTGTACCCAGAATATTCTCTTACTGCAGTGATTCCTTTCGATATGACTTAAGAGAGGAGGAATGATCGCCGTTTGAAAAGGACAGCAACAGAATATGTTACTGCTTTTGCTTACAGTTGTAATGATTTGCACATGTAAATCTGTCTGGCTGGACTCACTGTAAAATCACGGAAGTGATACATCTCCAAACTCTAAACGTTAATCGCGGCATCATACTGTAGCGTTGTGAAATAAAATATGCGCAACTGTGAGTACAGAACGTACAGAACTATGAAGATTAGATGAGCATTTCAGCAAGAGCCCCGTCGCAAATGTGTTGACAAACTCCCGCGTGGAGAAGAGGTGGTGATAATAATCAGAACGTTTCAATGAACTCTTCACGGGTGTAAGTCTGAACGACAGAACAAATCAGTCTCTGGGAGAGTACTGCTCAAAGTAGGGCAATCTTTATCAATCTTAGCCACCCACTGATACACAAACACAGATCAAGTATTTACATAATTTCCCACCAAAGATAAGTCTTAATAGCTAGCCTAAAAAAATGTTGATGAAGGAAACAGATATATCATTAATGTGTTGGAAAGAGATTTCAGTGTTGGTCCAGGAATCGGAGTATTTTCCTCTGTTAAAAAAAGCACTGCAACTATCTGGGACGTATTAAGCACTGTAACGGAAGGAGGTTCTCCATTTCCACCTCTTTGCGCAAGAATTGAGACTGAACAGAGTTAAGACTGGAGGAAAACAACTGCCATTCTGGTATCTGTCATCTCAGCACTCAAAACTCTTACACTATAATACGGTCATCCTCTATATGCAGATATAGCCCGGAGCCTCCACTCATCTCTCCTAGCAGGAACCCAGGGAGGCTTCACCCCGCTGTAGCTGAACTACATGTATTTGTACTCTCACACTAGGCTGTATCTGTAGCCTTAGATAGC
The DNA here is from genome assembly GCF_045791955.1 of Oncorhynchus clarkii lewisi. Lineage (NCBI taxonomy): Eukaryota > Metazoa > Chordata > Actinopteri > Salmoniformes > Salmonidae > Oncorhynchus > Oncorhynchus clarkii. Next base: position 47,402,876 of record NC_092156.1, on the reverse strand, counting down.
TGTGTGGACCATATAGATCCTATCATTTACATGTAATTCTATGGTGTGGACATTTCCTATAGTGATAAATAGGTCCTATTAGGGAGCTCATTATAGCTCTATTATGTTGACACGCCACCCTGATGGGACGTCTATGCACCCCCGTCATTAACAGCAGGAACCCGGGGTAATAAACAGGGAATTCCACAATGGACACATTAACTCCATGAAACTACTGTTCACGGTCAAGGTTTCAATGTTGAATGAGTGTTTTGAATTTTGAATGTGAATGTGGATTTTTTGTTTGTGAAAGAGTGATTCCCTGGAAACATTTTCTTATTAATTGCAAACTGTTTGAGACAGGGTGTGGATAAGATGTGGATATAATTATTAAATTTTTCCTTTACTCCATACCAAAATCAATGGGAATTTGTTCCCTTCCATTAGTTGACCATATGGCTTTAGTTAATTGTTTCAGTATGTCTAATGGGAGTCTCCAGCGGCAGGGTTGGGGAGTTACTGATTACATGTAAAGTTGCATGTAATCTGATTACAAAACAAATGTAATCAGTTAAGTTACCAGCTAAAATATTGGAATCCCATTACAGATACTTTTGAAAAACTAGATGATTACTTCTTGGATAATTTTTTTTATTCAGATAGGATGAAAATATACATTGACACATTTGTTTTCTCAATGACATTCATTTCAATTCAAACCTGCTGATTAGAAGGTCCTGCGTAGATTTTATTTTCAACCAGCAATTATCAGGAGATAACATTGGTCAACTTTTTCCACACTTTTACAGTTCATCAGCTGTTGTACATTATGATATGAACACAACAAACACATCATTTTTTGACTGGGCCTTTAAGGGACTTTTGACTTAACGTCTTATCCCTGTGCCTATCAGCCTTTTATTTAGATTATGATTGAATTTCAAGTAAAATTCACAATATTTTCCTTCTTCTTTGTATATATCTCCAATCATGTGTTTTAAAAATGGCGCCGGGGGAGAAAGCAGATGTTTTACGTGTCCCCAACCGATTGTGTTTTTGTTAGTTTATTTGCGTTTATTTATTTTTATTTTTTATTTTTTTGAATTTGACCCCTTTTTCTCCCCAATTTCGTGGTATCCAATTGTTGTAGTAGCTACTATCTTGTCTCATCGCTACAACTCCCGACTTATTTTGTACATATTGTTGCCACTATCGTCTCTTATGACCGAAAATAACTTCTGGACATCAGGACTGGGATTACTCATCACGGACTGGCAGAATATTTATTTTCCTTTAACGAGTCTGACGAGCCCGACGCAAACTATATACTGCTTTCTCGGGAATAGGCCCAGATCCCCGAAGAGGCGGCAGAGAAAAAGGGGCCAAAGGGCGGGCTGCCTTCTGAGAATTTGTAGGCGATCGAATAAACCCCCACTTCCTTCCATTCTGCTAGCAAACGTGCAATCTTTGGAGAAAAAAAATAGATTAAACGCGCAAGATTAAACTACCAACGGGACATTCAAAACTGTAATATCTTATGCTTCACGGAGTCGTGGCTGAACGACGACACTATCAACATACAGTTGGCTGGTTAAATGCTGTACTGGCAAGGATAGAACAGCGGCGCCTGGCAAGACATTTTTTTAAATAACAGCTGGTGCACGATATAGAGTATCTCATGATATGCTGTAGAACACTGTCAAGGCCGTCGAAAGAAGTAGACCAAAGAGCAGCATTGTGAGCGTACATTTTACTTTATTTTAAAAGGTCGCCAACAAAACAACAAACGAAGGAAACAACCGTGACGCTTACAGGGCTAAGTGCCACAAACAAAGTTAACTACCCACACTGAAAGAAGGGAAAAAGGGCTACCTAAGTATGATTCCCAATCAGAGAAAACGATAGACAGCTGTCCCTGATTGAGAACCTTACCCGGCCAAAACATAGAAATAAAGAAAACAAAAAATATAGAAAACAAAAAATAGAATGCCCACCCTGATCCCACATCACACCCTGACCTAACCAAAGAAAGATAAAACGGCTCTCAAAGGTCAGGGTGTGACCCCCCCCCCCCCCCCCCCAAAAGGTGCGGACTCCGGACGGAAAACCTGAACCTATAGGGGAGGGCCCGGGTGGGCATCTATCCGCGGTGGCGGCTCTGGTGCGGAATGTAGACCCCGCTCCACCTCTGGCTCACCCCGCTTTGGGCGCCTCTGGTGTGGGGACCCTCTCTGCGGGCCCCGCAGAGATCCGGGATTCCTCTGATGGCATTGAGGAGTACATCACATCAGTCATTGGCTTCATCAATAAGTGCATCGATGATGTCATCCCCACAGTGACCGTACGTACATACCCCAATCAGAAGCCATGGATTCGCACTGAGCTAAAGACTAGAGCTGCAGCTTTCAAGGAGCGGGACTCTAAACCAGAAGCTTATAAGAAATCCCGCCATGCCCTCCGACGAACCATCAAACAGGCAAAGCGTCAATACAGGACTAATATTGAATCATACTACACCGGCTCTGATGCTTGTCAGATGTGGCAGGGCATGCAAACCATTACAGACTACAAAGGGAAGCACAACCGAGAGCTGCCCAGTGACACAAGCCTACCAGATGAGCTAAACTACTTCTATGCTCGCTTTGAGGCAAAGGGCACTGAAACATGCATGAGAGCACCAGCTGTTCCGGATGACTGTGTGATCACTCCGATGTGAGTAAGACCTTTAAACAGATCTACATTCACAAGGCCGCAGGGATTACCAGGACGTGTGCTGCAAGCATGCGCTGACCAACTGGCAAGTGTCTTCACTGATATTTTCAACCTCTCCCTGTCCGAGTCTGTAATACCAACATGTTTAAGCAGACCACCATAGTGCCTGTGCCCAAGAACACTAAGTTAACTTGCCTAAATGACAACCAACCGGTAGCACTCACATCTGTAGCCATGAAGTGCTTTGAAAGGCTCGTCATGGCTCACATAAACAGCATTATCCCAGAAATCCTAGGCTCACTTCAATTTGCATACCGCCCCAACAGATCCATAGATGATGCAATCTCTATTGCACTCCACACTGCCCTTTCCCACCTGGACAAAACTTTAATTAATATTGTTTTGCATTTTTTAATGTGCAAATAAATAATGTGAGAATACTATTCATTGACTACAGCTCAGCATTCAACACCATAGTGCCCTCAAAGCTCATCAATAAGCTAAGGACCCTGGGACTAAACACCTCCCTCTGCAACTGGATCCTGGACTTCCTGACGGGCCACCCCCAGGTGGTAAGGGTAGGTAACAACACATCTGCCACGCTGATCCTCAACACAGGGGCCCCTCAAGGGTGCGTGCTCAGCCCACTCCTGTACTCCCAATTCCCTCAGGACTGCACATCCAGGCATGACTCCAACACCATCATTAAGTTTGCCGATGACACAACAATGGTAGGTCTGATCACCAACAACAATGAGACAGCCTATAAGGAGGAGGTTAGAGACCTGGCCGTGTGGTGCCAGGACAACAACCTCTCCCTCAACGTGATCAAGACAAAGGAGAGGATTGTGGTCTAGTTTCTTGGTGTCCACATCACCAACAAACTAACATGGTCCAAGCACACCATGACAGTCATGAAGAGGGCACGAGAAAACCTATTCCCCTTCAGGAGACTGAAAAGATTTGGCATGGGTCCTCAGATCCTCAAAAGGTTCTACAGCTGCACCATCGAAAGCATCCTAACTGCTTGGCCTCCGACCGCAAGGCACTACAGAAAGGGTAGTACGAACGCCCAAGTCTAGGTCCAAGAAACTTCTAAACATCTTCTACCCCCAAGCCATAAGACTCCTGAACAGCTAATCAAATGGCTACCCAGATTATTTGCATTGCCCATCCCCCCCTTTACACCGCTGCTACTCTCTGTTGTTATCATCTATGCATAGTCACTTTAATAATTCTACCTACATGTACATATTACCTCAACTAAGATGTGTGAATTTGGGCATCAACTTCATCCTTAGTCAGAAAAGTCTAGGGTTAAGAGACACGTCAATTAGCATATAGAAATAGGAAATTATTCATAATCGATGATAAAAAAAACAAATGTCTTCTTTGCGGCAGGGTAGCCTAGTGGTTAGAGCGTTGGACTAGCAGCCGAAAGGTTGCAAGTTCAAATCCCCGAGCTGACAAGGTACAAATCTGTCATTCTGCCCCTGAACAGGCAGTTAACCCACTGTTCCTAGGCCGTCATTGAAAATAAGAATTTGTTCTTTATTGACTTGCCTAGTTAAATAAAGGTAAAAAATATATTAAAAAAATACCAAAACTAGAAAGATCAATTGAGAATACAGAGACTCAGAGTATGTCTGCTGAACAACTGAAAACAGAGTACCTGCGCTATTTTAATATCTCCAGGGTTCCTTCATACAGTAGGACTAGCTAAACAAAGGCAAGACAACCAGCCATCAATAACTTTAAAAGGCCTTAGCACTGCACTGCACACCAGACGGTCTGAGGTATGTGTAAATTGGCTACCAGGTCCATGGAGACGGAGGCAGCACATGGTTTACACATTAAGGAGCAATAACTTGCACTATGCCTGCGTCAGTGGTGAGGAGAGAAGGAGAAGGTCACACCTGGGACCTATTCAATTGGATGATGTCTCAACATATTTGCTGTAGATAGAAGAGGACTATACACATACTGTATATGTGTCTTAAAACGCAATGGCTATACTGCTCTACCAAGCAAAAAGGCAGTAACTGCTCATAGCGTGGAACTGATAAAAATGCCTTTTTATTTACCTTCGGTTTCAAATCAAAGTCAAATCAAATCTTATTAGTCACGTGCGCAGAATACAACAGGTGTAGTAGACCTTACAGTGAAATGCTTACTTACTTACGAGCCCCTAACCAACAATGCCGTTTCAAAAAAATACAGATAAGAGTAAGGAGATAAAAAGTAACAAGCAATTAAAGAGCAGTAGTGAAATAATACAGAGTCAATGTGCGGGGGCACCGGTTATTTGAGGTAGTATGTACATGTAGGTAGAGTTTACCACAGTTTCACCGTAACTTTATGCAGTGATATTAACTCAGTAACTCAATGACATTAACTCATTTTCAACCAAATTAGCAGTTACTGCCTTTTTGCTTGGTAGGGCAGTAATAGTGTAATCGGCCATAAAGTTGAGAGGAAGCCCAATGCTATTTCATCAGAAGGGGACCCTAGTGATTCTAGTATATTTTGTATAGAATGTATTCTCTTCAATGTTGAGTGGATAACCCTGTCTGTTCTATCTATTGCAATTCTAAAATGCAGCTCCAGAAGTCCTTGCAGAAAAAGGCAACGGCTGGGTTCTGGCTGGATATGGAAGCAGGAGGAGCTAACAGATCTGAGACTCTCATGCAGACTAATTGAAAAGCCAGGAGAAGCGAGAGAAAGAGAAGGAGAAAGAGCAAGCCCTGCCACATACAATCTCTCTTTCCTCTGTCTGAGAGCTGCACCAGAGAGGTCCGCATGGGTCTCTGGGCTCTGTCTGAGAGCTGGTCAGATGTATTACGTCCTTGTGTCCTCCCGTCTGCTTTTAGTGCAACGGCAAGGTCAGGAGGAGAGATGTGGGGCTGAACCCCCCTGCATGTTTGGTCAGTGTCCCAGAGGGTTAGAGTTAGATAGTCTAGTCTAGTGTGCACTTGGGCAGATGTCCGCTCTCAGTGGTTTCATTGTTTTACCATTCCTATTGGTTGCCTAGTTGATTCATAAATTGATCCAAGATGAGTTTGGGGGGAAAAAAACAGGTCTGGTGACTGACTATACCTTCTCTCCACACTGTAGCCTATATACCATTCCAACATGGGGGGGTGTTACAAAGTGAGATGTACTGCATTTTTTCATTATTAACTACCGTGGCTCAGGGGCGTCGGCACGTCCACCCAATCAGATTGAGAAATGCCCTTTTCTTGTCTGTTCTAAATGGGACATTATTTGTCTTTTTACCTCAACATGCAGACACCATCAGATATACTTGATGGCAAGAAGTGCACTGGGTTAGTCAAATTTGATGAAATATAGGAGAACATATTAACTGGAAGGATGTTCACTCTCACGGGACAGATTGCCAAAAATAACTAACTGAAAGCCACACCCCCAATAAGCCACGAATATGACTGAGATTTATGTCACTGTGCTTCTATGGCTATATGCACTATGCCACTGCCTATTGCATATGTTAATTTAGAGGGCCGATTCAGGCTTAGAAATGTATGCTTTCCTATGCATGCCTTTCCTACCCACTTCTCAGTATTTGGTATTGAGACTTATTTTATTCAGTCACGTAAAGTGCTCTGCAAGTGTGGCTATCTTGCGCGCTCTGAATACATTTCATTCAATCGCCGAAACCCCTCTGGCCAACATATTTTCTCGTGGAGTTTTGATTCAATAGGGTTTCCAGTACATTTATCTTAAGCCATCCCTTTAAATACGGTGTACCTTTTAGTTCGAATTTTGTCGACAGACTCGCTAGACCATATCGGGAGAACGGGTTCAGAATATTAGGGATCATTTAAAGATAGACATCGAAATATATGCATATTCGTCTCCGTTTCAGCACCAATTGATTGATTTAAAAATAGTCTGATCTTGTAGATTATTTAGGTTTAGGAAAGTATTTTTGAACCATAAAAAAAAACAGGTTTGGAGAGCCTTTACCCCCTGAAAGAAAGAAAACGGTGGTATGATTCATTCTGAAAATGTATCCATTCAGTTCTTCAACCCATTGTAAAGTTGGAAAATTAGTGTATATATCATTCCTATAGGGAGAATAGTGTACAATAGTTGGTTATGCCCTTGTCTATTGCCTGCACTAACCATGGGACTGTATGATGACACGGTCAAGTATTGCGCCGTGTGTCGAGTTCAAACTGTTCCGGCTTGGTTTGCATTGGGTTACATTGGGTCCATAACAATTGAAATAGCCTACATGTTTTTATATATTATGAACTGTTACAAATTATCCTCGGCAACAACGAAACGGACGTGACAGCGTTTACAGAAGAAGCAAATGAAGGTAAACGAAAGAATGGAATTAAATGGAATGATAATGTAGGCTATACCAACTGAAGGGAACTAACAGTAGATTGGAAGTTGAATATGTGTGGTTATTAGTCATACTGATATGTGTAGTTATTGGTCTATACTGATAGTGGCTAATATTTAACATGTTACTAATTGGAAAAAGAGAAAGTCAGGGTAGCCTATAATTAAGACATTCGAGAGTGCCCATCCCTGCAAATGAAAAGGCCTTACGATTTAACTTATGCATAATGGCACAGCATTTCATAAACTTTACTGTGGGGAAGTTGATATGTTGATACACTACCATTCAAAAGATTGGATTTGTCACTTAGAAATGTCTTTGTTTTTGAAAGAAAAGCACATGTTTTGTCCATTAAAAAAAAACATAAAATTGATCAGAAATACAGTGCAGACATTGTTAATGTTGTAAATGACTATTGTAGCCGGAAAGGCAGATTTTTTAAAGGAATATCTACATAGGTGTACAGAGGCCCATTACCAGCAACCATTCCTCCTGTGTTCCAATGGCACTTTGTGTTAGCTAATCCAAGTTTATAATTTTAAAAGGCTAATTGATCATTAGAAAACCGTTTTGCAAATATGTTAGCACAGCTGAAAACTGTTGAGTTGATCAAAGAAGCAATAAAACCTGCCTTCTTTAGACTAGTTGAGGATCTGGAGCATCAGCATTTGTGGGTTTGAATACAGGCTCAAAATGGCCAGAAACAAATAACTTTCTTCGGAAACTCGTCAGTCTATTCTTGTTCTGAGAAATGAAGGCTATTCCATGCAAGAAATTGCCAAGAAACTGAAGATCACGTACAACGCTGTGTACTACTCACTTCACAGAACGGTGGAAACTGTCTCTAACCAGAATAGAAAGAGGAGTGGGTGGCAACTGAGCAAGAGGACAAGTGCATTAGTGTCTAGTTTGAGAAACAGACGCCTCACAAGTCATCAACTGGCAGCTTCATTAAATAGTACCCGCAAAACACCAGTCTCAACGTCAACAGTGAAGAGGTGACTCCGGGATGCTGGCCTTCTTGGCAGAGTTCCTCTGTCCAGTGTCTGTGTTTTTTTAAGCATCTTAATCTTTTCTTTTTATTGGCCAGTCTGAGATATGTATTTTTATTTGGCGAGCTTCCCGGAGTCGCCTCTTCACTGTTGACGTTGAGACTGGTGTTTAGCTCTTTTCCAGTTGTAAATTACAGTGCATGGAGAATGTTATTATTTCTATAGAAAAAAATGATCTGTAAATGCATTTTCCCATTTGGAACTGGTAGGTTCACTAGATGTTATTCATGGTTTCCTCGTGGGTAAAGGTAGTGGAACTATTAGGGAATTAAATCAAGATTAGAATACGGTCTGCGTTGACACATCTCCGCCTCACCTTCATATATTCAATCTTCATCCCGAATGAATAGCAGGTGAATAGCATGCTATCCTCATGCTTAAGATCAGAATCCACATAGAGAGAAACGTGCATAAAAATGTAATTACGGGGCCTCCCGAGTGGCACAGAAGGCTAAGGCACTGAATCGCAGTGCAAGAGGTGTCACTACACACCCGGGTTTAATCCCGAGCTGTATCACAACTGGCCGTGATCGGGAGTCCCATAGGGCAGCGCACAATTGGCCCAGCGTTGTCCGGGTTAGGGGAGGGTTTGGCCAGGGGGGGCTTTACTTGGCTCACTGCGCTCTAGTGACTCATTGTAGCGGGCCCAGGGCCTGCAGGCTGACTTCGGTCGTCAGTTGAATGGTGTTTCCTCCGACACATTGGTGCAGCTGGTTTCTGGGTTAACCAGGCGGGTGTTAAGAAGCGCGGTTTGGTGGTTCATGTTTTGGAGGACGCATTGCTCGACCTTCGCCTCCCGAGCCCTTTGGGGAGTTGCAGCAATGAGACAAGATTGAAATTGGGGAGAAAAAAAGGGGTGAAATACAAAACAATACATTGAATTACGTTCCATTTAAGAGCGCTTAACTCGGGTCGGAATCCACCCTTTAACAAGAAAGATAATCTAGTGCCTTTATCAGAGTCAACACACCTATATTTTTGCTTTAAAAATTTAAAATCTCCTCTCAGCCTGGTGAATATTAGGAGATTACCGACGCCGGAGATGAGAAGCAGGTACGGGGAGTTGAACATTTAATGTAGGTGAGACATGGAACAGGACAAGAACAGCGTCAGAACCAGGTAACAAATGACATACGAACATTAATGCAGCAGCGGTGAACAGAGCTGGGGAACCGACAAATATAGAGGAGGTAATAAACAGGTGATAGAGTCCAGGTGAGTCCAATAAATCGCTGATGCGTGTGACGAGGGAAGGCAGGTGCGCGTAATGATGGTGGCAGGAGTGCGTAATACAGGGCAGCCTGGCGCCCTCGAACGCCAGGGGGGAAGAGCGGGAGCAGGCGTGAAAGTACCCCCCCCCCCCCCACTCTAGGGGCACCACCCGGCATCCCACCTGGGCGAGCCTGACGGGCCGGCCGAGGCACAGACGCTGGACAAGCCGGCTGGGCGTAAAATCCCAGCGAACCGGCAGAGGTGTGGGAGCCTGGCGACCCATCTGAGGCGTGAAAGTCTGTCGATCCTGCTGCGGCATGGGAGACCGATGACCCGGCTGAGGCGTAGCAGCCTGACGAGCCAGCTGGGCATAAAAACCTGACGATCCGGCTGAGACCTGACGCGGGATGGCCGCCTGCCAAGTCAATCGGGGCAAGGAAACCTCTCGAGCCAGCTAGGGCGTGGGAGCCTGACGAGCTGGCTTAGGCACCCCTGGTTCCATCGGCGGCGGGCCCCGGATCCGATGTCACCACCAACCGGAAAGCAAGCACTCACCCGAAGCTTCGTTTGCTGGCTGCTGCATTCTGTAAGGACCGACGCCGGAGATGAGAAGCAGGTACGTAATGCAGGGCGGGAGCAGGCGTGACAGAGATGAGTGATAAAATTGTAAATGCTCCTCTTTGCTCCATGGAAAATGTGTAGAATTGCAGGAAATTAGCTTTAAAACAGCTACATTTGATCTTTTCCCCATGACAAAATGTGTAAAATTGCAGGAAGTTAGCTGCTTTTTTTTGGCCCACCCAAATTTTTGCTGGTACTGAATCACTGGTATTATATAACAGATGTTGCTGAAGTTGTGAAATTGTGTAGCATAACTTCAATGTGAACTGCACTCCAAGTTTCAAACTATACAAAGATAAATGATTCAGTGTTGCCAAATCAGTGAAATAAACCATTCTATTAGACAAGTTAGTAGAAGTTATTTATTTAGTTATGATTAAGTTTGAATAAATGAGTTGTGTTTTTTTGGTCATGTGTTCATCAACACCAGGTAGGGGAAGCTCAAACTGCCGAATGGATATATGCATGGCTTTGACAAAAAAAAGAATCAAGAGGTGAAATTGTAAAAAAACACATTTTAAAAAAGGAGAAGGAAAAAGAGAGATTAAAGGGATTCCATGCTCGATAAGATCTGCAGAGTTGGCCTGCAGGAAGTGATCTCATACAGTTCAAGTTCTCTATTTGTTTGCATTGAAACTCCAGCCAGTGGAGCAGGCCAATCTGATACACATCTGAAACTTCTTGATCAGATTCTCTTACATAATATACAGACATGCATAGAGGAGCAGACCTAAGTGTTGTTTCCCTACCACTATGTCAAAAGACACATTGGTCATTCCAAAAATGAAGATGAATTGATGACAAAAATAATCTGTGGAGTACCTGAAGGTAATGTACCTGAAATAACCTAGAAAACAAATTCATCCAGATATCAACAGCAGGAAGACTCATTCCTCTATATTTGTAGCACTCTAAAGCCCTCAGCATGGTACTGTATCTAGCCTACTAGCATTATGGAAAACACGATCAGGTAGCCATCTGGAAGGATATTATCCTGAACCAAAATTGTTTGACTTGGAAAAGACCAGTAAGATATTGGACTGTTTGAAATATACTGTATTTTGCCCCTGGGATGGTCAAAAAAAAGCAAGACTGTCACGCCCTGACCTTAGAGAGTCTTTTTATGTCTCTATTTGGTTTGGTCAGGGTGTGATTTGGGTGGGCATTCTATGTTCTGATTTTCTATGTTTTTGTAGGTCTATATTTTTGGCTGGGTATGGTTCTGAATCAGGGACAGCTGTCTATTATTGTCTCTGATTGGGAATCATACTTAGGCAGCCTTTTCCCTTTGGTCATTGTGGGAAGTTATCTTTGTTAGCTTCACGGTCGTTTTTGTTATTTCTTGTTTTGTTGGCGACATTTGAACTATTAGAAGGAAAATTCACGCTCACCACGCTGCGCTTGGGTCCACTTCTTCCCATGACGGTCGTGACAAAGCCAGGCTACCTGCCGTGACAGTGATGCAGTAGTGGGCCCTAAAGTATCAGAAACAAAAGGTATACTTAATTTACCCACTATAATAGAATAGATTCAGAGAACAATAACAGCCATTGCTTGAACTGTGACTGTTGGATGACCTGTACAATGGTAGAGTTCCTACTTGTATTGGGAAAGCCGCAATTAACTTCCTTGCTCTTTTTCATCTTGACCCTAAAAAGCCCTGCACACGAAAAAAGTACTTGTCTGCATACTCTTCCATTTCCCTCCGATTTTGTAAACCTGCGTAGTCGCACATCTTGGTCCAATCATCTAACACTCTACCGATGTCATAATGAATTTTGTCCCCCCTGTCTTTTCACATTTTCAGGCGCCGTGTGCCGAGGATGAACTGTGTGCCGAGGATGTACTGTATTCATATATAATGAATAAATCCAGCCACGTATAAACTCTCTAAACGTCACAGACAACAGACCTTTAAAAAAAAGACCAGATGTTTACAAGAAGCTGGACATGGAATTCAGTACCCGTGATGGAGTGTCTCACGGTTGAATATACATCAGAAACAGAATGGAGGGAAAAAAAATTCTAAACGACTAGACTATAGAAGTAATCAGTCCCTGGGGCAAAAACAAGGATTTATCTGAGTCGCCACTCTTCATCTGTCTGAAAAACTGGGATAGTGAAACAGTTTCCATTATTGTGGATGGAGCTGAAGTGGTTGATGTGGTTGGTAGCAGGGTTGCGAGAAATTCCATTAAAGTTATGAAAACCATATGGCACAAGGGAAAACCACCGTCCAGCACAGCAGCCCCCCTCCTCCACACACTCAGTCATTACCCGCCCCCTCTTCCAAAAACATACAATCCTTTTTCCTTTACGTACCCTCCTTCTTTCTTTCTTCCCTCCCTCCCCCCTCTTTTCTTTCTCCTGCAGATCAGTTAGAATGCTGCTAACAACGCAGAGGTAGACAAGCAGGGAGCTCAGGAGAAGGCCTCGGATTAAATAACTCTGACTAATAACAGAAGTGTTTTGTTCGGGAGAAGTGGTCGAACATTGAAACAAGGCTGAAATAAACTTTTTTTTATTTATTTTTTACTTGGAGAGAGGTCTAGGGAGGTGGGAAAAAAGACAGTGGTACAGATGGGGAAGATGATCTGTGCCTTGCGCTCCTTTGCTCTTCTGTGGGCCTGCTGGCTTCCCTGGACTCTGGGACAAGAGCTGCAGGAGCAAGATGCTCTCTGCGCTGCAGGTGGCTGTTACACCGTCTATTTCCAACGCAAGACTTTTCGGGAGTCAGCAAGGTTCTGCAGGGACAAAGGTGGTTCCCTGGCAACCCTAAAGAGTTCTGAGGAGGTGGCTGTGGTCCATGAGCTCCTGTCGTCTGTGGAGCAACGGGGACCACGGGCCAGGGTCAGACTGTGGATGGGGCTCCATCGCCAGCCCAGGCAGTGCTCTGCCACACGCCCACTCAGGGGATTCCAATGGATCACAGGTGAACAGGACACGCAGTACACCAACTGGCTGAGGGCGGACTCACCTAGTACCTGTGCCGCGCCCCGCTGTGTTGTCATGAGTGTCAACACTGCTGCTGACACCCGGGAGCAGCACGACAACTTCAAGTGGCTGGATGGCTCCTGTTCGCTGACTGTGGATGGATTCATGTGTCACTACACCTACCGGGGGATGTGCCCTTCTCTGAAGAGTGAGGGAGGCGGACCTGCTCTGTATACCACCCCTTTCAGCCTGCTCAGCACCATCCTCACTCACATTCCCTTTGGCTCAGTGGCCACCCTTCCCTGCCCAGATAATGAAGACAGCTTAGGAGACCAGTCTGTTCTTTGCATGCTGAGGGAAGACGGGAGTGTGGGCTGGTCAAAGGATTCCCCCCTCTGCTCTGATGGCCTCCAGGACTGGTGTGAAGAAGAAAATGGTGGCTGTGAACATTTCTGTCAGAATGCTGAAACACAGTATTACTGTGAGTGTTCTGACGGCTTCACACTGGCAGAGGATGGCCAGACCTGCCAGCCGAACCATTCCTGTAGCAATGCCAACTGTGAGTTTGATTGTGAGGAGACCGCTAAGGGATTCCGCTGCAAATGTCCAAACGGATACCTGCTGGCACCTGATGGACGCAACTGCCTGGATGTGGATGAGTGTCTCCGGGCCCCCTGCCTTCATATATGCGCCAATGCTCCTGGGACATTCGAGTGCCACTGTAACCAGGGCTACGAGCCCGATGAAGATGGCGAGTGTGTGGATGTTGACGAATGCAACGATTCCAGTCGCTGTGAACACCGATGTGAGAACGCACCCGGTTCCTTTGCCTGCCACTGCCGCCAAGGCTACACTGAGCTGCCCGACGATCCAGGCTTCTGCCAGGACGTGGATGAGTGCCAGACCTCCGCCAGCTGCCACCAGAAGTGTCTCAACTATTTGGGTGGGTTTGAGTGCTATTGTGAGGCAGGGTATGAGCTGCAGTCAGACCAGACCTGCATGGCTATTCCAGAAGGCCATGAACAGTATTTATCAACAACCACCTCGTCCTACCAAACCTGGGTTACAGACCAAGACTGGGTTACAGACCCCACACGTTTGGAGTGGCTGACAGAGCAGACAGTCCTTGAGAGGCTTCCGACTGACCTGGGCTGGTTTACAGAGGCCCCGCAGGAGGAGACAACATCTACACCGGTTCCTCGCAGGCCGTCGGGTGGCCATAACTCAAACTGGGGTGTTCTCGCACGGAGAAAGCCCGCTCGGAACACTGTCACACCCTCGCCCAGCTCCTCCTCGCAAGAAAATGATGACACTCAAAGCCAAGCAGGTGATCCCTCAGTGGTGTCCAGGGTTAGTGACAGACACCGCCCAGCAGTCCAGAATGACAAGGGAGCTGGAAGAGTGGTAGAAACCCCAGACATAGACTCTGACGCTAAGGCCACCACCACCCCGCTCAGAGTCCCACCTCCAGCCCAAACAGTGTTTGCATCAGGGGCCCAGTGGCCTGAGAGTAAAGGCAAAAGGAAGCATGACAAGAGCTGGCTACTAGTAGCACTCCTGGTGCCCCTGTGTGTTTTCATTGTGGTGATGCTGGCTCTAGGCATTGTGTACTGCACTAGCTGTGCTGTAGAACAAAACAAGAGCATCACTGACTGTTACCGCTGGATCGGCACCTCCAAGTCAGAGGGGGAAAACAAGGCGAAATCTCGTGCTTGACCATTAGAGGTGACACTGTCTTTTTAGTGAATAGTTCTGAAAGAGGGGGGTGAATAGGGGACAGGGTTGAATAAAAGGACACCGACAGGATCCAGACCACCCATCTGATGGCCTCTGCCGCCACCACTTGTGAAACTGGACCCCTGCAATACTCCCGTGGAACATCCCAGCGTCTCTGAAGTCCATGTAGGAAGAATGCTTATTTTTGGTGCTCCAAAAATCACTACCACGTGAATGAAGCTGTGTTTTTTTTTTTTTTTTTTGACGTTGTAAAGATCTGATAAATGGTCATGAGGACAGGGGGATATGACGTCGTCGAGAGGAAGTGGATCCTATTTCACTGCTGGTGCTTTTTTTTGCCCACCGTCAGAAAATGTCTTAAGTAATTGTTAATTCAACAGGTGATAAAGTTAACGGCATTATGTGGTGTAGACCTCGTCGTTGAGGCTGCTCATAATAAACAGAATAAACTTCAGAGTACTAATTTAAGAAACCCAGATGAGAAACAATCCCATCACATGAATTGTGTGGAGGTGAAAAGAAATGCTCCAATTATATAATATTTGGATATGTTGCCGTTTGTGATGTTTACCCACGTGTGTTAGTCAGGCCTAATCAAATTGCATCCTTCTAGATGCACTGAATATGCATTGGATTTGAATAAAGTCAATAAACCATTGTTGTTTTGTTTGATTGATGTACCTCATACCGTGAAATTATTAGGAATATTGTGTAATTTAGACTATCCCAACAGCCTAGTCGTGGTTAGAGTGATGGACTACCAACAGAGAGGTTTCAAATTCAAATCTCTGAGCTGACAGTCGGTCTTCCCCTGAACAGGCAGTTAACCCACTGTTCCTAGGCCGTCATTGAAAATAAGAATTTCTTCTTAACTGACTTGCCTAGTTAAATAAAGGTTAAAAAAAAAAACAGCAAGAGAAATTCGTATTTTTATCTGCCTGTTTTTGCCTTTAATTGGGAAACAGCGCCCCCATGCGGTAGGGCCTAGGCCTATCTTTGTAAAAGATCGTAGTAGATTTACAACTGTATCCCTTTCACTAACCAAACATGTGGGGTTCGCTTCTCCTTAAGTTAAGACTCTATCTATTAGGTCAGAACACATCATAATCATCAGGACTTTTACTCAGCCTATAGTAAGTGATCATGCTATAATTGCTTATATCCATCTACTTATTTTTCCTAATTTTGGTAACACTTCCTATGAATACCCTCTTTATAATGCAGTTGAGTAGAGTATAGTTCAGTACAGTACAGCAAAATAGAGTATAGTTCAGTACAGTACAATATATGTTACTGTATACTGTCCTCTACTCCAGTGTGCTCTACTGTACTAAATTCTACTGTACAGTACAGTACGGTACTTTATTGTACTGACCTATACTCTTCTCTAATTGTCTTTACTGTGTACTACACTCTACTGTACTATACTGTAATGTGCTGTCTAAACCAAATGTTTGAAGCAGGCGTTTATGATTGGTTCAGAATTGGACGGACTATATTTCAAATACTTTTCAACGTCCATGGATATCCGGTGTTGGTCAGTGCTCAGCGGGTGAGAGGGCACTTACATTGAATGGACACACGACAGAAAGAGAAAGAACACACTGAGCATAACAGTAGGCCAGTGGAGGGAGGACAGTAGCAGGTGACCCAACTGTGGTTTGTGACATCTATGATTTCCCATTGTAGCCAATTCAATTGCAGTCATTCTGTTACAGATTTTTTGGGTCATTCTGTTACCAATTTCGTAACAGAATGACGCATTTGAATCAATATGTAATAAACCAAATTGTTAGCAGCAAAAACACTATAGCTAATTGATAGGCCTACCTTCACTTGTTACTTCTGTGAACTTGCATTATCCTCCCTCCTCATGAGGGAGAGAAATTAGAAAATATCCTAAAGATATGTGGGTTTTTGGTAACAGAATGACAAGACACTCGTCAATGTTTCTTAAACTTACAGAAGGCAAATCATTTCTGCTAAACTAAACAGTGCTGTGCTGGAGACCAGCTAAAGCGAGACAGATTCAAGACCAAGACTGGGAGGGGGAGAATGTGTCCGAAACAAGGCGAGACCAGAAAAATGTGAGTCCAATTCAAGATCATGATTGTAATTCTGTCAAATCGCCACCATAAGAGTTCAAAATGTCCATTATTTCTGTGTTCATATTTTAGAAGAATATATATATTCTTTAGACACAAATGATCACTAACCCAAAAAAGTGGGGAAGAATGAGGGCCTTCTACACCTTCAGAGAAGGGCTATAAAATAACAAATATTATGCTATTCTTTTCAATGATGTTCTGATTTAATCTCTTCAGTTTTTTTAAAAGGAAAGTGTTAACACTGAAGAGAAAAAAAGTTCCAATCAGGATCCGGGTGTCACGGGCGTCGTAAGAAGTGGACCAGGGTGCAGCGTGGTGAGCGTACATATTCCTTTTTATTAGAACGTGGCCAACAAAAACCATACCAAACCACCGTGAAGCTTAACAGGTCTATGATGCCTCTAACAAAGTTAACTACCCACACTGAAAGGAGGGAAAAAGGGCTACCTAAGTATGATTCCCAATCAGAGACAACGATAGACAGCTGTCCCTGATTGAGAACCATACCCGGCCAAAACATAGAAATAAAGAAACCTAGAAAACAAAACATAGAATGCCCACCCCACATAACACCCTGACCTAACCAAATAGAGAAATAAAATGGCTCTCTAAGGTCAGGGCGTGACACCGGGAAGATAAATCTAGCTAGCTAAGTCAGCTATTGGCTAGGCCTTCAGAAGCTAAATAGAAGGCATCTTGCCCTGTATTAGAGCAACATTTTGGAGTGACAGTGGAATCAACCAATCACATTTTGACATGTAATGGTTGGGACCGTTTTTTACAAAAAACGAATGAAAACTTTTGCCTTCTTTAAGGTCAAAGGGGCACTGCACAATAGTGAGCAGTAGTTTTCCCCGGTCTAGCTATCTATCTTTTGTTGTAGGCTAGTTTGCAGCGGCCGTAGCAGGTGTTGTCGAAGAGGATGTTGTTGCTAATTTGTTAGCTTCTCCCTTTTCAAGAATAACTTTCAACAACAAGTTAACCTTTTACTACATTGGGCTGAATCAGGGTCACACAGAGTGATTATTGGTACTCTTAAACAAATCAACTTTGAAGCAAAAGTATACACCTCACACACATGGTTATGGGCTTAAAAAAAGAAGACACCTGTACCATGTCAGATATAGAGTTGAAATGTATTCAATTTTGAGGTTGCATCCCAAAATTCCACTTTATACAGACGTCACAGAAGACTGAAATATAAAATATAACAAAACTGTCCAAACGAGTATAACATTGTTGATGCCCATAGCATTGAATGCAAGGGAAGCCAGCGAGCATTTGGTCTCCCTTGATAAAAAAAAATATATAATTATAACCAATCATCGTTGAGCTAAAATGAGTGAGTGGTCCTGGCGCACCAAAAAAAGTGTCAAGGGAAGCCCGTTTGGATTCGCCTATCAAATTGCATTGGGAACATAATGTCATTGACAGAAACAACTTGAATTGTTGCATCTCGTTGTGTTGTTGTACTCTGGTGGCTAGCTAGCTAGCTAAAATTGGCCCTTTCCTAAATTAGCCATGGATGGAGATAAGGATTTGGACTTGTGGTTTTACTTAATTCTCCATACTGGCCAGTGATTATAACAGTGATTCTGATCCAACCATTAATTCATACATTGCTGTGCTCTTGGCCTGAGAAGATGGAAGTTCAAGCTAGATCATCAATCCATTCTGCTTGTTTATGTTTTATCTGTCGGCCCCAGCCGCACTTAGGCTCTGTGTGTAGTTAATCCGACCCTCTCTGCCTAATCAATCGCCATTCTACCTGCTGTTGTTGTGCTAGCTGATTAGCTGTTGTCTCACCTACTGTTTTAGCTAGCTCTCCCAATTCAACACCTGTGATTACTGTATGCCTCGCTGTATGTCTCTCTCATATGTCAATATGCCTTGTATACTGTTGTGCAGGTTAGTTATCATTGTTTTAGTTTACAATGGAGCCCCTAGTTCCACTCTTTATACCCCTGTTACCTCCTTTGTCCCACCCCCCACACATGCGGTGACCTCACCCATTACAACCAGCATGTCCAGAGATACAACCTCTCTCATCATCACCCAGTGCCTGGGCTTACCTCCGCTGTACCCGCACCCCACCATACCCCTGTTTGTGCATTATGCCCTGAATATATTCTACCATGCCCAGAAACCTGCTCCTCTTATTCTCTGTCCCCAACGCCCTAGGCGACCAGTTTTGATAGCCTTCAGCCGCACCCTCATACTACTCCTTCTCTGTTCCGCGGGTGATGTGGAGGTAAACCCAGGCCCTGCATGTCCCCAGGCACCCTCATTTGTTGACTTCTGTGATCGAAAAAGCCTTGGTTTCATGCATGTCAACATCAGAAGCCTCCTCCCTAAGTTTGTCTTACTCACTGCTCTAGCACACTCTGCTAACCCTGATGTCCTTGCCGTGTCTGAATCCTGGCTCAGGAAGGCCACCAAAAATTCTGAGATTTCCATACCCAACTATAACATCTTCCGTCAAGATAGAACTGCCAAAGGAGGAGGAGTTGCAGTCTACTGCAGAGAGAGCCTGCAAAGTAATGTCATACTTTCCAGGTCCATACCCAAACAGTTCGAACTACTAATTTTGAAAATTACTCTCTCCAGAAATAAGTCTCTCACTGTTGCCGCCTGCTACCGACCCCCCTCAGCTCCCAGCTGTGCCCTGGACACCATTTGTGAATTGATCGCCCCCCATCTAGCTTCAGAGTTTGTTCTGTTAGGTGACCTAAACTGGGATATGCTTAACACCCCGGCAGTCCTACAATCTAAGCTAGATGCCCTCAATCTCACTCAAATCATCAAGGAACCCACCAGGTACAACCCTAACTCTGTAAACAAGGGCACCCTCATTGATGTCATCCTGACCAACTGGCCCTCCAAATACACCTCCGCTGTCTTCAACCAGGATCTCAGCGATCACTGCCTCATTGCCTGTATCCGCTACGGAGCCGCAGTCAAACGACCACCCCTCATCACTGTCAAACGCTCCCTAAAACACTTCTGTGAGCAGGCCTTTCTAATCGACCTGGCCCGGGTATCCTGGAAGGACATTGACCTCATCCCGTCAGTTGAGGATGCCTGGTCTTTCTTTAAAAGTAACTTCCTCACCATTTTAGATAAGCATGCTCCGTTCAAAAAATGCAGAACTAAGAACAGATATAGCCCCTGGTTCACTCCAGACCTGACTGCCCTCGACCAGCACAAAAACATCCTGTGGCGGACTGCACTAACATCGAACAGTCCCCGCGATATGCAACTGTTCAGGGAAGTCAGGAACCAATACACACAGTCAGTCAGGAAAGCTAAAGCCAACTTCTTCAGGCAGAAGTTTGCATCCTGTAGCTCCAACTCCAAAAAGTTCTGGGACACTGTGAAGTCCATGGAGAACAAGAGCACCTCCTCCCAGCTGCCCACTGCACTGAGGCTAGGTAACACGGTCACCACCGATAAATCCATGATTATCGAAAACTTCAACAAGCATTTCTCAACGGCTGGCCATGCCTTCCGCCTGGCTACTCCAACCTCGTCCAACAGCTCCCCCCCCCCCCCGCAGCTACTCGCCCAAGCCTCTCCAGGTTCTCCTTTACCCACATCCAGATAGCAGATGTTCTGAAAGAGCTGCAAAGCCTGGACCCGTACAAATCAGCTGGGCTTGACAATCTTGACCCTCTATTCCTGAAACTATCCGCCGCCATTGTCGCAACCCCTATTACCAGCCTGTTCAACCTCTCTTTCATAACGTCTGAGATCCCCAAGGATTGGAAAGCTGCCGCAGTCATCCCCCTCTTCAAAGGGGGCGACACCCTGGACCCAAACTGTTACAGACCAATATCCATCCTGCCCTGCCTATCTAAGGTCTTCGAAAGCCAAGTCAACAAACAGATCACTGACCATCTTGAATCCCACCGTACCTTCTCCGCTGTGCAATCTGGTTTCCGAGCTGGTCACGGGTGTACCTCAGCCACGCTCAAGGTGCTAAACGATATCATAACCGCCATCGATAAAAGACAGTACTGTGCAGCCGTCTTCATAGACCTTGCCAAGGCTTTCGACTCTGTCAATCACCGTATTCTTATTGGCAGACTCAGTAGCCTCGGTTTTTCGGATGACTGCCTTGCCTGGTTCACCAATTACTTTGCAGACAGAGTTCAGTGTGTCAAATCGGAGGGCATGCTGTCCGGTCCTCTGGCAGTCTCTATGGGGGTGCCACAGGGTTCAATTCTCGGGCCGACTCTTTTCTCTGTATATATCAATGATGTTTCTCATGCTGCGGGCGATTCCCTGATCCACCTCTACGCAGACGACACCATTCTATATACTTCCGGCCCGTCCTTGGACACTGTGCTATCTAACCTCCAAACGAGCTTCAATGCCATACAGCACTCCTTCCGTGGCCTCCAACTGCTCTTAAACGCTAGTAAAACCAAATGCATGCTTTTCAACCGTTCGCTGCCTGCACCCGCACGCCTGACCAGCATCACCACCCTGGATGGTTCCGACCTTGAATATGTGGACATCTATAAGTACCTAGGTGTCTGGCTAGACTCTAAACTCTCCTTCCAGACCCATATCAAACATCTCCAATCGAAAATCAAATCAAGAGTCGGCTTTCTATTCCGCAACAAAGCCTCCTTCACTCACGCCGCCAAACTTACCCTAGTAAAACTGACTATCCTACCGATCCTCGACTTCGGTGATGTCATCTACAAAATTGCTTCCAACACTCTACTCAGCAAACTGGATGCAGTTTATCACAGTGCCATCCGTTTTGTCACTAAAGCACCTTATACCACCCACCACTGCGACTTGTATGCTCTAATCGGCTGGCCCTCGCTACATATTCGTCGCCAGACCCACTGGCTCCAGCTCATCTACAAGTCCATGCTAGGTAAAGCTCCGCCTTATCTCAGTTCACTGGTTACGATGGCAACACCCATCCGTAGCACGCGCTCCAGCAGGTGTATCTCACTGATCATCCCTAAAGCCAACACCTCATTTGGCCGCCTTTCGTTCCAGTTCTCTGCTGCCTGTGATTGGAACGAATTGCAAAAATCACTGAAGTTGGAGACTTTTATCTCCCTCACCAACTTCAAACATCTGCTATCTGAGCAGCTAACCGATCGCTGCAGCTGTACATAGTCTATTGGTAAATAGCCCACCCATTTTCACCTACCTCATCCCCATACTGTTTTTATTTATTTATTTTTCTGCTCTTTTGCACACCAATATCTCTACCTTTACATCTGCATAATTGTAATTATTTGCCTACCTTCTCATGCCTTTTGCACACAATGTATATATAGACTCCCCTTTTTTCTACTGTGTTATTGACTTGTTAATTGTTTACTCCATGTGTAACTCTGTGTTGTCTGTTCACACTGCTATGCCTTATCTTGGCCAGGTCGCAGTTGCAAATGAGAACTTGTTCTCAACTAGCCTACCTGGTTAAATAAAGGTGAAATAAATAAAAAAATAAATAAAATAAAATAAAAATCTAGTAGATGTAGAAGGCTAATGTTAACTAGCTAAAGTGGCCCACGAAAGGAAGTTAGGCTAGCGAGCAAGCATTTTATACAGGTATCCTAGGACAACAAACAATAAAAGCATATAGTGTATGACATAGTGATAGACAGTTTTGGCAACATGAAAGGGAGGAGGATGGCATTGGCATTTCTCTACAAGTAGGGTGAGTCAACATGTTTTTCTACTTGCAAGCATGCACACCCACACACACATAAATCAGAACCATGGACAGACACATCATTTTAAGTTTATGTTGATTGGACTATATTGTTTAATGGTATCTTTTTGTTGTCACTGTACTACACTAAGCATAGGTGATTTGATGACGTTGAAATGTTGAAGATGAAACGATGCTGTTTTCTTTGTGACTTGCGGCATCTCGCTGTGGTTCTAAGTTAATAGTTGTTTAGTGGTCCAAAAATGAGGGAAACATTAACTTGCTTGACCATGCTGTGGGTCATGTAGGTCATGTAACTAACTGTCTGTTACATGCCATATCCTTTGTGGACTTCACCGGACAGAGGTTGTTCTTTAGTTTTGTGATGAAACAAACGTGTGGTTCAATTTATTCTTATTGTATTCTTATTGTCTTGGCATTTAATCATATGAACTAACAGGATTATAGAGCAAACAACGCAATTATCCCAACACAGGTTGTAATATGCCTTTTTTTTTACTGGCTTCCCCAGTGATTTTACCCACGGATCGCTACTTTACATAAGTGTTGGTATTACCGTTCATGTCATTTCAGCATCATGAACCTGTCACACGCTGAAGGCCTTGGTCCAAAAGGTTCGCCACTGCGCAAACATGTCTATAATCGATATAAAGACTGTTCAGGTAGGAATGTTTTAGGAAGGAGTGTATATATTTGCACTGGCGAAACAGTGTTATGCGCTTACTGAATGGAAGCTGATAATTATGAGTTTTTTAGTACGCTGTTCTCGGCTGGTCTCCAGATGTAATTACGAGTCCTCGCTGTCCGAAACCGAGTTACGACCGACACTGAGACAAGACCAAGAGATTCAAAATGTGGTATTGAGACCGGACTCGTACTACAACACTAAATAAATATACATGTTGTTATTAGTTGACAGGGGTCTTTACTTCAACATTATTGTGTTTTGATATATTTCTAATAGCTTTTAAGACTTTTTCTGGTAGATGTTTTCTAAGACCCCTTTCCCATCTGACAAGAAATGAAAGCCTTTGCTTATTCCAAACTTTTAGGATGGAAAATGGTTGGACATTTTATATATTTGGTTCAGATTTGGACCGACAAAATCCCCCCAAAACATATGGAATTTTAGCTTTCATTTCACAATAAATATTATGTGCTCCCATCAACTTCAAGTTAGTACTTATGGGGCTTTTTACATGGAAATGCAGCATGCCCAGTACTAGCCTAAATTACCAGGCTGTATAAAGCTATTCGCCTGTCTTGCTTTTGTAATTCATATTATAAATAAATGCTGTTATAATTCACATGTAAAGTACTTTTTGCACACGGTCGTAGATACGAAACAACACCTACAAAAGTAATTGTTGGAAAAATATTTATCGACGAGGATGGGATTCGAACCCACGCGTGCAGAGCACAATGGATTAGCAGTCCATCGCCTTAACCACTCGGCCACCTCGTCAGTTAAAGTCATTGCGGAAAATATCAGTTTATATACATTTAAATGCTTCACTGTTTAACTTTTAGACGTCTTTGCATCGGTTTACTAGCTACCGTAGTAAAGCTAATGTAGCTATAGATTTATACAAAATTCTAAGGTGGGAAAAGCAGCCTCATCTCAGTCAGTTGCCACTGTGCAGTGTGCAAGGTAGGCGTCAGCGGAACATTTGACGGAAATGCTAGCTAGCTGTCAGCAGTCTTTGCACAACAGAGCTATGGCAGTTTTTTTAAACTCACATTTATTGATTGAATGGTCACTGTACAGTAAGCTAAAAAGTTTAAATCTTTATCATTGTAATAACGTGCAGTATTTAATAGGCTGTACATCAAAGTGTGTTAGTTAAGTTGAGTCCATTACATTTGTTGTAAAATTCACAATAGGACTTGTTTTGGAGAGATATATGGACCTTACAGAAATATTGGCTCCATTTCTTCTTAGAAACCCGATGTTGAATTGGATTGAATTCTATGTCTGCCAGAAAATAGCGTTTGTTTGAATCAGGAAAGTGTCCTCTCACGACCTCTACAAGACAGAATGTTGTCTATGAGATACCCTGTAAGAGCCTTATGCATAATAAATCCAATCAGTGTCATAAGTAAAACAGATTTGGTCATGTGGCAAGTATATTTTTGCCAATGGGATGAGTATCGAATGCCAGCGGAGGTTATACACCATATATACAGAAGTATGTGGACACCCCTTCAAATTAGTGGATTCAGCTATTTCAGCCACACCCGTTTCTGACAGGTGTATACAATTGAACATACCGCCATGCAATCTCCATAGACAAACATTTGGCAGTAGAATGGCCTTACTGAAGAACTAAGTAACTTTCAACGTGGCACCATCATAGGGTGCCACCTTTCCAACAAGTCAGTCTGCTGTTATTGTTTTTGGTATCATCTATTGCAATGGTCAAAAACTGTACAGCACAAGCAGACTGAACATTTTTTGAGGGTTTTCATGATTTCACACTCACAGCCGAGGTCTTGCAAGGAATCGTGTCGATAACTGTTCATCCTTCACAGGGTCTTGTTTTGGATTGGACAGTGACTGAAGGAGTGGGATGGGTTTTGTTTGTTGATGTGTCCAGTGACGTGTCCTTAAGTAACAATACTTGAAAGTACTACTTAAGTAGTTTTCGGGGATATCTGTACTTTACTTTACTATTTATATTTTTGACACTCTAGACCCAAACTGCTACAGACCTATATCTATCCTGCGCTGCCTTTCTAACCAACCATTTCGAAACCCACCGTACCTTCTCCGCTATGCAATCTGGTTTCAGATCTGGTCATGGCCACGCTCAAGGTCCTAAACGATATCATCATAACCGCCATTGATAAGAGACATTACTGTGCAGCCGTTTATTCCATGTGTATCTCTGTGTTGTTGTTTGTGTCGAACTGCTTTGCTTTATATTGGCCAGGTTGCAGGTGTAAATGAGAACGTGTTCTCAACTAGCCTACCTGGTTAAATAAAGGTGAAATAAAAATAAATACTATTACTTAACTACATTCCTAAAGAAAATGATGAAAATGAAAATTACTCTATACATTTTCCCTGACACCCAAAAGTACTCGTTACATTTTTAATTCTTAGCAGGACAGGAAAATGGTCTAATTCACACACCTATCGAGAGAACATCCCTGATCATCCCTACTGCCTCTGATCTGGCGGAGTCACTAAACACATGCTTCATTTGTAAATTATGTCTGAGGGTTGAAGAGTGCCCCTGGCTATCGGTAAATTTAAAAAACAAGAAAATTGTGCCGTCTAGTTTGCTTAATATAAGTAATTAGAAAGTATTTATAATTTTCCTTTCGATGCTTAAGTATATTTTATCAATTACATTTACTTTTGATACTTAAGTATATTTAAAACCAAATACTCAAGTAGGATTTTACTGGGTGACTTTAACTTTAGTCATTTTATATTAAGATCTTTAGTTCTACTTAAGTATGATTAATGGGTACTTTTTTCCACAACAGGATGTGTCTATTTTTGTATTTTGTATGATGTTTTTCCTCGCTCAAAACCCCGTCCAGTATGTGGCGGTAATGCAGTATTTACATTGGATGCCGACTGCTTTTAAACCCCACCGAAGAAGGATAGTGAGCTCGCAATTTGACGTTCAGACTCGTCCACAAATAGATCAAGTTTATAGTCATTAGGCTA
Organism: Oncorhynchus clarkii lewisi; assembly: GCF_045791955.1. Taxonomy (NCBI): domain Eukaryota; kingdom Metazoa; phylum Chordata; class Actinopteri; order Salmoniformes; family Salmonidae; genus Oncorhynchus; species Oncorhynchus clarkii. Next base: position 47,376,760 of record NC_092156.1, on the reverse strand, counting down.
CCTAGTGATGTGAAACCGAGGCTTTCTGAAGCCTTTGGGGCTTTCACCAAATTGTGCCAAAAAACGGTTCATTACGCAGAGTTTTAAACACAATGGACATTAGTGACATCTGCTGGTCAGCAATGAAAAGCAGCGGTTGATGTTCATATATAATTGTTTTCAACAATATATCTCAAATCTATAGCCTTCTATCGGTTACCGTACAGGTTCGCACCTTCCATTGTGCTCCCCTTTTTTGTTGTTGCTGTGAATCCCTTCTTTTTTGTTCTCAGAAATGGTGAATGTATGGCATTTATGTAGGATGCGTAAGGCACACGTTTAATACGAATTGTTTGAACAACAATGTGATGAAAGTGTATTTTCACATAAAACGATTTTTCTAATGAATATGCCTTAATCTTAATTCAACCCCAATCCCTGGTTGTAGTCCCTAGAGAGCCCAACACCCATTGTCTAACTGTTCAACGGACCCTATGAAATAATCCTAACTAAATGATTAAGTGTCCAGTAGAGGTCGGTGTGTGAAAGCAAAGCACCGGAACCACGGCGAAATCTCGCGTTTGAAGAAAATAAACACGTGATCAAACTGAGCTTTGGACCTAATTGATCAGGTGATAATGTAACTTTGAAACGAGCATCAGTACTGTACATTGTTGTCGGATCACTAGTGCTTTGAAAACGTAATCGGAGCTCCAGTACCGATCGTCCCATCAATAAATATACCACAATCACTGCTGGATGTTTCGTTGTAACGTGATTCAAGGCTTGCGTATTTGGAAGAGGTAGCTACACACATTTTTTTTAAAAGGAGCAAGCTACACAGGGACTCACAAAGCATTAGCTAGCTGACTGACTGACTACTGGTAGCTAGCCTTGTTGAACACACGTGGTTTTTCTAGGTAACGTTAGTTATAAAAAAAAATATTTGGTATAGGTACGCGAATCTAGCTGTTAGCCTGTGCATAGTTGGATAGCTAGCTACCGGCTATTACCATGTGCTACTGTTAGATCATTTAAATTATTTGTGGTTACCAATTTCTCTAAGTGTATACTGTATATACTTGGGCGTCCCCTACCTTAGTTTGCTGGAAAGTTTAATCGAACTAACCTGGCTTTCGCTCCCAATGGATAGATGGATGGCACCTACTGTAACCGACATACTAGCTGTCTAGTTAGTTTTGATTGCAATGTATTTTAGTTGCTTGACGACTTGAGACGTAACCTGTGTGTAAATCTACCCATGCAACTACAACTATTTCTTAATGCTAATAATACCATGCATTTTTTTTTACATCTAGCTACACATTCTCAGCTGTGAGCGTTGCTTTGAAAAGGAAGCCGCAAGCATCAAGACTGTTGTTCACCATGGTGGACTCTCAGTATTACCTCCCCAATGACATTGGGATCTCCGCGCTGGACTGTACTGAAGCGTTTCGCCTGCTGTCCCCTAGAGAACAGCTCTATGCGCACTACCTCTCCAGGTCTGCCTGGTACGGAGGACTGGCTGTGCTGCTGCAGACCTCGCCCGAGTCTGCCTCCATCTTCGTTCTCTTACAGAGGCTGTTCCGCAAGCAGCCACCAGCACAGCTGGGGAATGTGGCTACTGCAGCTGGACTCAGTCCTGAGGAGTACCAGGTAATGCACCTACCCACAGAGCCTGGAGAAAGAATGAGTCAAACAATGTATACACTGTAGAATTGGAATGTCTAACCACACCCAGATGGTACAGGCTCAGCAATTTATCAGGTGATGGTGCACAGTGAGCCTGTTGTAATAACATGCATCTTCTGTGTCTCAGCCTGACTCGAGATAATAATAGCTCTTGTTTTTTTTTTGGCAGGCCTTTCTTGTTTATGCTGCTGGTCTCTATGCCAACATGGGCAACTACAAGTCATTTGGAGACACCAAGTTCATTCCCAACCTACCCAAGGTAGATAATCTTCACTTTTTTAATGTCTGAATTATAAAAGCCTTGACGGAATGGTTATGTCCTCTAATAACCACACATTGCGGCGTAGGAGAACCTGAAGGCCCTTGTGTGGCAGAGCCAGGCCTTCCAGGACAGCCCCAGTGAGATGGAGGCCCTGTGGGACAGCTGCTCCACCCTCCTCTACTCCCTTGAGGACAAACAGAAACAGCTGGGCTTGGGGGACAAGGTAAGACCTCCTGGTGCCAAACACTCACCTCACGTTTGCCTGGTCTGCTTAAATAAATCCTATGTACTGTAGTTGTTGATAATGATGTCGCTTTGTTTCTGGTCCGCAGGGAATCACCACGTACTTCTCGGGGAACTGTTGTTTGGAGGACGCCGAGTTGGCTCAGAAATTCTTGGACTCAAAGGTGTTTGTTCGCGTATTTAAGTTTGTTGTCTTTTGTGTCCGTGTTCGGATAGCAGGATTTAAAGAGTTGTCTCCCTTACAGAACCTGAGTGCCTACAACACGCGATTGTTCAAGAAGAAATCCGAAGGGAAGAGCTGCTATGAGGTGCGCCTTGCGTCTGCTGTGCAGGAGGGTGAGAGTGCCTTTTTCCTTTTTTTAAAAGCTATGCCAGTAAAGACGCGCTATAAATGCTATAGATGCTCAAGCTCTGAGCTTCACAGCTCTGTATGCGTTTTGACTGACGGTCGTTCTGAACTTAAGCATCCTCCAAAACAGCATGCGACCAGAAGTTGCACCCATCCCTCCCGCTAATCGGGCAACTTTTGCACATCGTTGATCTGAGCGAGGGCAATGCTGTACATTTTAAGAGGACCCGATGTATTTTGAAAGATGAGACGTTGGCGATTTCAAATAAATACCTCTTTGATGAATTGCAAACCCAAACACCGGTGAGTTGAGAAAATGCACGTCACATTTCCATATCGTAAAACTCATCACTACGTTTGATGTGCAGTTTACAAGATGATGTGGCGTCATACCCTGGGTTGTTCTGAACAGAATGAGTCTGTTTCATCACAACAGACAAAATTCATCAGGGAACACGCACTTGACCGCATGCTTGACGATTTCCTATGCCCGCCAAAATTGCGACCTGTTTTTCTGAATTGCCCCGTGAAAGCTTAACACTGTAAGATGGTATTTTATAACTTAGCTAGTCTTGTTGGCAATAGAACAAGCGTTCAAATGATGCCCACCTGACCCAGATTGTGATTTTGTAGTGGGCTGTTTCTGGATTGTGTTAACAACAACGATAATTGTGTGACGGCGGAGATGCAGGGTTGTGTTCCAAACAAAACGACTACAAGTGTTCTTGCTCGAGTTCCTCAACGGCACACCTAGGAGAGCTCAAAAAAAGCATCTTATATTTAAAGACTCATAAGTGCATTGAAGTTACTTAGGAACTGTGCACACCTTGGAGAGGTGTATATGTGTGGCCCTTGGAGACACCAGTTTGTCCTCACACTCAAACCCCTCCTCATTTGTTTGTTGTCTTATGTTGCACCAACCCGACATTTTCCAGGAATTTTCTTATATTACTGAATGTATTTTCGGATTTCGTTGTCAACAAATGCAGCGAGAGGTACAGTAAATGTAAAATGCCCATTAAATCAAGTGCAATGTTTGGATTCAGTCTTGATAGGTGAACTGTTGTCCTCAACTTTGGTCCAATCATTTTCTGATCATCTCAACTGTTCCCTTTTTTTTAAATCGCTACCATGTTTACGCAGTTCATATTTCTTCTGTAAGGAACATCTCAATTTAGCCCTATCCATACAGGCCAATTCCTACACGTGTAAAGGGTTGACGTCAGTAATGAGTCCTCTCTTTTATTAAATCCATTTTTGTCTGTCATTGCTCTAGACTGTGCAGTGGATGGGGAGGGGGAGACCAGGTGCGGCAGATATGACTTTGAGGACCGTGTCTTCACGGTTTCCAGGGGAGACTATGATCACCTCATGAAGAAAGTGAGCGAAAATCTGGAGAAAGCTAAGGTCAGTTCAAACAGTATTTTAATTCAAATGTATGTTTATCCCTTATCGACGAAAGTACGTGACTCAAAACTACTAATGCGTCTTAACATGTCAAGTTTGGTCCCATGCGAACCGTCTTCCTTTTTAATGGAAGGACCACGCGGCCAATGAGAACCAGAAGCGAATGCTGGAGGAATATTCGCGGAGTTTCACCTTTGGGTCTGTGGAGGCGCACAAGGAAGGCTCTCGTTTCTGGATCAAAGACAAGGGGCCCATTGTGGAGAGGTGAGAGAGCGCTGCCTTCCAGATTTGGCCTTCTGGTCTGTGGATCACAGAAGCAATTCCTTCCCCTGTCGTTTTTTTTCTCAACTTGATCTTTGTCTTTTCCTTTCTCTCCTAGTTATATTGGCTTTATCGAGAGCTACAGGGATCCCTTTGGTTCCAGGGGAGAGTTTGAAGGTACAAATTAAGAGGCAACGCAACCCCTATTATTGTTACGTGTTTTTGAATACTCTTTTGTGATCGCATCGGGGTTTGTCTCCTCTTTCCTCAGGTTTTGTTGCCGTGGTGAACAAGGCGATGAGCGAACGCTTTGCTAAGCTGGTGAGCTCAGCCGAGGTGCTGCTGCCAGAGCTGCCATGGCCAAAAGACTTTGAGAAGGACCGCTTCCTTCTGCCTGACTTCACCTCCCTGGACGTGCTGACGTTCGCTGGCAGCGGCATTCCAGCGGGCATTAACATTCCCAACTGTGAGTGCCACGTCCGAACTGACTCTTTATTCGGTTAATATTGACACGGCCGATCCACACCGCATGTTTGTTCGGGTCTCGAAAGGATCTCTAATGAGTTCGGCTTAATGTCGGTCAATTCCATGTGAAAAGGACCCACGAGCACCAATATGTGAAGTTTATAGGAGCATGTCCAATGAATGTCGAGTCTATGTTTTTGGATACATTTTTCAGCCATTTTCCATCTTAAAACTTAAACGATGGCTTTGATTTGTGGTCAAACAGATGAAAAGGGTTCATAGAAAACGTCCACCAGAGATGTTAAAAGTTATTATTGTCTTAAAAGTTATTGCAAATGCATCAAACCACCATGTTGAAGTAAAGACCCCCTGACAACTAATATCGACACTTCCGTTTAGTTTGAGAAATTATTTGCCTTCTGTGAGAAACATTGTCATTCCGTTACCAAAAACCAACATCTTTAAGATATTTTCTCATTTCTGAATGAAAGTTCACAAAGTAACAAGTAAAGGTAGACCTACCAATTAGTGTTTTTACTAATATATTTTATGAATTTAGTGATTCAAACTCGAAATTCTGTTACCGAATTGGGAACAGAATTACTGCATCTGAATTGGCTAGTGGGAAATCATAGTCACAAACCACAGTTAGGTCACCTGCTACTGCCTCACTCTCTCTCTCTCTCCAGTTATTGTTACAGTACCTCTCCTGGCTCTTACTGACATCTACCCATGAGCCCCCTCTCATTTCGTTTACTTTAACCAGCATACATGGACGTTTAAAAGTAGTTGAAATTTGGTCAGTCCACCCTGGCCCTGTTTTCACCACGTCCACAGACATACATTTTTGGTCCGACCTTGATTTGGCTCAAACCTTAAGACGTCGGTGATTTGGTTCAGATTTGATCCAGTCACCAATCAAAGACGTCTATGTTTCCCGACTTTGGACAGCACAGCGAAACAGAGTACTGTAAAGAAATGTAGAGTACAATGTAATGTACTGAACTTTACTGTGCTGTGTTGTCCAGACTTCTGAAACATAGACCTCTATGATTGGTTCAGATTGGGTCCGGACCAACTACGTTTGGTCTTGTTTGGGGCGGAGCTCATTAGAATAATAGCCAGGCTGTAGAATAATCCCCATATGTAAAGGATGACATTGTGTATTTCTACCTTTTTTCTTTCTGTACATATTCAGGATACATCACCATGAAGAGAATAACATTTATATCCATAATTATGCATTTCTGTATAGTACAGATCAGTGACCCATAATGCAATTCTGTTACCGTAATTATGTTACTGGGTGTAAATCCACTTCACTTACGATAACCAAAATATATTTTTTTGTTTTAACCCGAGGTGTCATATAGCTGACACCCCATTATTTCTGCAGACATCTTGGGATCTTAATTCAGAGTAGGAATTAAACCGTTTTTGGAAAACGTGGTCGTATAAAAACTGAGGGAGTTTTCATCGTCATTCTGTTACCGAACTTTGCACCTGCACATTTTTTCCAGTAAATGTGTTTCTGGGGGAGAGAGAGAATTATTTTTTTTGTGTACATCTTTCAAATAAGTCCTAGTGCATATTTTTATGGTTTGTTAAACGTTGATATCAATCATTTGGGGGGGGATTTTTAATTCCGTTACCATGGAATTATCCCCGTTATCTCCGAGTGTGTGTCTGTTTGTCTAGATGACGATATCAGACAGTCAGAGGGCTTTAAGAATGTCTCCCTGGGTAATGTTCTGGCTGTGGCATACGCTACCCAGAAGGACAAGCTCACCTTCCTGGATGAAGAAGACAAGGTAATCAACTTTCTAACTATGAAATCCGTGCCATACCAAATAACCACTAAGACTGAAAGGGGGGGGGTACAATTATGCCCATCAGATCTTTTTTTTTCTTCAATGCTCTGTCTGTTTCTTTCAGGATGTGTACATTAAGTGGAAGGGGCCCTCTTTCGAGGTGCAGGTTGGCCTCCATGAGCTGCTGGGCCATGGCAGTGGAAAGCTCTTTGTCCAGGTGAGAGAGAGCCATCTCCGTTCATGTTCATGTCCTGTACGGTCAGTCCTGGCATCTATAGCCCTTTCTATGAATTTGAGTGTTTACATTTCTTCAGCTCAATCGCCCAGCTGTTCACCACAACAGTGGCGGGGCGCCACCGTTTTGTTGTTTGAACGGATTGCCCCTTTAGTGTGTTAAAACGTCTGGTTTAAAATCCATTGTGTTTACTGTCATGTAGTCTCTGAACGGGGGATGCACAGTGCTTTGTGACTGATTTAGTGTTTTTTTTATGTGTTGTCATGTGAACAGGATGAGAAGGGAACTTTCAACTTCGAGCAAGATAATGTTCGCAATCCTGAGACTGGAGAAAAGGTGAGCCTATATACTTCAGTCATTTGGGATCATACTTGTATTTATTTCTGTATATTTTCTTTATTCTTTCGCTTTGGTCTCGAGAGAGAATGATTTTGAGAGAGCGTAATGGATTGTTGTGGTTCAGTAAACCTATATGTTTTAAGACTGATGGTCGTGACCAATGTTAAAATGTCTGGTTGCCGATGAAGGGGTTTAAGTGAGTATTGGTGTAAAGTATGGTTTCTGTGCTTCAGATCACCACCTGGTACAAAGGCAACGAAACATGGGACAGCAAATTCTCCACCATTTCTTGCTCCTATGAAGAGTGCAGGGCCGAGTGTGTGGGGCTCTACCTCTGTCTCAACAAACACGTGCTCAGGTCTGTTAATCTGTGCTCTGGTCTGTTTAGCCGTGCTCTGGTCTGTTTAGCCGTGCTCTGGTCTGTTTAGCCGTGCTCTGGTCTGTTTAGCCGTGCTCTGTAGTCACTAAACCTACATTTTTAATATAAAAGCCGAATGTATTAACGGTGATCTTATGCGGGTCAGGACGCTGTAACGAGGATGTTGTCCCTGGGTTTGCAGTATCTTTGGCCATGAGGGCGAGGATGCAGAGGAGGTGGTGTACGTCAACTGGCTCAACATGGTGCGCGCTGGCCTGCTGGGACTCGAGTTCTACACCTCCGAGAGCAAGAGCTGGAGACAGGTCAGCTACACTAAAGTTCAATCATTTACGAAGTACATCAGCCTCACTTGATCATGCTAGCTTTCTGACTCTATAGCTCATTGAATATCTTCCCCACTGCCTGTGTGTGTGTGTGTGTGTCTTATCCCGCTGTATGTTTAACTAAACCCCCTGTTCTCTGTCTCAGGCCCACATGCAAGCTCGCTTTGTGATCCTGCGGGTGCTCCTGGAAGCTGGCGAGGGGCTGGTGACCCTGAAGGAGAGCACAGGAAAAGATGGGCGCCCAGATGCCCTTATAACGCTGGACCGCAGCAAGATCCACACTGTGGGCAAGGGTGCCATCGAGAGGTTCCTATGCAAACTACAGGTACAGCTGTAGAAGGCTTGGAAATGTCTTGATCGTGGCTGGGATTACCGGGATAGATGATCAGCCGTCAATATTCACAATAAAAGTTGAACAAAGTCTCCATTTTGACCCATTATTGTCTTTTGTCCCTGCAGGTCCTCAAGTCCACAGCCGATGTGGAGGGAGGCAGAGCTCTGTATGAGGGCTACTCTGCCGTGTCCGATGGTGGTTCTCACAACTTCCTGTGCCTGCGGGAGACGGTTCTCCAGCGCAAAGAGGCTCGCAAGATGTTTGTTCAGGCCAACACAAGGGTCAAAGGTTAGTCTTCCCTGTCTTAATGCCCACATTAATGCCCACATTTACATGGCACAGCTCTTCATGTTTAACATCGTCCTACTAAGTGGTCATCCTTCACTGAAAGACGGTGTATCACCCTAAACCATTCTACTGACACACGTGTCCTTGGAATTCTTGTTGCGTGTTTGTCTGATGCAGGTGACAGTGTGGAGCTCGTGGAATACGAGGGCAGCGCGGCTGGACTGATCTGCTCTTTCACAGAACGGTTTGCCGACGACGCCGAGGAGGTGGAGGCCCACCTGCTGGAGCTGAACAAGAGGGATGCCCCCTGCTGGTTCTGAGTGAACGGTGCAGATACACAGCCAGAGCAGCGCTAAGACCCAGACATGCTGCCGTCATGCCCACGCCCGCTCCTGACTGAGACACGCCCGGCCTGTGCGGACTTGTCATAGGAATTGATCTTTCGGTGCACTGTCAAAATGAATTTACAAATCAGTTGTGAGTGGAATGCGCAGGTGGTTATGGCTGTGATTAATGAGCCTGGAGACATTCTTCGCCCTCAGAGGCACAGTTTGTAACTACATTAAGCCCTTATCGTTATGCAGCTCTTCATTTCCCTCTGACGGTATCAGGAAGGATAGGAACGGTGTAAGCAATGTCATGCAAATTTGACAGCTGAAGGAACTCAAAAGTTCCTAGTGGTAGGAGCTTGGAGTCAGTTTGAAACGAGGCCAGGGTGTAGAAAAGAAAAGTGACTCAAGGGGGACCATACACGGTTCGCCATCAACTAATCTGTCAATCAAGTCTAAACCAACATATTAACCTTTTTTTATGTCGACACATTTCAATTGCTGTTTGTCTTAGAGAAAATTGACCATTTTTCTTTTTAAAGAAGTCCCTCCCAATAATACTACTCATTGGCTAAGTTCTTTGTCCCTTGTGTCCAGGGCACTTGAAGCACTACTGTGACATGGTCAAAAGCAATGCATTTGTGAAAGGGTAGACAGTACCGCAAATTCTCTTGGTGAGGTTGGTAAGAAACAGCCTGTACAAAAATAAAATGTCATTTTTTGTTATTTTAATATCAATGTCTGTTCAGTTTGTTTCTCATGCATTATTAAAGGTATCTCGGGGAACTTGTGTAATGAGCTGCAAGAACTGATACACATTGAAATAAGGGCATCGCGGAGTGCCTGGACACAGCCCTTAGCCATGGTAGATTGGCCATATATCACAAACCCCCCAAGGTACCTTACTGCTATTATAAACTGTTTACCAATGTAATTAGAGCAGTAAAAATAACTTTTGTCACACGTGGTATACGGTCTGATATACCACGGCTGTCAGCCAATCAGCATTCCGGGCTCGAACCAACCAGTTTATAATTTACACTTAGGGAAAATGGTAAACAGAATGTCTAAGGTACTTTGCAATATCCACCCAGGCAAATGTTCATTTAACGTATTTTAAGAATAAAGCACAAAGCAAGTCTTTCTTGCAGTTGAGTGGGGTTTAAGAAAACGTTCACAACGCGTGGGTACTCAAGGTGATTCCACAAGGTCCACAGCCGCCTCTCTTGTTAGTTTGCAAGTCTTGAGTCCATCCTGTTTGGCTTTCTGGTATATGAGGGGTGTTCCACTGCTGCCTTGGCCCTGTAGGTCCTGGATCTGGGCCTGGGCTGGGAGGGCTTGAATCTCCCCCTCACTCCGCCAGTACAGCTTGAACAGTCCTGGGTCGTCCACCCCAAACTTAGCAGCACAGAGCTGGGTCAGGGCCTCCCCACTAACTCCTGCCCTCCACTGCAGGGTTTTTATCCAGCTGCTTTCTCCATCTTGAAACAGAACCTTGACAAACCTCTGCAACACACAATTAAAAGAAAGTTTCCCATGAGAACAGTTCACATCAAAGCAGTCCTACTGGTCACTTTGGGATACAGGGATTTCCAACTGTCACATATAATTCCACATACCTTAGGTATGTGTTGGTTTCTGTTTAGTGTTAGTGGTAGGTGTGTAATTCTATACAGCATTGGTGCTAATAAATCATTTGAGTCGTACCAGTTGCTCTTGTATTTTTTTCTGGCTCAGAGCCTGGCTGCTCCGGCGCCGGCTCCAGTCTTTCAGGGAATCTCTGGCCCCCTGGGTCAGCCCGCTAGAGGGCATTTCTTCAGGCAGGCTCTGGATCAGGCACAGGCTGGCATACACACTGGTCAGGTAGTACCCACCTAGTACAAACATTGCAACACTGGATTATGATGGCTATTTGGCATCATATACTATTTGAAATATTTCACATTTAAAGCATAAATACTTGTGTATATACAGTACCAGTCAAAAGTTTGGACACACCTACCTACTAATTCAAAAGTTTTTCTTTATTTGTACTATTTTCTACATTGTAGAATAATCCTGAAGACATCAAAACTATGAAATGTCACATATGGAATCATGTATTAACCAAAAAAGTGTTAAAATATATTTTGATTTGTTTATATTTTAGATTCTTCAAATGAGCCACTCTTTGCCTTGATAACAGCTCCCCACACCTGGCATTCTCTCAACCAGCTTCACCTTGAATTGTGATAGTTTGTGCTCAGCATATGTGGGAACAAGGAGTTCCCACATATGCTGAGCACAAACTATCACAATTGGGTTGAGGTTGGGTGATGGTGGAGGCCAGGTCATCTGATGCAGCACTCCATCAATATCCTTGGTCAAATAGCCCTTTCACAGCCTGGAGATGTGTTGGGTCATTGTCCTGTTGAAAAACAAATAATAGTCCCACTAAGCGCAAACCAGATGAGATGTCGTATCACTGCAAAATGCTGTGGTAGCCATGCTGGTTAAGTGTGCCTTAAATTCTAAATAAATCCCAGACAGTGTCACCAGCAAATCACCCCCACACCACCACCCCCATGCTTCACGGTGGGAACCACACATGCGGAGATCATCTGTTCACCTACTCTGCGTCTCACAAAGACGGCGGTTGGAACCAAAAATCCCAAATTTGGACTCAGACCAAAAGACAGATTTCCACAGGTCTAAAGTCCATTGCTTGTGTTTCTTGGCCCAAGCACATCTCTTCTTATTATTGGTGTCCTTTAGCAGTGGTTATTTGTAGTAAATGGACCGTGAAGGCATGATTCACGCAGTCTTCTCTGAACAGTTGATGTTGAGATGTGTCTGTTACTTGAACTCTGTGAAGCATTTATTTGGGCTGCAATTTCTGAGGCTGGTAACTCTGGAACTTAGAGTCTTCTTTTCTTGTGGCGGTTATCATGAGAGCCTGTTTCATCATAGCACTTGAAGAAACTTTCAAAGTTCTTGAAATTTTCTGGATTGACTGACATTCATGTCTTAAAGTCATGATGGACTTTCGTTTCTCTTCGCTTATTTGAGCTGTTCTTGCCATAATATAGACTTGGTCTTTTACCAAATAGGGCTATCTTCTGTATACCACAACACAACTGTTTGGCTCAAACACATTAAGAAGGAAAGAAATTCCACAAATGACCAAGGCACACCTGTTAATTGAAATGTATTCCAGGTGACTACCTCATGAAGCTGGTTGAGAGAATGCCAAGAGTGTGCAAAGCTGTCATCAAGGCAAAGGGAGGCTACTTTGAAGAATAAAATATATTTGATTTGTTAAACTTTTTTTGGGGGTTCCTACATGTGGTTAGAGCGTTGGGCCAGTAACTGAAAGATTGCTGTATTGAATCCCTGAGCTGACAAGGTAAAACTCTGTCGTTCTGCCCCTGAGCAAGGCAGTTAACCCACTGTTCCCCGGGCGCCAAAGACGTGGATGTCAATTATGGCAGCCCCCCGCACCTCTCTGGGTTGGGTTAAATGCAGAAGACACATTTCAGTTGAATGCATTAAGTTGTACAACTGACCAGGTATCCCCTTTCCCTGATTACATGGGTTATTTCATAGTTTTGATGTCTTCACTATTATTCTACAATATAGAAAATAGTTTTAAAAAATGTAGAAAAACCCTGGAATGAGTAGGTGTGTCCAAACTTTTGACTGGTACTGTAGTTGTGGTTAACGGTTTGATCGTTTTCTGTCAGCCTTACCCTCCCCTGTCAGCCACGATGACTCCAGCAGCTCCATCATGTACTCCACCTCCACAGACAGCTCTGGCATGTTACACTGTACAATGACATAGGACAGGGCTGGAAGGAAGTCATCTGCACCGAATTCCTTGCCTGCTCATGGAGACAAGACAACTTTACCACGAATGGAAGGGATAGCAGCTGTTGGTTCTGTAAGGTTTATTTCTTTACCATGTTCTCTCATAAAACAATCCCTCACCTGAATTGCCCGTCATGGCTTTATAGATGAGCTTGCAGACCTGCAGTAGCAGCACAACCTTGTCAATGGGCGAGTAAGCCCGCCTCATGAGAGCTAACTTCTGCCGCACCTTCTCCACACCGGCAGCATCCGGCACTCCCACCCGCACTCCAAAACACTCCAACGGGGTCTTTCCCCTGGCCACAGCCAGGCTCTCTGCCATGCTCTGGGTGGAACCGTCTCGCTCATGCAGAGTTTGCAGTGTCCTGTCTATCTGTCCCTTCAGAGGTTTCAGCACACAGCGGAACATGGCTTTCTCCAGCACCAGGTCTGCACACAAACACACATTCATGAGGTCACATGTACCTGTAGAGGGAAACATGGTAGCAATAGTTGTATTTAAAATTACTGAGCATATTTTTACTGTTTATTTGACTTATGCCTGCTGTTTGGGGATCAATGTTGCTGTACCTTTCTCATCATCAGGCACCATGGTCTCAATTGGGGGTTCTAGGTCTCCACAGTCCAGCAGGAAGGTCTTGGCCTGGGAGAGGAAGAAGCGAATGCCCTGCAGTAGCTCTACGCTAGATCTCTGGCACTGAGGCTTGATCGCCTCCCGCTGCTGCCTGAGGAAATCCTGCACCAGGACACCAAACGCAATCCTCCTGTCACGGGACAGGTCCTCCACCAGCCTCGCCACACGCTTCTCTGGCACGAAGAAGGACACGAAGACTGCACTCAGCTTGCGCAGGACTGAGACGGGCTGGCGTGGGGGCAAGGTGCATGGGGGTGAGGGGTTACTGGTACCCCTGGTGAGGGGAATTCGCTCTGAGCTCTCCTCTGCCTCCTCCAGGCTGCTGAGGGAACTGCTGCTGTCCAGCTCACTCAGGGAGGGAGCATACCTCTGCTCCAGCAGGAGACCCACCTCCTCCTCACCTCCTTTTTCCTGGGCCAGTCCCTGCAGGAGACCTAATGGCACATGGTAGTCCTCCTCTGCAGTGGGAGACAGTGTGGGTGTGACCCTGGTCTTCTGCGGAAGAACTGGAAGAACCAAGCATGGCTGCAAATAGTCTGAGTCCTCCTGGACGGGTGCTGTCCCTCCCTCACCCTCCACTCTGGCTTCCACTGCTCCACTGGCCCGCTGGACCTTCTTGCTCTTAATATTTGTCTTGGCCAGCAGAGGTGGGGGAGGGGGAGGGGCAACTGGTGGGGACAAAGGGCTAGAGTTCTCAGTCGAGACACGCACCTTGAGGCTGCGCTTGAACTGGTGGCGTTTGTGCAGTGCAGGATGGGATTGCAGGAAGAGTGGGTTGATGAAACAGAGAGCCCCTTGGCCTGCTGCCCCACAGTTCAGCTCCCGGGGGCTGCGTGTTTGGATGGGGCAGAACTCCTGGAACAGGGTGGGGCTCTCCTGGGGCGTGGCACAGTCCTCAGGGGTGGGGCTAGGGGGCAGCGGTGCCGCCTCGACTGGTGGGGGCCCATTGCGTGGACCTCTGAAGTTCAGCTGGGAACTCCAGAACTCTGAATGAAAAATAAGCAAAACTGTGTCGGCATACTTCCTCAACGCTATCCTTGACGAGTGGTGTACGGTACACAATGGTAGCTAGCATTACAACGATTGCCAACATCTTGGTTGATCAGACCTCTGAGCCACTCTGTGGTACCTACCCACGCCCATGTGTGAAATGGACTCCAGCTGTTTGTGGGATGAAGCCTTGACTATGGCCTCAGGGAGCTCCAGTGGGAAGGGCAACACATCCCTGAAATAGACAGCACATGGGTTTTATAAACAGGTCTAATTCTAGTAGGTTATGATTTGGACCAATAATGAGAGATAATGCAGATCTAGATGGATAACACTGGTTGACATTAGTTGTCTAAATGCCCTAAACCCATTCTACAGTGAAGCCAAGAATCACTGCTCTTTATTTAGCTTTACGTATCGGCCATCAAGGCCATCGGGAAACAGCAGTGTGCGGGTTTCTTCTTTTTTTCTCATCTTATTCAACTGTTGCCATGCACTTGCAACAAAGAGAGCTCAGATGTGCAAGTGCCTTTTGAGTTTTGAACTGTGAAGCCGAGTAAAAGGCCCATACCGGCTAACACAGTAGAAGGCAATGAGCCGGAAGAGGTCAGGGAAACCGATAGCCGCTTTCTCCAAAGAGAAGGCTGTGAATGGAAGGGAGACGGAGGAGCAAGAACAAAGTCATTAGTTAAAAGCCCTTGTTATTCATATCAACAGGCTGTAGATACAACATCCCTGCCTTATTCTTTCATCACTCACTGGAGTCCACTTCGCGGATGACAAATTGTTTGACAAAGGAGGGAACGCTGTCGTCTGCAAGCCTGACACACAGCACTTTCTTCTGCGAGGTGTTGGACTTGCGCACCAGAAAGGTCTACAGAAAGGCAGAGATATACACACTTAGGTTGTGTTTTGTGTGTGCGCGTCAGTGCGGTGTGCGTGCGTGTCTCACCCCAGGCGGCTCCCGCTGTAGGATGTGCAGAGCGGTGGCAGAGTTGATGGACAGCTGCAGCCAGACGGGGTGTGTGAGAAGCAGACGGTCCAGCACACTGATGTTCTTCAGGGAGCCACGCTGAGGACAAGCCCTCCTCTCTCCTACCAGCTCCCCGACCGGCTCAGGGAAATCATACACCGGGTCCTCCTGCATCTGTGGAACAGAGTGTACAGCATGCACAAACAGTATGGTATCTATGCACCATGCAGTTATGTGGTTAGGCTTTAAGGACAAGTTGCCACAATGATGCTTCCCATTCTGCTCTTCATCATACCAATGCTTCAGAATCAGCACTCTTCCTGTTCCCTTCTGGTGCCACTAGCAGGCATCATGTCATGACGTGCCCTGTGTTCCGTGCTGACCACTACTTCTCCATAATTTTGGGAAACTTCCACACCCTATTCCTTCCTCAGAGTAATCTGGAAGGTGTATGTCATCAGAGTAAGACTCACCACAATTGCGAGGGTGTTGTAACGTGTGCATATCCTAAGGATCCTACCATCAACAGTGAACTTGCTAGGACTGAAGTATCATTTTGTGTTCGCTTGTTAAACCCTTTGAATGTGAGAAGGTGCGGCTATATTTTAACAGAGGTGGTTTATATGCACAGGCTGTTATTATGGGAAATTACAGGATGTCTATTCCTCCAACTTCCCTCCAGGGATTTGCTGCTGCTTTATAAGACAGTCCTGAGTCCAACACAATATTTGAGAGAAGGGGTGGTGATGCTGGCAGCCCAACTTCCCGCTAGAAGTTTGGCAAGTCTAGACTTGGTGAGGTGGTAGAGACAGGCACTGAAAACACTCCAAACCTACTGAGCCGTGTGCGAAAATGCAAATCTAACTTTGAAACAACTGAGAGGTGCAAGTCTAAAATGTAAGGCAGTATCTTCAATTTGAATTCATAATAATGCAACAAAATGTCCAGAATGAGTAGCCTATACCAGAGCCCACTTTTGAACCTCGTGAAATTATTGTAATACTGACAATAAAACAACTGTGACCTGACAGGACCTGAATATGTCACCAGAACTACATAAAGTTGGAATACCAAACAAGCATTTTTATTATTGGTTTATTACTGGAGTTATACCATTTTTTTATGTTGGGGAACCACAGGTGAAAAATATAGGCATAATTAACCGTCGACTATATTGTAATAACAGACCATGAAATCAAAGGTTATTTCAGTAAATAGAACATTTTGATTTTGTATCTTTTTTTATGATAATAATAAATTTACACCATCATATTTGTGGACATGGTATTGGCCTCCAACGTACTCCACACGTTGTATTTACTGACACGTTCTGTAACTCTGTAAGAGGTAACTCTGTAAAACTCTGTAACTTCGTTGATATGTACTCTTTTTACATACCTTCAGTTAATCGGTGTCAGGTCTCGTGATTTCAGTAATCAAACAAAGATTCAACTGTTTCTTATTTTACACTTTAAAATAAATGACGACATGGCAAAATGTACCTTAATCTTTCCGATCCCCTGTCGTGTGAGAGGTTATGCTGAATAGCCTGCTGTAAATTCCACTTAATCCCTGGATGTCCAAATGCCACAGAAACGTCTAAAGTATAGACAACTGTAATAGACCGATATCTATTGACATGCCATGTTGGCGCTGTCTGGACTGTCCAGGCAGAGATCTCTCTGTGTAGCTGTGATTCAGAAGTTCCTCGCATTCCTCTGCTCTGTCTTCCTTATATTTTCCATTCAGTTTGGAGAGAAACAAACCTGGCTGGGACCAAGGCTAAATACGCATGCGCCCGTAACCACCTTGTGAAACATCTCCTGAATACAGTATTGTCAACGGGAAAATCGCCACTAAAACACAATTCAAATCTATTGTTTATTCTGTCCTTTGTGAAAGAGGGTTATATAATTCATCTGCATGAATTATTTCTAAACTTCTGAGTGGTCATCATCACCATTGTAAACAAATGTATGCAGCAGTCAGGAAACAGGTCAATATTTTACAGAACAAATGTCCGTTTAATTTGGCGCACACACTTTTGCAACGGAGACTTAGATAGACAGACATGTTAAATGCAACAATAAGAAGGACCTAAATGGTTGAAACACTAAGTGGTAGCCTATTTGTTGTACACGCCACTCAAACAATTTGCTCATGTTCTGATGCTCACATTGTAGCAAAAATATTGTAGCCAGCCTTGTGCAGCATTAAAATCACGGGTTCTGCTCCAGTCTGTTGTAGGAACTAGCATACGTCACTCGCTCAAAGATCGGAACCGGATGTGGTCATTGAAAATATTGCACCGCGTTAGGTAAGATGGAAGCGCAGTGTGCTTCGCTATTTTTTTTGTTGGTTTGAGTTAAACTATTGTTTTTTTTTTTTTTGAACTTGGCAATTGTCATGAATACACAATGGGGTGTTAAAATGTACAGTATACTCTAAATTGTTGCAAATATATGTAACCGCTTATGAAAAAACAACGCGACGAAAGATTGCTAGCTTAGCTAGCCAGCAAGCTAACTTGGCTAGCTACTGTTACTAACTCCAATCCGCGCCGATTTGATCTTTTTAGCTAGCGTTCCTAGATTTATCTTGTGACCTCGGCTAATTTATGTTTTGTAATATACAGCAGTTTCGAGTGATTCTATGACCATCTCATGTTTCCCGGTCTGTTGTTGCCAAGCATCTCCGAATTGATGCCACCTCGACTCGATAAGGAGGGGAGGGAACTAACAGTAACTAGTTGGCTAATTTAGCATTGCAAATGCTAGCTAGCAAGCTTTGCAAATGTTAGCCAGTTAACTGAATCATTGCCAGCAGGTTTGACCATGGACTAGTTTATCTTCATGTTTTAAAAATATTGTTAATTACACGTCACGTTCGATTAAACTACTATATTCATTATTTGCCTATAGAGTACACGTCCCTTTTCAGTTCGGTCATTTATTATTATTATTTTTTTTTAAATAATTTAAGAACAAATTCTTATTTACGATGACGGCCTACACCGGCCAAACCCAGGGCCAATTGTGCGCTGCCCTACGGGACTCTCAATCACAGCCGGTTGTGATACAGCCTGGAATCGAACCAGGGTGTCTGTAGTGACACCTCAAGCCTTAGACCGCTGCACCACCAGCTGAAAGATAAACTAACTTAGCTAGGTCAGTGACACCCTCCTGTTCTTTCCCCAGGTGTGCCCAGCCATGGAGTCGACAGATAAGAACAATGCTATAAAGCTCTTTGTGGGGAACCTGGCGTTGGATACCTCTCAGGAGGACCTGACACAGCTCTTTGGGCCATACGGACAGGTGGTCACCTGTAGTTTACTCAGGCAGTTTGCCTTCATCCACCTTCAGGGAGATGGTGCTGCTGATCGAGCCATAAGAGAACTGAATGGACGGGAGTTCAGAGGCCGCAACCTAGTGGTTGAAGAGTCCCGTGGGCGGCCCCTGAACTCCACCAAGGTGTTTGTTGGGAACCTTAGTGCCATGTGTTCTGCTGAGGACCTACAAGAGCTCTTTCAGACCTTTGGGAAAGTTCTGGAGTGTGATAAGGTCAAAGGTGAGCCATGTCGTTTCCCCAAGCCTTTTCATGCATTTACTTTGTCTACATACAGCAAAACTTCAATTTAGTAAATATACAAAATGTTCTTGTTTGTAGCTAGGTCTCCATCCACTTGTCAAAATGTTTTTTTACTTTTTTTTTTACTTTTACCCCTTTTTCTCCCCAATTTCGTGGTATCCAATTGTCTTCTCTTTGCTGCAACTCCCATATGGACTCGGGAGGGGCGAAGGTTGAGAGCCTTGCGTCCTCTGAAACACAACCCAACTAAGCCTCACTGCTTCTTGACACAGTGCCCACTTAACCCGGAAGCCAGCCACACCAATGTGTCGGAGGAAGCACCTGGTGACCTTGTCAGCGTGCACTGCGCCCGGCCCGCCACAGGAGTCGCTAGTGCGCGATGGGACAAGGACAACCCTGCCGGCCAAACCCTCCCCTAACCTGGGACGACGCTGGCTGCGACAGAGCCTGGACTCAAACCCAGAATCTCTAGTGGCACAGCGATGCAGTGCCTGAGACCAATGCGCCACTCTGGAGACATGTCGAAAGATTTAAGCGAATAATCTAATATTCGCACAAAAAAATATGCCCATTTTCATGGCAGAGCTGTTTCCATCAGACTGGCTTGTTGCGGATAAAAAGCTGTGCGTATTGACTTTACATAAAAAGCACTGTCGTATAACTTCATTTGCCCAAATAAAAAAAACGAAGTTCTATGTGTCGCCAGCCCGTTTTTAACTCTGATGGTTTTGCGATAATCAAACAATTTGCCCACTGGTCTTGGGTACACGATGGGATTATGGACAAGAGCAGGATTATTTTTATTGGTCAATTTGTCAAGAGTATCTCGATGTAAATGGCAGCCAAGCACCGATCATCATATTACCAGCATTCAAATTAAGATATTTAATGGAACCACGCTGTGAAGTTCATCACTTATTTTGTCTGTAATGCTTTTTCACCTCGCAGCAGGAGGGCCACGCAACATAGCATCGCGTGAATGGAAGTTTACTTCGCTATGATGGTTATTATACAAACAATTGGTAAAATAATATATATATATATATATATCCACCAACGTTTGTCGCACCCATTATATTTTAGTCCCCCCCCCCACACACACACACACACACACAATTGTCGCATGTGTTTTGTAAACATTTAGGAAAGTGTACAGACCATTTGGGCGGCAGGTAGCCTAAAGGTTCAAAAGAAACACGTTTTTCTTTTAGCTGTTTCTGTCAGGCTTATCGAGAGTTATTTTTTTTATTAATCCAACATACTTTCCTCTCATAAAAATATTTGAATGGAAACAGTTTGGTGGTTAAATTCATTAGCTTGCTGTGTTGTCCTCCTGTGCTTGTTTACAGCGAGGCTCTCTTCCTCGGCGGGCTATGCCTTTGTGCACATGGAGCGGAAGGAGGATGCGCTGCAGGCTATCGAGGCCCTCCATGGTACCACCTTCAAAGGCCGACCCCTCTCTGTGGAGCTCTCCAATGTGCAGCCCAGTAAACCCACCACGACTACAGCCAAGGTCCCCGTTATGAGTCACTATGCCACTGAAAGCCCCTCCATCAACCCTCATATGGAGCACCACCAGAGTCAGGCTGCTGTACTGGCTGCTGCTGTTGCTGCAGCTGCAGGTCTGCCTCTTCAGGTGCAGCAGAGCTTGCACAACTCTGTCTACAACACAACAAGCTTTGATCCCACCTACGCTGCGCTAAAGGGCATGACGGCAGCCAGCGCCACAGATGGTACTCCAGTGAGCCCTGCGGTCTACGGTGCCCTCGCCAGCCAGGTGTACGGCTCTGTAGCGGATCAGGTATATGACTCTATAGCCAATCAGGCCTCCGCCTATCAGAGTTCAGCGACACCAGACGCAGCAGGTTACAGTAACCAGTACGACAGCGCAGCTGGGGAGGCATCGTCAGCCCAGGCAGCTGGTAACCCGGCCTACGGCGGGGCCTCTGCTTTCTACAACGGTAGCTCCGCCTATGGCTCCACGGGGGGTGCAGACCCCACTGCCCAGGCCATCTTTGAGGCAGCACGGGCCCGCTTCTTCCAGCAGGGCCAGCAGGTTCTAGCTGAGCAGCAGGCGGGGACTAAGTCAGGGGACCGGGACCGCAGCCCAGTGCGGCGCTCCGCCCCTCTGCTGCCTGACCCCGTGCCCCAGCCCTTTCCCCAGCCACGCCCCAAACGCCGTGCCCTCCTCCCAACACCACCCGGCCGACCAGATGACCCTGCGGCTGTTGACGGAGACCCCATTGCCAGGTACGTAATGCACCTCTGAGAAATGCCTTGATTTTTGCACATTTTGGGGCAGTTTTGATATTTTGAATGTGTTATTTTTCTCAACTTCAGATGCTATGCAGAGTACTATCAGCAGGTCCAGCAGTACCAACAGTACCAGCAGTACCAACAACAGTACCAACAGTACCAGTATGGCTACCCACCACCAGCCCCGACCCAGATGCCCCCCACGATGCCCACCCATCAGATGCCCGTGCAGGCCCCGCCACCGACGGAGGCCCCGCCCCCAGGGCCTGCCACCTATGCCCCAGCTAGAGCGTATGAGCCACCTTCATCACACAAGGAGCCCCTCCTCCGCCGCCCTGACTACTCCCACCTCCACATGCCAGAGCCCCCCTACCGATAACCCTTTAGATTGCAGTGTGTGTGTGTGTGTTTTGAATGTTGTGTGTGAGAGTAGTTCTGGTCCGACTGTGCATCACTGCAAAGTGCCCATTTATAAGTCCCCTGTTCTGCAGCTTTTCGTATCTGAACACATTTCTAACTAGTTAATTTGACTTTATTGTAGGCCTGGTCTTGATAAGAAAGCTGCCCCACAAAACAGTAATCTGTATTGGGAAGTCGTTATGGTAGTTTCTTCTTGATTGCGTATTGTACTGGGTGCTCTTTAACTACAAGTAATCCTTATTCATCCCCTACATTTTAGTTTAGCAAAACAAATTCTCAAATTTGCAAGAATATTCATCCATAGCAGAGGAGTGCCTTGTTAAAAGCCTAGCTGGAATATTTTGTCAAATACATTTGTGTGTGTGTGTGTGTGTGAGAGCATGGAAAGGAAGTGCCCAAATCAATCCATGCATTTTGTTAGCAGGCCCTTGCTTCTATCCTCGAGGTGACCTTTAGCTCCTCCAAATTTAACCATTAGTTCACGTGTATAGATGAGAATTTTTATTTTTCCATTGGCCAGATTCCATTTGTTTTTATTTGTATTGCCTTCATCAAAGACTTAATATGGAAAGTCAATGTTCCAATAGGTTCCAGCGTAATGTAGATATTTGGGTAATAAAGTGGTTATTGGGTCGCATATTGGGTTGTCATGCCCACAGGCGCTAAGCTTGTGTTTAAAAAAATATTTAAAGCAAGGGGCAAAGTAGCTTTAAATAAGGACCGGTGTGAGTGCATGTATGTATGTATGTGTGGGCATGTGTAAACCATCTAGGGGAACAATATAAGCGTTTTTGATAAGTCACTTTTTATAACAATCACAGGAATACACACACACACAGACCTCAGTCATCAGTCTTTCTCTCCATAAAGTGTGGTGCTGGGGCTTTGGGAGAGACACTCGGGCGCTTTACTGCACCGGGGGAAAAATGGGGGGGGGTCGGTCACTTTTTCCATGCACACAGCCAGCCTCTGGGGAATGTGGTCCTTGCCCATGTCTCACATGACCTTCTGTTAGATCTGATCAAACCTCTCAGATAGAAAGGCCAACAAAGCAGACCATTTTAGTATCTGATAGTCTAGCTTCAAACTCACATTTTCTTGGGGAACTAGTTTTTAATTTGCAGCCTGTGATCCATGAATGCTTTCCTCTATTTGTATTATACCATGAATACTATCCTAGTGACTTTTAACTGGTTTGACCTCTTGGTCTAAACGTAAAATGGAGATGTGGCAGGTGCATGCAGCGGGCTTGCTTGAAGCATGCCTTTCAGGATCTGAGGGAATTCAACTGCCATTTTGGGCCTCACCTTCTTTTCTCCAAAGGACAAAAACGAGTGGGCTTTTCTCACACACAGTACATTGTGTGGTTTGACGGGACAAACTTTTGACGGTTTTCTTTTTCTTTGTTTTCTGTTGGTTGAAGTGAACTTCCTGGGCGATCGTGGTAGTCATATTCTGTAAGCGTGTTTACTTCAATTGGACCACCAAATTCAGGAAGTGTCTCAAATGGAATGTGGAGCCATTAGGCTCCCCAGGTTTGAGCAAAAAGATATTTGTTCTTATTATTCAGTACCTAATGAAACGCTACACTTCTCAAGCTTAAGTAATGAGAGTGATTTGGTTGGAGAACAAAGCAGCACCATGCGAACTGTAATCTTTCAAAATTAAAATGGGAAATGTTAGCCCCATCGGCTTAATTATTAGACATGCGATTAAACTTGCTGTAAAATCGTTTCCATGTTTTTTCAAAGGATTTACTAATTGTTTCAGCCTTGCACGTCTAAATAGAAACAGAAGGCGAGAAGTTGCTGCTCTTACATTCTTGATTATTTAATTTTCTATGAACTGTGACGATCATTTTGAACCGGTCTCAATTCGGCTCTACCACTTCATTACACCTACACTACATGACCTAAAGTATGTGGACACCTGCTCGTCGAACATCTTGTTCCAAAATGATGGGCATTTAAAATGGAGTTGGTCCCTGCTTTGCTCCTGCAACAGCCTTCACTCTTCTGGGAAGGCTTTCCACTAGATGTTGGAACATTTGCTGCAGGAACTTGCTTCCATTCAGCCACAAGCGCATTAGTGATGTTGGGCGATTAGGCCTGGCTTGCAGTCGGCATTCCAATTCATCCGAAAGGTGTTTGATGGTTGAGGTCAGGGCTCTGCAGTCAAGTTCTTCTACACCTATCTCGACTAACCGTTTCTCTATGGACCTTGCTTTGTGCATGGGGGCATTGTCATGCTGAAACAGGAAAGGGCCTTCCCCAAACTTCCAACAAAGTTGGAAGCATAGAATCATCTAGAATGTCATTGATTGCTGTAGCCTTAAGATTTCCCTTCACTGGAACTAAGGGGCCTAGCCCGAACCATAAAAAAATGCCCCCGACCATTATTCCTCCTCCACCGAAATTTACAGTTGGTACTATGCATTCGGGCAGGCAACGTTCTGGCATCCACCAAACCCAGGTACGTCCGTCGGACTGCAAGATGCTAAAGTGTGATTAATCTCTCCAGAGAACATGTTTCCACTGCTCTAGAGTCCAATGGTGGCGAGCTTTACACCACTCCAGCCAATGCTTGGCATTGCGCATGATTATCTTAGGCTTGTGTGCGGCCATAGAAACCCATTTCATGATGCTCCCGACGAACAGATCTTGTGCTGAAGTTTGGAGCTCTGTAGCGAGTGTTGCAATCGAGGACAGACAATTTTTAATTGCTTCAGCACTCGGCGGTTCTGTTGTGAGCTTGTGGCCCTACCACTTCATGGCATTGTTATTCCTAAATGTTTCCACTTCACAATAACAGCACCCACAGTTGACTGGGGCAGCTCTAGCATGGCAGAAATTTGACAAACTGACTTGTTGGAAAGGTAGCATCCTATGACGGTGCCACGTTGAAAGTCACCGATCTCTTCAGTAAGGCCATTCTACTGCCAATGTTTGTCTATGGAGATTTCATTGCTGTGTGCTCGACTTTATACACCTGTCAGAAACCGGTGTGGCTGAAATAGTCGAATCCACTAATTTGATTGGGTGTCCACATACTTTTGTGTGTATATATAGTGTACCTCAGAACACTCAACAAACCTCATGTCAACCATGGGTGTTGGGAAGGTCTTCAACTGTCCTGTCATTATCACATATTTTTGTAGCGTTGTAGACTACAGTTGCTTACTGGATCAGTTTTGATTTCTGTTAGGAAAATATTGATTTGTTTATATATGGCTTTTTGTGATGTTAACTGTAGTGCATGACCTTGTTACTTTTACTGCACTTCCAGCCATTTTCCCTTCTCGCTAATTATTACAGCTAAAATGGCTCCTGGGCCCCTGGATGCCATGTTGCGTGTGACGGGGAAGAGAATTAGAGTCGCGCAATGCCGTGGACGCAGTCCCCACAAAGGTAAAGCCCTCTGCCCCCGACCACGCCTGCACTTCGACCATACACTTCCCCTCATTGACCCCACTCCTGCACAACGAGGCACTCCATCTTATTATTTATTTGAGGTCTGGGATGCTGGAAGCCCAACCCGCCCAGTTCAGATGTAGGGGCCTGAATGTCTGGCCATGTCCCCTCATTGGAGTCCTAGGATGGCTTATAAGGGTTAACTCCACCAGGCACTTACACAATGTAGCCTTTGCAGACTCACCTGATCTGGGTTTGATGTGACTAGAAATCATCCAGCCTTTTCATGCCTCTTTCTGATGCCATTTTCCATAAGGGAATTAGATGACCCATCTACAGTAGTCAGGGTTTTTTTTTTTTTTTTCATTCTATTTATGTTTTTAAAGGAAGTAATCAGCCAAATTGAAATGAGCCACTAATATGTCATTCAATAAACATTGAAGTAGTCCCTCCAGATAGAAATAACCTGTAGTCAAACAGATTTAGGAAACTATCGTATTGTAATTGAGGATGATCAGGCTGGGGTTTGCCGGAGTTGTTGCGCATGTTTGTGTTGTGGCATATTTTTCTGAGGTATTTCCAGCGAGACGTGCGTTCACTCTCAAAACTGAGGTGTTCCAGCTGTGCTTTGAAAGGCTAAGGACGCAGTGGTATGCAAAAGGCCAGCTGAACGGAGGGAGGTAGGGCTATCGACAACTGTGTCCCACGCATGTTGGGTGAGTAACCAATGCACCACTGACCGGCTCAAATCCACCTACCCCCGCCCCCCCCCCTCAATCTGCAACACAACGGCCAACCCTCTCACTCTTATCCCATAGCCAATACATCCTACAGGCCTACAACACCATGGCCTAGAGGGAACATTCCACCGCTGCATTGGCTTAGAAGATATGAATGCCGAGAGGACACCATTCAGTATTATACCTCCCATGTCTAGTTACATTGCAAAGTCTATTCTACATTTCCTAATCACCCGGTTAAATTGTCTAATTGCAATTTGCATACCTTGATTGGGAACCCTTAATGTTATCTCGTGGTTTATTTTTAAATGGATACTTTGGGATTTTGGCAATGAAGCCCTTTTATCTAATTCCCCAGAGTCAGATGACCTCATGGATACCGTTTTATGTCTCTGCATCCAGTATGTTTCTCGAGCCAATTCTAGCTAGCGTTGGCACAATGAACATTTATGGTATCTACTAGCATGCCAGCAGTTACCATAGATTTTCAGTCAGCACACTAATGCTAGTTAGCAATTAGCAACTTCCTTCAAACTGTACGCAGAAGCATAAGAAATGGTATCCACGAGTTCATCTGACTGGGGAAGTAGATAAAGGGCTTCAATGACAAAATCCTGAAGTATACCTTTATGATTTCATAGGCTGCGTTTACACAGGCAGTGCAATTCTGATCTTATGCCACTAATTGGTCT
This sequence comes from Oncorhynchus clarkii lewisi, assembly GCF_045791955.1. Taxonomy (NCBI): domain Eukaryota; kingdom Metazoa; phylum Chordata; class Actinopteri; order Salmoniformes; family Salmonidae; genus Oncorhynchus; species Oncorhynchus clarkii. The sequence goes on along the minus strand of NC_092156.1, from coordinate 47,350,515 downwards.
TTTGACTGAGGTCTGACAATCGGACTACACTGTGTACAAAACATTAGGAACACTTGCTTTTTCCTTGAGACTGACCAGGTGAATCCAGGTGAACGCTGTGATACCTAATTGATGTCACTTGTTAAATCCACTTCAGTCAGTGTAGGTGATGGGTTAAGGATTTTTTTTAAAGCCTTGACACTATTAATGCATAGGTTGTATGTGTGCCATTCAGAGGGTGAAAGTTTTAAGTGCCTTAGAACAGGGGTATGGTAGTAGGTGCCAGGCGCAAGAACTGCCAGTGTGTCAAGAACTACAAGGCTGCTGGGTTTTTCATGCTCTACAGTTTCCCGTGCGTATCAAGAGTGGTCCACCACCCAAAGGGCATCCAACCAACTTGACACAACTGTGGGAAACACTGGATTCAACATGGGGCCCGAATCCCTGTAGAACGATTTCGACACCTTGTAGAGTCCGTGCCCCGACGAATTGGGGGCTGTTCTGAGAGCAAAAGAGGGTGCAACTCAATATTTGGAAGGTATTCCTAAAAAGAAATTGTGCGCTCAGCCTACGGTACACCTTGCACAGTTTTGAATCAGTTTCCTTACTCATCTGTTACATTCAGGTTCTAAATTGCCACTAACCACATACTACTAAACAATTGTTCTCCAGCTCCCCCTTCTCAATCTTTTG